>NW_006408562.1:10711299-10714401 GCF_000296735.1 Chrysochloris asiatica | reverse complement strand
ATTCTACCTTCCTCCAGGCCCTCTGGATCTAGGTTCCCTCTTGAAAGCTTGTAAGCCAGTCACTTCTTGCCTTTGTAGCCCCCCCACCCCCCTTGACATAGGTCTTTTGTTTCTCCGGTTAGATTTATTTCCACATATTTCATCTTTTGGTTGGCTGTTGTAAATGGAACTCTTTTCCTGACTTCCTTTTCAGAGCTTTCTTTATTAGTATAAAGGAATCCAACTGAATATTGTGCTTTGTTCTTGTACCCTGCCACTTTTCTGAATTCATCAAGCAGTTCCAATAATTTTCTTGCTGAGTCTTTGGGATTTTTCTAAGTATAAAATGATATAATGTGCAAATAGAGTTTTACTTTTTTGCCAATTTGGATGCCTTTAATTATTTCACTTTTTTGCCTTATTGAATAGGAATATTGAATAAGAGTGGTGATAAAGGGCATCTGTGTCTGGTTCCTGTGTGTTAGGAGAATTGCTTCAATTTCTCATTGTTGAGAGTGATGGTGACTGTCAGTTTTGTATAAATGTCCTTAATTATGTTGAAGAATGTCCTATCTGTTCCTATTTTTGTTGAGTGTTTTTATCAGGAATGAATGTTGGATTTTGTCAAATGCCTTTTCTGCATCAATTGATATGATCATGTGATTTGTTCCTTTGTTTTTATTAATACAGTTGATCATGTTGATTGCTTTTCTAATATTGAACAATCCCTGCATAACTGGTATTAATTCAGCTTGGTAATAATATATTGTTTTTTTAATATATTTATTGTTAGATTCTATTGGCTAAGATTTTGAAAAATTTTTATTAATTAATTTATTTTTAGGGTTTATATTGTGCATTGAGTGAAAGTCTACAGGGCAGATAATCAGTTTTACATTTAAAAAATCATACGCCTTGTTTCATTACAATAATTAAAATCCCCTCCATGTACCATCAACTAACAGTATTTCTCTGTATTCATTTTGGCTCTGTTTTTAAAAACAAAAAATACTCACGTATATATAATAATTTAAACCACCAAAGGACACATTCTTCAAGTCTGCCTCTTGACCGCCAGCTCTCAGTCCCTCTCTTTCCATGAATCTAGAGTCCTCAGCTGATCCCTCTATCCATGGCCTCATCTCTGCCTCCATCTCTGATGTCACAGCTTCTCTGGATAAGATCCTGCATTCCACTTGTGCTCTTCTCCTTTAATGATCTTCTATTGACTAAGATTTTATTGAGAATTTTTGCATCTATGTTCATGAGGGATATTGGTCTATAATTTTCTTTTATAGTGAAATCTTTGCCAGATTTATGCTTACTACATAAAATGAATTTGGGAGTTTTCCATCCTTTTCTCAATTCTAGAATATTTTGAGTAGAGTTAGTGTCACTCCTTTCTGAATGTTTGGTAGAATTCACCAATAAAGCTATCTGGGCCTGTGCAATTTTTAGTTGGGGATTTTTTTAATGACTTGATCAGTTTCTTCTCTTGTTATAGGCCTGTTCAAGTTCTCTACATCCATCTGCTTTAGTTTAGGTAGGTCATTTCTTTCTAGAAATTTGCCCATTTTGTCTTTGTTAGAGTACAGTTCTTCATAATATTTTGTTACTATTCTTTTTATTTCTGTTGGTTCTGTTGTGAAATCACTCATAACATTTCTTATTTGTATTATATATATCATCTTTTCTTTTGTTAGATTTACCAATGGTTTCCTGATTTTATTAATCCTTTCAGAGAGCCAACTTCTTGTTGATTGTTTTTCTTGTTTCTATTTTGTATGTCATTTGTTTCTGCTCTAACTTTCATTATTTCTTTTCTTTGGTGGCATTAGGCTTACTTTGCTGCTCTTTTTCTAATTGTTGGATATGTTGGGGTAAGGTATTGATTTGGGGGTAGGGTGTTGGCTTTGGTTCTGTATTCTTTTGTGTTTGTGTGTGTTTATTGCTATAACATGCCTTCTGAGCACAGATTTTGCTGTTTCCAAAACATTTAGTATGCTGTGTTTTCATTGTCGTTTGTTTTGAAGAAATTTTTTAATTTCAGTTTTTATATTTTCTATTACACAGTAGCTTTTAGCATGGTGTTTTTTGATTTCCATGTATTTGCCTTTTCCCCTTCATCTTCTGATGGTTGATTCCTAAATTTTTAGCTTTGAGAAGATGCTTTGTAGCATTTTGAAGTTTTTAAATTAATTGAGGTTTGCTTTGTGGCCTATCAGGTAGTCTATTCTGGAGAATATTCCTGTGTACTGTAAAAGAGTATATATTGTGCTGTTGTAGGTTGAATGCTCTGTATGTTTATGAGGTTAAATTGGTTGATTGTGTTGCTTAGTTCTTCTATGTCTTTGTTGAGTTTCTTTCTAGTAATATCCCTTATCAAAAGTGGTACTTTAAATCTCCTGATATTATTGTCCTGGAGTCCTGGTGTGGTGCTGCATGTTATTGCGGTAGACTGCAAAGTCAGTTTGAACCAAAAGGTCAGTGGTTCAAGCTCACCAGGTGCTCCTCAGAAACCCTATATAGGGTCGCTATGAATTAGAACCAACTTGACAGCACTTAATAACAATGACAACAATTATTATTGTAGAGTCTGTATTGTATTGACTCTTCAGTTCTAGGGTCTGATTAATGTATGTTGAGGTTCTTTCAATGGGGGCATAGATGGTATGTCCTCTTTCAATTGACCCCTTAATCATGATATAATGTTCTTCTCTGTGGTTTATGTTGATTTTCACCTTAAAACATATTTTATTAGAGATTAAAATAGTTCATTCCTGCTCATTTTGTGTGCCATTAACTTGATTTTTCCCCCGCCATACTTTGATTTCTACTCTGTTTCTGTCTTTGTGTGTAAGATGCGTCTCTTGTAGACAGCATATTGAAGGATCTTCTTTTCTTATTCATTCTCTCTCTCTTGACTGGTGCATTAGTCTATTTACAGTCAGTGAAATCATTGCTAGGTAAGAATTGACTGCTGTAATTCTCTTGTATGCTTTTAGTGTGCGTGGTGCTGCTGGTTCCTTTGTTCTACATAAATTTATATGCTGAGTTCATATTTTTGTGGGTTTCCTTTTTCTTTTTATTTCCATTGCTCAATCTTTCTGATTTTCCTATTTT
>NW_006408562.1:10699717-10706229 GCF_000296735.1 Chrysochloris asiatica | reverse complement strand
ACACTTGCTGACAGGAAACCAGGATGTTTCTCCAGAGTCAATCAAGAGGGAAAGCCTTCCCTTTGAGCTGGCTCTCTGAACTTGGACTTCCAGCCTCCTAAACTGAGAGCCTTGGTGTGGCGCTGCAGGCTAATATGTTGGACTGCAAAGTCAGTGTGAACTGCAAGGTTGGCAGTTAAAGCTCATCCATTGCTACTCAGAGACCCTATCTATACAAGGTCACTAAGAGTTGTAACCAATTCGATGGCACTTAACAACAACAACAACCTGAGTGAATAAACATGTTTATCAAAGGTATCCACTGTTATACCACTGTTATAACAGCACTAGATAACTAGGACAGTCCTGAAAGCCTCTGCCCAGCGATGACACACAGCATTTCTGCTCACCCATAGGCATCCAAGCATGCCATGGGACTCATCTCACCTCAAGAAAGTAAGGGATGTGCTTGTATTTCTAAAATGAGAAATATTTGATGCTAGCAATAGCTGACGATTTAGAAGAAGTTTCTTCTCAACTGTTTGGACCTGGTGCCTTTTGTATATGGTGTCTTTGTCTCCCCTTTTAATTTTCCCTATGGTTATTCATCTCTTCAAAATGTTAACTTACCCTGGTTCAATTAAGTTATTTATAAAGCTGCTTTTTAACTTTGACTGAATTGTTAGCATACTCTTTGCCCATTTACAATAATGATTTGGAATTCATTGATCATATTTCTATTTTTCCAGTGGTACCATAAATCTTTTAGAAAACATACTTAAATATATCTTTCTATCAATATTAACTAATAATCAGAACCTCATGCATTGCTAGTGGCAATATAAAATGGGGCTGTCACTTGGAAAAACAGTTTGAAAAAGACAAACAGGAAATAAAAATGTTGTCAAAAATGTGAGAAAATTGAATACATTGTTGGTGGGAATGCAAAATGGTAAAGCTATTTTGTAAAGCAGTGTGTAGATTCTTCAATAAAACTGAAAATAGAGCTACCAAATGACTCACCAATTCCACAGGAATATACCCTAAACACAAAAGCAGGTACTTAGAGATGTATACACCAATGTTTGTTGCAGCACTATTTACAACAGCCAAAACATGGGAACAACTAAAATGCTCACCAACAGGTAAATGTGTAAACATTAAGTGATATATCCTGTCTTAGTGAAAACACTAGACTGATGCTCAACTAGAAATTAAAATGAAAATTTAACTAAATGAATAGAATTACTTAAAACTACAGAGAGCTAATAGACATCTATGCAAGATGTGCATGACTTCAAATAGAAGCATCACAGCAACGTACAGGCCACCACAGTAGGACTAACTGAAAGACAAGTAATGGGACAAGAAGATACTGAATGGTTACACATCAGGAAAGGTGTATGCTAGGGCTGTATCTTTTGACCATATTTATTCAATCTGTATACTGAGCAAATAATCATATAAGATGGATTATATGAGGAAGAGCATGACATCAGGATTGGAGGAAGACTCGTTAATGACAACCTGCAATAGGCAAATGATACAACCTTTCTTACTGAAAGCAAAAAGGACTTAAAATCTTACTTAATGATCAAGATCAAAGAATTGCAACATTCAATATGGGTTGCACCTCAATGTAAAGAAAACAAAAATCATTACAACTGGACCAATAATTAATAGAAAAAAGACTGAATATGGCAGACTTCATTTTGCTTGGATCCACCATCAACACTCATGGAAGCAGAAGCCAGGAATTCAAATGACATATTACATTAAGCAAATCTTCTGCACAAGACCTCTTTAAAGTCCTTAAGAGTAAAGAGATCAGTTTGAGAATTAAGGTGTGCCTGAAACACATTATGGTATTTTCAATTGTCTCAGATGAATGTGAAAGTTGGACAATGAATAAGGGAGACATAGAAGAATTGATGCGTTTGAATTATGGTATTGGAGAATAATATTAAAAGTACCATAGATTGCCAGAAAAACAAATACATCTGTGTTGGAAGAAGTACAACCACAATCCTTCTTAGAAGCCAGGATGGTGAGACTTAGTCTCTCATAATTCAAACACATCATCAGGAGGGATCAGGCCTTGGAGAAGGACACCATGCTTGGCAAAATGGAGTGCCAGCAAAAAGGAAGGAAAATCTCCTCAAAATGAGTTGACACAGTGACAGCAGCAATAAGCTCAAATATAACAACAGTTGTGAGGATGGAGGGGAACCGGGCAGTGTTTGGTTCTGTTGTGCGTAGGGTCACTATGAGTTGGAAAGGAACTCTATGGCACCTAACAACAACAATGGGCAATGAATATGAAAGACTGTAGACAAATTGATGCATCTGAGTTATGGTGTTTGTGAAGAATACTGAAAGTACCATGGATGGCAAGAACAAACACATCTGTATTGGAAGAAGTATGGCCAGAATGCTCCTTGGAAGCCAGCATGGTGAGACTTAGTCTCTCATACTTTGGACACATTATCACATCATGTTCAAACATGACAACCTTTTATGAGGGTGGTGCAGTGTTTCGTTCTGTCATACACAGGGTTGGTATGTGTCGAAAATCAACGTAACGACACCTAACAACAACAACAAGTTGACGTCTACTGTTGGGGGTTCTCTGTCCAATGTTTCTGTAATGTTGGTCTGCTTTAAAAAAATTCTTGTTTATTTCTAGTTGACTGAAAATTATCTAATTTTGTCATATTTGATGGGCAGTTTTGCTGGATAGATGATTATTTGTTAGAATATTTTTCTTTCAGAGTTCTATATATATCATTCCATTGTCTACTTGCCATAGTCTTATTAATTCTCTTTTGTAGGTAACTTTTCATTTTCCCTAGCTGCTCTCAGGATTCTTTCCTTCTCTTTGGTTTTGGAAAGTTTGATTATAATGTGTCTTGGGTTTTTCTTTGGAGTCTACCTTGTTTAGAATTTGTCCAACTTCTTGATGGCTATCTTTTCATCTTTCCTGATATTAGGGAGTTTTCTTCCAACAATTATTGAACAATACTCTGTACGCATTGTTTTTGCTTTTATTTATTTTTTTTGTCTCTTTCTGTTCTGGAATTCCTATCACACCTAAGCTATTCCTCTTCATAGAGTTCTGCATAAATCTATGACTTTTTTTCCCTGGATTTTTTGTTGTTCTTTTATCTGATTGTTCTCATAACGGCTGATTATTGAGAGATTTTTCTTCAGGCTCAGTAATTCAACTTTCCATTTATTCAATTCTGTTTCTTTGACCTTTCAGTATATTACCTATTTCTGGAGTCTTAGTGTTAACCTTCAAGCTTTGTAGTTGCTTATTTTGCATGGCTCCCATTTTGTCAATTATTATGCCAATATGTTTCCATTTCCTGATTTTTTTCATAGTTTTATGTTTTCCCTGATTTAATCTGTAATTTTATCCATCTATCTCCCAATCCATTGAAGTTGCCTAATTAGCATTCTTTAAATTTCTTTCTCAGGTAGTTTGGGTATCATTGCTGGTGTTACATTGCCTGGCTCTGTAATTTGGTCACTTGTTTGAAGCACTTTGTGTTGTTTCTTTGTGTAAACTGAAATTGTCTGTTTTCTCCAAGACAGTGTGGTGTCATACTTCTATCTACTTGACAATGATATATTAGTGTGTTCTCACCACCTGTCTCCTGGTGGATATGGTAAAGACTGAAAATGTGAATGTAGTGATTTCTCTACTCACTGTGTAGTGTAGTTCAGGGTGGGTTCATGCACCTCCAGATGCTGGGGTAGTATGCCAGGCACCTGACTTCAAGCAGAGCAGAAGCTAAGCAGGAGTGGGTGCCAATGGCTACTGAGGTCATGAGTGTGGGGACTGGCCATACCCTAGTCTAGAAGGAAGGCACAGGAACGTGGGAGAACTGCACCCCCTTGTTATCAACCTCTAGCCCCATCCTGTCTGCAGATCACTGTGTTAACAGCTGCTCTCTAAAGCTCAAGCTGGCTGCGCAGCTTCACACCAGCCTACAGTCCACCTGTTTTGCTTCTCTCTCCCTATTCCTGTTCAGCTTCTTCTTTCAGTCAGCATGCAGTCCACCTCTCTGACCTACCCTCTGATGCTTAGTGTTCCAGGATCACATCTACATCTGTTTCACTTGGTCCTCTCATGTGTTTGTTGCAGAGTGGTGGCTCAGTGTGTCTGCTTACTCTGCCATCTTGTCCTGGACTCATCAGTATAATTTTTGAATCCCAGATTGAGTGGCTAATTTAAAATTGCACTTTAGCTTTCTTGCACTGTGATGAATAAATCCAAGGACTAATTTCATTTTAGTTTAGATGCACAAATGTTAGTTTAAAAGACAAGATGGGTGTGATGGTTAGGATTTTGTGTTAATTTGACTGGGTCAGGATTTTCAGTGGTTTAGCAGTTAAAATTCAATAATTTCTCATGTTGAGATCCCATATCATGATATGACCTGATGTAATTATCCTATTTGTTGTAAATACTCACTTCTATGATGTTAATGAAACCAAATTAAATCTACATGATTGAGTTGTATCTTTCATCAATCTACTCTGAGATATAAAAGGATAGTGAAGTGAATAGAGAAGAGGAACCTACTGTCACCAAGACAAAGGACCCAGGAGTGGAGTGCATCCTTTGGTCCTGGAGTCTCTGCAATGTAAAGCTCCTAGAGCCAGAGGAATATTGATGCCAAGACATATGGAGAGCTCCAGTAACCTTGAAATACAACTTTGAGAGTATTTCATTGAAGACTGACACCATTTTAATAATTCAGTTGGGTTTACAGATGCTGAACACAAGGACCTTGCTCCAGAGCCAACAAAGAGAGAACGCTTTTTCCTGGAGCCAACACTCTGATTTGGCCATTTAGCTTCCTAAACAATGAGAGAATAAATTTCTGTTTGTTAAATGCATCCACTTGTGATATTTCCGTTATAGAAGCACAAGATAACTAAAACACAAAGGTTCTCACCAATGGGATTTCAAAGAGTTTTTTCATTGCTATCCCTTCTAGTAGACACGATCTCCTTGGTTAATACTAATTAAAGGAGAAGAGTCAGATCTGCTCTTCAAATGCCCCTTTGAGAGTATTTCATTGGAGACTGCCAATATTTTAATAATTCAGTTTGTACTAAGTTAGGGTTATTAGAGGCAGAGTAGTAAGTAAGAATCTTAGGCCTTTCAGTCAATACATCATAAGGAGTAAGCTTATGAATGGCGCTGTAGGATAAGCACTGGTCAGCAGTTCAAATCTACCAGCTGATCCTCAGAAACCCTATGGGTTGGAACCAACTCAACGGCACTTAACAACAACAAGCTTATGAGATCCAAAGGGAGTGCCCCTTAAATATAAAGGGACTAAAGAGAAAACCTTCTTGTTGTTGCTGTCGTTAGGTGGTACTGAGTTGGTTCTGACTCATAGTGACCCTATTCACAAGAAAATGAAACAATGCTGGGTACTGCGTCATCCTCATAATGTTGCATTTGAGCCCATTGCTGCTGCCACTCTGCCAAACCATTTCATTGGGGAGCTTCCTCTTTTTTTTGCTGAGGGACCATCCAGGGATTGGTCCCTCCTGATGACATATCTGGAATATGAGAGATGAAGTCTTGCCATCCTTGCTTCTAAGGAGCATTCTGCTTGTACTTCTTCCAAAATAGATTTATTTGTTGTTCTAGCAGTCCATGGTACTTTTAACATTCTTCTCAAGGGCGAGCCTTGATCCCAGACAAAGCTAAGAGGTCAGAGAACCTAGAAAGCGGAACTTTTATTTTATGTTGGTTCTCTCTAAAAGTCCAAAAGACTAGAGATAAAAAGGGCAATGCAATCTGCTTTGTAGGGAAGACTGGACACAGTTCTTGAATATTTAATCCAGTAAGTAAATGGAGTTCCCCATTTCCCCATTACTACATAGAATTTTTGTGATCCTCAATGAGGTAGTATGTTTTCAAGGAATTTCTTTGTCAGTGGTGCATTGCCGAGGCAAAACCTCTGCCTAATGTGAAAATCTACAAATCATTATTAAAATATATTTACAATCATTCAAAGGTAAAAGCTGCATAAAATCTAATTTTCACTTAGGCATAGACCCAGAGGCAGAGGATGCTGTCCAAGGAAAGGGAAGATGTTTCCCAGACATGTAACTAGGACAGACAGAGCAGTGTGCTGCCACATGCTCCGGTGCCTCAGAAAAATCTCCCACCAGTCATTTAAAAAAAAAAAAAAAAAAAAAAAAAAAACTTCTATTATTTAATCCTTCCCTAGAGGAGTATTCTCACATACAGTCCACAGCCCAGGGGTGTATAAAATATTAGGAAGATTAATTTTGCCAACCATCTGACTTTTTCTATGTTTTAAGTGTATTAGTTTGAGTCAATTATTAATATTTTAAAAGATCTTATTTGGTGAGTACAAATGTGATGTTGTTGTGTTGTTGTTAAGTGCCAAAGCCGAGTCGGTTCCGACTCATAGAGACCCTGAACAGGGTTTCCGAGGCTGCAAATCTTTACGGGAGCAGAATGCCTCATCTTTCTCCCA
>NW_006408562.1:10691106-10698862 GCF_000296735.1 Chrysochloris asiatica | reverse complement strand
GAAACCCTGTACAGGGTCGCTATGGGTCGGAACCGACTCGATGGCACTTAACAACAACAACATGTTATAAAAACCTCTAAAACATTCTAAAATCCTGCATAATTTTTAACCAGTGATGAGAATCACTAAAAAGAAGATAATGGATTTCTTTGGTGGCAAGTTTTCATGCTCCGTTGAGAGCAATTCGTTCAGTTTATTGAGCTGAGGTTGCTTTAGGAAGATGCTGGTTTTCCAGGACTTCAGGTGAAGTTGTAACAGGTTAACTAGCCTATCATGAGATCTAGAAGTGGATTTCAAGTAAGACATCTACAACTAATGTCAAATCAGGGTGAGTTAAAGGAGCCCAAAGCTGTTTGGAGTCCTGGTGTGGCGCTGTGGGCTAATGCTCCAGACTGCAAAGTCATTTGAACTGCAAGGTCGGCGGTTCAAGCTCACCAGCTGCTCCTTGGAAACCCTATACAGGGTCGCTATGGGTCAGAATTGACTCAACAGCACTTCATAACAACAACACAAAGAAGTTTATTTAAGCAATCATAGGAAACTCGTTTATCTTCATTGGCTATAAGGAGAAGGCTTAGGCTAACTACTGTATGAAATCTAACGCAGAGTTTAAGATAGCTAAAATATGAAATCTAATATAGAGTTTGAGATTGCTACATTTGAAATCTAACATTAGAGGCTGGCAGAAAAAGCATCTTGTAATAAGTGGTCTGCTGCTAGTAGACAAACACCTACTTAAAGCAGAATTAATCAATGCAGTTGCATAATTGTATATACTTAAAAATGCTTTTAAAAAGTCATGCTTATAGTGTTTTAGGAATTTTCTTAATATCTTACCTTCAGGATAATTAAAAATGTGAGTTTTTAGGTAAAATTGACAGTATTTCCTGCTTTTCATCAAACTGCAATTGATCATTTTATTTTGACAAAATATTTCTTTTTATGAAATTAACAGGGCTTTTGGAATTTAGTATAAAAGGAATCTAAATCCTCTGTAAGGCTAAAAGCCATAGGCACCGCCAATGAGTGAAATGGTGTTTCCTTTTCATTAACAATTCCCCTGATTGTTTTGGAAGTCTTTGTATTCTGGGGCAGAGGCTTTTTGTAGGCATGTCTGATTAATTGCAGATAGTGCAGCTCTTGATCAATGAAAATGTCCGAGGTTTCCTACTAATATACAGTAGTCTGTCTTGGAGGGTTTAGAGCCACAGAAAAGCCCCTTCCCTGTTTATTTCAGGAGCCCCTTTATTCTTAATCAGGGGAAGAAGAAGCAGCTGGGGTGGAGATTACACTCTTAATCTTTCTCCTGTATTCAATCTAAGGAACTCAAAGGTTACTAAAAAGAAACAAAATGATCAGAAGTAGTCTTTCTTTTAAAAAACAGAAACAAAAAAACCCTCAAAGGATTCTGATGATTACTAATGTATTAAGTTCTTACAATATGAAGAGGAAAACAAAACAAGACAAAACAAAACAGAATACTACCATTTACACTGTTATTTGAACTACCTCTTAGCATTTCTGCGATTTCCTGCTCTCTTGAATTGGTTTATAACAGACTATCTGAAAGTACCACCACTCATCTTTCAGTTTGGCATACTGTGGTGGTTTGCATCCCCCTGAATTTCAAATAAGAGCAGGGTCATCAATGAAGGAGAGGTTTCAGCTGAACCTCCAGATGAAAACAGGCTAAGAAAAAAAAATAGGCAACCCACTGTGAGGGATTAGCCACCGAAAACCTTTCAAACAGCAGAACACTCTCTGATAGAGTGTTAGGAGATCAGCCTTTCAGGCTGGAAGGCACTCAGATTACAACTGGGGAAGAGCTACCTACTTAGAGTCCAGTCAACCCTAAGGATATGGATGAAGCAAAGCTTTTAAGACCTTTTTGTGCTGATGGGGCATGACTCAAAATGAGAAAAACCAGCTGCAGATGTACATTAATAATTGGAACATGGAAAGTACGAAATATAAATCTAGGAAAATTGGAAGTCTTCAGAAATAAAGTGGAATGCATGAAGGTCACTATCCTAGGCATTAGTGTGCTGAAATAGCTATTGTGAATCGGGCAATTATGTGGTTTAGTATGCTGGAAATGACAGATTCAAGAGGAATGGCATCCCATTCATTTTCAAAAAGAACATTTGAAGATCTATCTTGAAGTACAGTGATAGGATAATATCTATTCCTCTACAAAGAAGACCAGTTAATACCAATTTACACACAGACCACTAAAGCCAATGATGAAGAAATTGATCAATCTGCAATTGATCAAACATGCAATCAAGATGCATTAAAAATTACTGGTGATTGGAATGTGAAAGTTGGAAGCAAAGGAAGGCTATTGTTGTTATAGTTGTTAAGTGCCATTGAGTCATTTCCAACTCATTTCAACTGTGGTATACGGTTTCCAAGGGATGACTGGTGAGTTTGAACCACCCACTTTTCAGTTTAAACTGACTTTTCTTACAGTGCTTGTCTTACAGTGCCACACCAGATCTTTGACCCTGAGTATATACTACCTGAATTTAGAGGTCATCTCAAGAACAGATTTGATACATTGGTCATGAATGACCAATGACTAGATGAGTTAATGGATGATATCAAGAATGTCATACATGAAGAAAATAAAAGACCATTTACAAGGCTGCAAAGAAAGAAAAGACCAATGTGGATGTCAAAAAGACTCTGTAAAGTGGTCAACTGGTCTGAAGGAGAGGTGTATGAGAACTCCCGAATGCAGCTAGTACTCATTTGACCTAGCTTGGTTGGCTAGCTGTCCAGAACTCAATCAGATGAAGATAAAGATGCTTGATACTGTGAGCAAGCAGAAATTATTACAATTTGATGAACTGGACCTTTGCTTATAGATGCAGTTGCTCACAAATTCCAACTGAAATGGAAGGATTCTTCATGTTAATGATCAAGCTTGTCTTTTTTTTTTTTTTTTTTTCAGAGCACTGGGTTGATAGGGATGGGCAATTTAGACATTGACTATCAAAAATGAGGGGCTATAAAGGCACAAAGTGGCTAGTTTACAAGGTTTCATGACTATGCTTAGTTTCAGAATGAGGTGGGTAGTATAGAATCCCCACAGAATTGTTCTCCTCTTTTCCAGATGGATCTGGTGAAAGGGGATGGGGGATGATGGTGATAGGATTTTATGATTCAATTGTGAGTAATTGTTAGAAGGATTAATTACAATTTTCACAACTGTAATTGTAGAAGCTGTATAATTAAAAGGGGGGAGTAGTTAATCTTTCATTTCAGGAACAGACGATCCCAGGACCATCAAAACAGAAGAGCTTAAAAGGAGTGTGAGATCCTACCTCAAAAAGCAACAAAAGCAGAGATGGTGGTAGAGGCGATGACATGGCAAGAGAGAGCAGCTGTGAACCCTAGGCCCGTGGACTGAGAAAGGCTGTGTGCCCTTGGACATTTAAATGAATCATGTATTTTTTGTTTTGTATGTGTACATCAAATATTTTGCTTTGTTGATTTGTGAAAAATAAGATGTAAAGGGGAAGCCACAGGGAGGAACCAGGATAACTATTGTTGCAGGGAGAGGATTGTGACCAGTTAGATAATACAAAATATATGACTGGCTAAAAGTAAAGCTGATGATCTTGTCTGTTAACTTTCACTCAATTAACAGTAAAAAGTTCAAAACAAAAACAAAACAAAGAAATGTATTGGTGAGAAAAATGTTGAAAAATTCCACCAAGGAAAATGTATCCATCTTATCAATGCTTTTTTTTTTCTTGGGGGGTATCAAGCACTGTCCTTCGATCATTTCATTGGGAAGGCTTACCCCCTTTACTCTACAGCCCTGGCCTTACCTTCAGACCTACATTTGTTCCCCAAACTCAAAGAACATCGAAAGAAACATAATTTGAATTCTATAAGGATGCCAAACTTGTCATTGTGATCTGCTGTAACCCAAAGATAGAAACATTGTCTACAGAAGTGTATAAACCTACATGGAAGATACGTCAAGAAACATTAGCTTCACATTTTGATATTTTTATTAAATAAAGACTTTCATGAATTTGTCCTGGAGTGGATTAATGTGCCAGACTGCAAAGCTCTTTGAACTGCAAGGTCAGTGGTTCAAACTCACCAGCTGCTCCTCAGAAACCCTATACAGGGTCGCTAGGGGTCAGAACTGACTTGATGGCTCTTCACAACAACAACAACATGATTTTGTAGCAAACAAAAAAAGAGACTCAAACTTTCTCTTGAATATAGAGTAGCTAAAACCAACGGGAGTAATGATGAAGGAAAAGAGTTGAACAGCAAAGTTCTAAAGGCAGCTCAAGAAACAAAGTAAAGTATCATAATGAAATGTCCAAAGACCTGGAGTTAGAAAATCAAAAGGGAAGAAAATATTCACTATTTCTCAAGGTGAAAGAACTGAAGTAAAAATTCAAACCTTCCCTTGCAATATTGAAGGAGTCTATGCCCATAATATTGAACAATGCAGGGAACATCAAAAGTCGATGGAAAGAATACACACATTCTCCTTCTGCTTCCCTTCATGTTGAGTGTGAGCACACACTCATGAGGATGTGTGAGTCAGTCCTTCTTGCCTCTATCTCCCCGATTTAGATGAAAATGTTGCAATTATCGTTCAAACCACTGCTCTGAGGTTGTACACAACACAGTACGTCCATTCAATATAATCTTTCTTGGCCTGTTGTGGTACCTGCAGGCTGTAAAGTGTGTTCCTTGGACTGAGGAAATATAACTTGGTGGTCAAAATTGGTATAGTATCTAATCCCTTAAGGGTGTGTTTGGCATTAGCATCTATTGCAGGATATGCAAAGCCAGTCTAGAATATCTATTCTTGGGAGGACCCATTTGTAGCCAGCTGGCATCATTATATAATCCTCTTACCAGCTCTGTGCAGGTCCTTACCTCCTCCTGGCCTGAGGAATATGCCACATAGGCAGCTGCAACCTCTGTCTTTCTTGCTGGCAGACAGAGCAGTTCTTACTGGTATTTTGTGCCTCAGAGGGTATACAAGGGTTGTGTCTGGATTCAACCTCTCCCTGCATCCCTGTACCACCTGATGGCTGCTCATTTCATGGACCCAATTGGCCATCTCAAAGGAGTGTACTAACATGTCCACTTGGTGAAACCAATTACCTT
Organism: Chrysochloris asiatica; assembly: GCF_000296735.1. NCBI lineage: Eukaryota > Metazoa > Chordata > Mammalia > Afrosoricida > Chrysochloridae > Chrysochloris > Chrysochloris asiatica. The sequence continues at coordinate 10,693,711 of NW_006408562.1, read as the reverse complement.
CTGATCCAGGAAGAGGGCACGTTTGATGGGCACTGGCATATTCTGCTTTGCTGTGTCCTTTAAATTCCCAGAGTACTTCCCGTAAGTCCTTGCCTCATATTGGTGTCCCTTTAACACTCCAGTTTTCCATTACCCAATTTCCTGATCACATAGCCAGGCCACTGGCCACAGCACATGAATCAGTGGAAATTTACGTATATGGACTCTCAAAAGTGGACCGCAAGGTAGGTTTGAACCACAAGGTCAGTGGTTCAAACCCACCAGCCACTCCTCAGAAACCCTTTACAGGTTCACGTGAGTTTGAATCGACTCGACTGCACTTAACAACAACAACAAACTGTTGTCCAAATTCTTCCATCACAGCTAGGAATACAGCATACAGTTCAGCCCATTGAGGTGACCTGTTCTTACCTTCTTCAATCAGCGTCTTTCCATCTGGTGGTCTTAATGCAGCAGCTTTCCACATCAAGTGTTATCCATGTGCCCTACAACTGCCATTCATAAACCAAGCAGTGTTTTACTGGTCAGCAGAAAACTGTTCATTGGACATTGTCCATATGGCAATGGGCTCTTACAGCTTCTCAGGTGATTCCAGGGTAGAACCTGTGGAAACAAAGGCTACTTGCTCATGGATTCAGTGGGTATATCCTGCATTCCCCCTGGAGTTTGTTACTATATGAGGTGATTTTGGAAATGTCTGGCACATGAGCTTTTCCCAGTGTATTCAGGAAATGTTTTGGGCACCACTTTCTTTATTTGAATGTTCCTCTGACATCACGCAAGACATTGTGGGCATCTCTGGTCTCATGATGATTTTATGTCTTTCTGTCATTGAGGCAGTCTCAATAAAAGTCCAATAGCAGGCTAGTAGTTGCCTTTTAAATCATATATGTAGTATTGTTGCATCTGGAAATTTCCTGATCCTGAATCCCAATTGTCATTGTAGGGCAGTGTTCTCAGATTTTTGACATAAGCCCAGTCTACATAAGCTCATGTGCCAGACACCTCCAAAGTCATCTCTGAATGTGGATCAAAAGGGTCTATAGGCAAGGAGAGTAAGACTGCTTTCTGTATTCAGACCTAACGTGCTTTTTTTTTGGGTCCTCATCAAATGTAGTTTTCTTCCAAGGGATAAGAGCCAGCACTATTCCCAGATATGAAATATGTGTCCTCCAAAATCCAAATATAGCAACAAATGTTGGGCCTCTTCCTTAGTTTTTGGGTAGCTAGAGACAGAATTATTTTCTTGGGCTTAATGTGTGTAATGTCACAGGTGGCTCCTGCCCAAGCTATTAATGGGAATTTTACTGTTTAGGCAGGACCCTGGATTTTTGCTGGATTTATTAATCAGCCTTTGTTGGAGATGTGTTTTCAAATCTACCCTATTCTGTTTTCCACATTGGATATATCATCAATGTAATGTATCACTGCACTTGAGAACTACACCAAATTGAAATCTCTTCTAACCATATTATGACAGTAAACTGGTAGCTTCAAGTAGCTCAGTGAAAACACACTGAAAATGTATCGGAATCCTTCCCATGGGAAAGCAAACTGTGCCTGACTCTTTTCTGACATTGGGATGGAGAAAAGGCACTTGCAAGATCAATGCTGGGTACCAGTCTCCTTTCACCTGCTGTCTCTGCACTGCTGTCTCTGCACTCTTTACATGGTTTCTGCACTGTTGAAACCATGTCTGGGACAGCTGAATTTGCAGGAGGCACTGCTTTATGTAGGCCTCAGTAATCTCCTGTCAACTTTCATGATCAACTGCCTTTTTTCATGGGTCATACAGGACTGTTATAAAGAGAATTTGTTGTTTATTAGAATGTCTTTAATCAAAGCAGCAATCTCCTTTTGCCCACAAAGTATCCTATACTATTTCAAATTAATACTCTCAGTGAGTTCAGTCAATTCTTATGGTTCCCATTTAGCATATCCAATCAGTACTGCCCTAAGGGCAGACTTACATATCTTCCATTTTATAATATCAAGTAGAGGAAGTGTTTCCCAGCTAGACATAATATCCATATCAATAATACATTCAGGTAAGGGAGATGCAATCACTTCATACAAGATGTGTTTGAATCTTCCAATTCTCATCCAAACTTTCACCTTAGTCTCATCAACTGTTGCATCTTCACATCCTGATTTTAACTTTCTTGTTGTTGTTGGAATGGCACACATATGCATCTCTTCTAATCAGTTGGCCAACTAACAGTCATCAAACTTCTTGGCATAGTTGAGTGAGTGTCTCCAGTTTATAGAAAGACCTCAATCTGTATACTATCAATACCCAGAGACTTGTTCTTTGTCAGTGACTTCAGTGTACACTGGACTTCTTCCTACAGTACCACTGACTCTATCATATGCTACTTCTAGAAATGGTTGAACATAAACCATTTCTTTTTGATACAGATACTCAGTGTATTCCTTCTATCCTTTTTTGATGCTTTCTGCATCATTCAATATCTTGCCCAAAGAAACTTTCATTATTTAAGTAGAGGCTTGAATTTTTCCCCCTCAATTCTTTCACACTGAGAAATACTAAATGTGTTCTTCTCTTCGGTTTTCTAACTCCAGATCTTTGCACATTTAATTATAA
>NW_006408562.1:10686197-10690531 GCF_000296735.1 Chrysochloris asiatica | reverse complement strand
CAGTAATTATCAATACATTTTCATTGCACATTTGATCAATTTCATACTGAGTAAGTTAATAGAATTCTTCAATTTCAACTTCACTGGCTTTTGTGGTTGGTGTGTAAATTAGAATAATAGTGGTATTAACTGGTCTTCCTTGAAGGGAGATGGATATTGTCCTATCACAAACAGTATTATACTTCAAGACAGATCTTGAAATGTTCTATTTGATATGAATGTGACACCATTCCTCTTCAATTTGTCATTCTTTCCATAGTAAACCACGTGATTGTCAGATTAAAAATGGCCAATGCCAGAGCATTTCAGCTCACTAATGCCTAGGATATCGATCTTTATGTGTTCCATTAATTTCTGACATCTTCCAATTTTCCTAGATTCATACTTCATACATTCCATGTTCCAATTATTAATAGATGTTCATAGCTGTCTCTCTTAATTTTGAGTTGTTCCACATCATCAAATGAGTGTCCCGAAAGCTTTACTCCATTTGCGTCATTATGGTCAACTCTACTTTGAGGAGGCAGCTCTTACTCAGTCATATTTTGAGTGCCTTCCCATGAGGGGCTCATCTTCTGGAACTATATGTGACAGTATTCTAGTACTGTTCATTGTGTTTCGATACTAAATACTCTGGTTCTAGGTCACAGTGGTTCAGTGTTAAATGTAAGTTTTTCTGTGGCTAAACATTCGGAAGTAGTCTGCCTATTCTTCTTCCTAGTCTGTATTTGTTTGGAAGCACAGCTGAAATCTTTCCACCATTGGTCACCCTGCTAGCATTCAAAATTCCAATGTTATAACTACCAGCATCACAGAAACACACAGGCCACCACAGTTCAATAAACTGACAGATGAGTGGAATTGATGGAATACAAACAGAAATATTTCAACAAACTGATGCAATGCTGGAAGTACTCACATTTCTATGTCAAGAAATTTGGACAACAGCTACTAGGCTAACTGATAGGAAGAGATCCATATTTGTGCCAATTCCAAATAGAGGTGATCCAACAGAATGCGGAAATCATTGGATAATATCACAGTCAAGTAAATTTTTGCTAAAGATAATTTTAAAAGTGTTGCAACAGTACATCAACAGGATACTGCTAGAGGTTCAAGCCAGATTCAGATGAGGAGGTGGAACCAGGGATATCATTGCTGAGGTCAGACAGATCTTAGCTGAAAGTAGAGAATACTGACTATACAAAGGCTTTTGACTGTATGGATCATGACAAGCTATGAACCACCTTGCAGAGAATGAGTATTCAGAACAACTAATTGTGCTCATGAGGAACTTGTACATTGACCAAGAGGCCGTTGTGTGAACAGAACAGGAGACACCTCAGTTTTGTAAAATCAGGAAAAATTGGTACCAGGATTGTATTATTTCACCATATGTTTTCAATCTGTATGCTGAGCCAATAGTTTCAGAAGCTGTATTATATGAAGAAGAACATAGCATCCAGATTGGAGGAAGGCTCATTAATAATGTATAATTTTCAGATGATACAACCTTGCTTGCTAAAAATGAAGAGGATTTAAAATGCGTACTGATGAAGATCAAAGACCACAGCCTTCAGTATGGATTGCAACTCAATGTAAAGAAAACAAAAATCCTCATTACTGCACCAATAAATAACATGACAAATGGAGAAAAGACTGAAGTTGATAAAGACTTCATTTTTCTAGGATCAACCATCAAAACTCATGGAAGCAGCAGTCAAGAAATCAAACAACATATTGCATTATGCAACTCTGCTGCACAAGACCTCTTTAAATTGCTCAGGAGCAAAGATGTCAGTTTGAGGACTAAAGTGCTCATGATGCAAGTCATGGTATTTTCAATAGCCTCATATGCATGTGAAAGTTGGACAATGAATAAGGAAGACCATAGAAGAATTGGTGCATTTTAGCTATGGCATTGGAGAAAAATATTAAAAGTACCATGGACTGTCAGAAGAACAAGCAAATCTATTTCAGAAGAAGTATAAACAGAATGCTCCTTAGAGTCAAGAATGGCCAAGACTTTGTCTCTCCTACTGAGACATGGTATCAGTCAGGACCAGTCCCAGAAGATGGATCGATACAGTGACAGCAACAATGAACTCAAATATAACAGCAATTATGAGAATGGCACAAAACTGGATAGTGTTTCCTTCAGTGGTTCACAGAGTTGTTATGTGTCAAAACGAAATTCATGGCACCTAACAATGGGAAAAATATTGAATGACACAGGAAGTATCAACAGAAGTCATGATAGCAAAAAGAATTGTGTTAGCAAAAAAGAACAAATAAATCTGTGTTGGAAGAAGTACAGCCAGAATGTTCCTGAGAAGCAGGGTATTTCTCTCATATTTTGGACATGTTTTCAGGAAGTAGCAATCTCTGGAGAAAGACATCATGATTGGTAAAGTGGAGGGTCAGTGAAAAAGAAGAAGACCCTACTGAGATGAATTGACACAGTAGCAGCAAACATGGTCTTAAATATGACAATTGATAGGATTGCAGAAGTGTTTCATTCTATTGTGCATAGAGTCTGTATTAGTCAGAACTGACTCAAAGACAGCTACGACAACATTTCTGCTTCCTAAGCATGCAAAGGCTAAAAAAATGAATAAGGAAGACCTGAAGAATAGATGGCTTTGAATTATGTTGCTGACAAAGAATAATAAATATACTATGAATTGTCAAAAAAACAAAAAGATTTTCTTGGGAGAAGTCTAGCCAGAATGCTCCTTAGAAGCAAGAATTCAATTCAAGTACTTTGAACATGTTACCAGGATGGAACAGTTTCTGGAGAAAGACATTATGTTTGTTAAAGTTGTTGCTCTTGTTGTTAGGTACCTTCATGTGGATTCCAAATTACAGTGACCCTAGGCACAACAGAATGAAACACTGCTCAGTCCTGTGCCATCCTCACAATTATTGTTAAGTTTGAGTTCATTGCTGCTGCCACTTTGTTAATTCAACTCAGTGTGTGTCTTCCTCTTCTTTGATGACCCTTCACTTTACCAAGCATGATGTCCTTCCATAAAATATGTCTGAAGTATAAGCGATGAAATCTGGCCATCTTGGCTTCTAAGGAGCATTCTGGCTCTACTACTTCCAACACAGATTTGTTGGTTCTTCTGGCAGTCCATGGTATTTTTATTCTTCTTCTCCAACAACATAGCTCAAATGTATCAATTATTTTATGGTTTTCTCTATTCATTGTTTAACTTTCACATTCATACGAGGCTATTGAAAATACAGTACCTTGGGTCAAGCACACCTTTCTTCTCAAACTGACATCTTTGCTCTTTAATACTTTAAAGAGATCTTGTGCAGCAGATTTGCCTAATGCAATATGTCATTTGATTTCCTGACTACTGCTTCCATGAGTGTTGGTAGTGGAACCCATAAAAATGAAGTTCTTCCCAACTTTAACCTTTTCTCCATTTACTATGATATTATTTATTGGTCCAGTTTTTGTTTTCTTTACATTCAGGTGCAGCCCATACTGAAGGTTATGCTTGTCTTCTTTATCAGTAAGTATTTTAAGTCCTCGTCACTTTCAGCAAGCATGGTTTTATCATCAGCATATCATAGATTGTTAATGAATCTTCCTCCAATCTTTATGCCATGTTCGTCTTCATATAATCCAGTTTCTCAGATTATTTGCTCCACATAGAGATTGAGTAAGTATCATGAAAATATACAACCATGTTACACACCTCTCCTCAATGACTTACTCTATGTACAGGATCCTCATGAGCACATTCAAGTGTTCTGTAATACCCATTCTTCACAATGGTATCCATAGCTTGTCATGATCCCCACAGTCAAAAGACTGCATAGTCAACACACCACATGTAAATATATTTCTGGTATTCTCTGCTTTCAGCCAAGAGCCATCTGATGTCAGCAATGATGTCCTTAGCTCCACATCCTCATCTGCATCTGGCTTGAACCTCTAGAAGTTCCCTGTCAATGTACTATTGCAGCCATTTTTGAATTATTATTAATAAAATTGGCAAAGTAGAAGTCATCAAAAAATAGGAAGACTCTTAATAAGATGGGTTTTTTACAATAGACTCAAACATAACAATTGTGAGGATGGCGCAGGACCAGACAGTGTTTCACTGTTTTGAATATCAGATCGTTATGAGTCAGAACGGATTCAATGGCATCTAACAACATTTCATTGCTCATCTGAAAATGTTTATAATAAAATATTTTTAAACTCATTTATAAGGATAAAGGAAAGGACTTTTTCTGGGGCATGCAAAAGCTGGTCAATGAATAAGCAAGACTGTAGAAGAATTGGTGCTTTTGATTTATGGTGTTGGAGGAAA
>NW_006408562.1:10685078-10685601 GCF_000296735.1 Chrysochloris asiatica | reverse complement strand
GATGAAATATTAAGGAATAAATGCAACCAGAGAAACAAAGGACCTATACAAAGAGAATTACAAAACACTACTACAAGAAACCAAAAAAGACTTACAAAAATGGAGGAACGTACCTTGTTCCTGGATAGGAAGACTCAACATTGTGAAAATGTCAATACCACTCAAAGCAATTTACACATATAATGCAATCCCAATCTAGATTCCAGCAACATTCTTCAAAGAGATGGAAAAGACAATTACAAACTGTATATGGAAAGGAAGGAGACACAGGAAAAGTAAAGCACTGCTCAAGAAGAAGAACAAGATTGGAAGCCTCTCACTCCCTGATTTCAAAGTCTGCTACATGGCTACAGTGGTCAAAACAGCCTGGTACTGGTACAATGAAAGATACATTGATCAATGGAACCGAATCGAGAATCCAGAAATTAACCCATCCACATATAGCCAACTGATTTTTGACAAAGTTCCTAGGTATATTACATGGGGAGAAGATAGTTTCTTTAACAGATGGTGCTGGCAGAAC
>NW_006408562.1:10680538-10684444 GCF_000296735.1 Chrysochloris asiatica | reverse complement strand
ACCCTCCTACATTGCTGGTGGGATTGCAAAATGGTCCAACAACTCTAGAAAGCAATATGATGCTTCCTCAGAAGGTTGGAAATAGAACCTTATGATCCAGCAATTCCTCTACTTGTTATTTACCCACAAGAAATACGAGCCATAACACAAGTAGATATATGCACACCAATGTTCACAGCAGCACTATTTACAGTAGCAAAAAGATGGAGACAGCCTAAGAGCCTATCAACTGAAGAATGGATAAACAAACTGTGGTACATACACACAATGGAATATTATGCTAACTTGAAGAACAACAAGGAAGCTGCAAGCCACCACATAACATGGATGAACCTTGAAGACATTATGCTGAGTGAAATTAGTCAGTCACAAAAGGGGAAATTTTGCGTAAGATCATTATTGTAAAAGAGTAAGAAAAAGAACCCATGCTAAAAGTGGGGGGGAGTTATATATATATTTGCTGATCACCAGGATGTATGGGATGAGAGGAAGGGAGGGAGGGGAAGGTAGAACACAGGGTAAGAAATAGACACAGGATAGCTTGGGTGGAGGGGTGGGGGTGGGGCAATACACAAGAAGGGAGAGGGGAATGGAAGAACTAGGATGATGGGAGAATAGTTAGGCAGGTTCACATGGGCTAAGTGGGACAAAGGTAAATGATGATGTATGGACAACTTTGGAACAACAGGGCTCCGGGATATAGGGATTGAGGCATGATTTGAACGGGTAAAAGAAGGGAATAATGTTAAGATGCTTGGCTGTCTTTTGAATCTTGGTTTCCCCTGTCCACCATTGTAAAATAGATGTTTGAGGTGGTGAGAATGGAATAGCCAGAATCATCACTACAGAAAGCTAGTAAGTCCATCTTCAGCCTATAGCTGATTGGAATATCTTAGAGTAGGCTAGAAGTTACCCAGTGAAAGAGGCTTCCTGTGGAGCCTTTACATTGTACAAGACCATAGGTGGAATCCAGAACCCCATCCAGAACCGACTGAGGTAGGAAATTTCCACTGGAAAGGATGAGTAGACCAGCCTGAAGCAGCTAGAAGAACAGACGATATTTTGTGAAAGAAAGACCGGCAGGAAACATCCAAAACAAAAACAGCTGTCTGATTGATTACTACAAGAACAAGTAAGCTGTTTGCCCAGGGGGCCATCAAATCAAGTGGTCAGGATCCCTCAGAGCAAACCCCCTCCCAAGACTGAGACTCAAGGGGAATACATGAATAGGCATGTGGTCTGGTTGGTGACAGCATTGGTCACCAATAAGGGAAGAGGGGGAAAAAACAGCAATGAATCTTGGTTTCGAGCTAAGCCCAACCATGTTTAATAGATCCCTGTGAACCTGGGTGGAGACCTGGATGGCCAGCAGTATGGCAAGATCAGGGGCCTCCTGGGCCCAGAGGCAGTGACGTGGCCACAGAGGACCAGAGCGGAGAGTGAAGCATCCAGCTGATATGAATTGAGGGGAGATGCACAAGAACACCCATACTTGCAGATAGTACCCACTTGACCTGGCTTCGATGGCTGGATGATCAGAACTGACCAGAAGAAGAAAGAAGAGGGGGAAAAAAAAAGAGTAACCTGCTACAATTTGATGAACTTTACTTATGCTTATGGATGTAGTAGCTCAAAAAAGGGAACAAATCTTTACAGCAAGGATCACTCCCACCCCCTTGGTACACAGGGTTGACAGGGATGGGCAACTTAGACATTGGCTACCCAAAATGGGGGCCTAAAAAGGCAAGAAGTGACTGGCTTACAAGCTTTTAAGAGGGAGCCTAGTTCCAGACAGGGCGGGGGAAGGTAGAATCATCACTGAATGATTTCCAATCAGTTGGAACTGGGCTGATGAAAGGAAATGGGGATAGGAGTCTTGTGGTACAAAAGTGAATAATTGCCATCAGGACTGACCGTGAGGGTAGGAAATATACAGGTAGATGTTTTTTGATAAAGTAGGAGAGTGATTGATTTTGCAGCTCAGGAGCGGAGGTCCCTGGGACCATCAAGTGAGAAGAACAGAGAGCGGAACCCTACCCAGAGAGGCAGTGATGTCTGGGATGGAGACGGAGACGATGACGTGGACAGATGGAGCCACTGGGGACACTGGACTCAGGGAGGAAGAAAGGCTGTGTGCTGGTGGCTGGGGGGTAGGCCTGTGGGGTGTACCCTTTGGTTATTTGATGATGCATGGAGGGGATTGTAATCATTGCAATGAAATGAAATATGATAGGATGAGTGTAAAGGGGATGTTCTCCCATGTAAACCTCACAATAAAAACTTAACAAAAACAAACAAACATAAAAAAGCATACTTTTGCTTATTTGAAAATGTCTGTAATAAAATGTTTTTTATAAGAGTAAAGGAGAGAAATCTGTGCTGTGTCTTAACGTGCTGGACTGCAAGTTGGTTTGAACAACAAAGTCAGCAATTCAAGCTCAGCAGCCACGCCTCAGAAACCCTATATAGCATTGCTATGAGTTGGAACCGACTTGTCAGCACACAGCAACACCAACAACACAACCACCACCAGAACAACTTATTAACAATATTTTATGGTTTCAAATTCATTGTTTTTCAAATGTGGCTTGTGAATGTGTTCTTATATTAAGATCAGGTCAGAGAGAATGAAGGAGACCTGGTGGCATTGTGGATGAAGCATTTTGCTGCTAACAATAGCAAGGTTACTAGTTCAAACCCATCCCTCACAGAGAAAGATGAGGCTTAAGCTCCCAATAAAGGTTTACAGTCTCAGAAATTTGAAGTAGTTGTTCAAATCTGCTTTCTCAGTTGCTATGAGTCAGAATGGACTCAAAGGCTGTGAGTTTTGGTGGTAAAGACAATAGGTAAAGAAACAACTTATTAGAAAAAAAAAATCGAGGGTGGGGAATGCTACAAAATGGTTTATTTCCTCTAAGAGAAAATCTTCTCTTGTCTTCTCAAAGCAAATGGTGTGGTGAAGCTATTAACTAAATTATTGTATTAAATTCAATTTAATGAGAAATGAGCTATTCTAGCATATCCCAAAATAAGTTCAGAGGATTTCATTGCAACAGCAACCAACACCAAATCATAAGAAGTATATATTTGAGAGAAAATCACACACAGACTAAGAAAACACATTTGCTAAAATAGCTATGTAATTTGGAGTTTGTATTTAAATTAAGTATTGTAGTGCGAAATTTCAATGCAGAGCTAAGTGCTGTGAAATGGGTTGTGCTTGCGGATTCTGGCCAGTCATTAGACGTGCTCTATTATTTTCCAAGGATGACATAGATCCATAAGTAGAGAGAGATATCAGGACAGAAGCTGGTGTTTTAGTTAAATCATAGTTCACATGTTTTCATACATTTCAGAGATGTGCATATATTCTGTCATGGTGGGCAAGCACAAGACTGCTAACCACAAGGTTAATGGTTCAAACCCACCAGTCACTTCTCAGAAACCCTATACAAGGTCACTATGAGTAAGAACCGACTAGATGGCACTTAAAAATGACAACAGCATTTATAAATATGGTGCACACAATATACAATACTTGTATATGTGTCAGCTTGGCAGTTCATCACAAAGTAGGAAAGTTCCCAGCAACACTACACAACTGTATTACCTTAATAGAAAGAAAAACCAAACCAAATAAAACAAAACACTTTGTTATGGTCTTTTATAGCAGCTTATCATTTGAAACACAATCACTCAATATGCAAAGGTGAGGCATGTTGATGAGCACATGTGTTTTTGTTATTTGTTGTATGTACTGAAGTTAAATATTTCTTTGACTTATCTCCTGAAGCACCGAAAAGTGAGTGGTTTTCTTTTCAGTGTTCTTAGAGTTGGTGAATTTAATCATAATGTGGTGCTGTAGGATAAGCACTGGGATGAAAATTTGGTTTGAACTTCAAGGTC
>NW_006408562.1:10678044-10680178 GCF_000296735.1 Chrysochloris asiatica | reverse complement strand
TGTAGGGTGTGTCTTAAATCTAATGACTCTTGAGATATCAAAAAAGACAAGGAGGCAAGCAAGCACAAATGGGGGAAAGAGATGCCATGTGGAAACCACCGAAGAACTCAAGGAACAGATGCTGAAAGAGACAAAGATTTTCCTGCCAAGCTGACACAGAGCGCCACCAGTGACTTGATTTCAGAGTCTAGCCTCCTGAACAGTGAAAAAAAAATTAATTTCTCTTTTCATTTTCTTTACATCAAGGTACAATCCATACTGAAGTCTTTGATCTCCATCAGTAGGGACTTCAAGTCATATTTGCTTCCAGCAAGCAAGATTATATCATCTGCATATTACAGGTTGTTAATGATCCGTCCTCCAATTCTGATGCCACTTTCCTCTTGTAGTTTAGCTTTTTTGAATTATTTGCTCAGCATACAGATTGGATGATTATGGTGAAAGGATAAAACCCAGACACACACTATTCTTCAGTTTAAACCACTCACTATCCCCTTGTTCTGTTTGTGTACCACTCATAGTCTATGCACAGATTTCTCACAAATACAATTAAGTGTTCTGGAATTTCCATTCTTCACAATGTTATCCATAGTTTGTTATGAATCACACAATAGAATGTCTTTGCATAGCCATTAAAGCACAAGTCAAAATCTTCCTAGTACTCTCTACTTTTAATCAAGTTCCATCTGATGTCAATAATGATATTCTTTGTTCCACAACCTCTTCTGAATTTCAGGCAGCTCCCTGTCTTATGTTCTGCTACAACTGTTTTTAAACGATCGTCAGCAATATTTTACTTGCATGTCATATTAATTATATTGTTCAATCATTTCTGTTTTTTGTTGGGTCACCTTTTTTTATAATGGACAAAAGTATGGATTTCTTCCAATTGGTTGGCCAGGTAGCTGTCTTCCAAATTTCTTGGCATAGACTAGTGAGTACCCCAATGCTATATTTATTTGTTGAAATATTTCAATTTGTATTCCATCAGTTCCTGGAGCCTTGTTTTTTCTTTTGTTGTTGTTGTTGTTTTCATTTTATGTCAGTTACTTCAGTGCGTCTTGGATTTCTTCCATCAATACCATCGTTTCTTAAGCACATGCTACCTCTTGAAATGCTTGAACATAGACCAATTCTTTTTGGTACAGTGACTCTGTGTATTCCTTCCAGCTTCTCTTGGTTCTTTCTGTATCATTCACTGTTTGGCCCATAGACTCCTTCTATGTTACAAGTTGAGACTTGAATTCAGTTCTTCAATTCTTTTAGCTTGAGAAATGCTGCACATGTTCTTCTCTTTTGTTTTCTTTTAACTCCAGGTATTTACACATTTCATTATAATACTTGACTTTGTCTTCTTGAGATTCCCTTTGAAATCTTCTGTTCCATTCTTTTACCTCCTCATTTCTTTATGTTCAAGAACAAGCTTTAGTGTTCTTCTGACATCCATTTTGGTCTTTTCTTTCTTTCTTGTCTCTTTAATGACCTTTTATTTTTTTCCCCATGTATTATGTTCTTGATGTTTTTCCAGAACTCATCTGGCCTTCTGTCATCAATGTCTAGGACATCAAATCTATTCTTGAGATGGCCTCTAAATCCAGATCGGATACATTCAAGGTCACACTTGGCTCTCATGAACTTGTTTTCAGTTTTTTCAGCTTCAAATTTAATTTGCTTGACTGATGACATTTTGCTTCTCTATCATATCTTTCTCCATCTTTTCATCACCAATTTGATTCCTGTGTATTCCAGTTGGTGAGGTCCACCTCTATAGTCACTATTTATGTTGCTGTAAATTACTGAAGGAAAAGCACTGAACCACAAGGTCAGTTTGAAACACAACGTGGCAGTTCAAACCCATCATTTGTTCCTCAGAAACTAGTCGCTCCTCGGAACCAACTCTATGGCATTTAGCAACAACAATAGGGCACTGGCAATGAAGAAGTCGTCTGTCTTGAAAAAATTCTATCATGCTATTTCCAGCATCATTTCTATCACCAAGACAATATTTTACAACTATTGATCTTTTCTGTTTGTTTCCAACCTTCACATTTCAATTACCAGTAATTATCAATGCATCTTGATTGCATGTTTGATCAATTACAGACTGAAGACATTGGTAGAATTCCTTAATATC
>NW_006408562.1:10664191-10665139 GCF_000296735.1 Chrysochloris asiatica | reverse complement strand
CTGGATTCTTGATTCTGTTCCATTGATCTATGTGTCTTTCATTGTACCAGTACCAAGCTGTTTTGACCATTGTAGCCTTGTAGTAAATTTTGAAGTTGGGGAGTGAGAGGTTTCCAACCTTATTCTTCTTCTTGAGCAGTGCTTTGCTTATCCTGGGTCTCTTTCCTTTCCATATAAAGTTTGTAATTGTTTTTTCTATGTCTTTGAAGAATGTTGTTGGGACCTGGATTGGGATTGCATTATATGTGTAAATTTCTTTGGGTGGTATTGACATTTTCACAATGTTAAGTCTTCCTATCCAGGAGCATGGTACATTCTTCCATTTTTGTAGGTTTCTTTTGGTTTCTTGTTGTAGTGTTTTGTAGTTTTCTTTGTATAAATCCTTTGTTCTCTGGTTACATTTATTCCTAGATATTTCATCCTTTCGGTGGCTATTGTAAATGGTATTGCTTTCCTAATCTCCTTTTTAATGCTGTCATTTTTGGTATAGAGGAATCCAACAGATTTTGGTACGTTGATCTTATACCATGTCACGTTGCTGAATCTTCCAATGAGGTCTAGTAGCTTTTTTATGGAGTCTTTGGGGTTTTTCTATGTATAGGATCATATCGTCTGCATAGGGAGCGTTTACTTCCTCTTTGCCAATTTGGATGCCTTTAATTTCTCTGTCTTGCCATATAGCTCTTGCTAAGTCTTTCAGCACAATATTGAATAGGAGTGGTGACAAAGGACATCCTTGTTTGGTTCCTGTTCTCAGAGGGAAAGCTTTCAGTTTCTCTCCATTGAGAGTAATGTAGACTGTTGGTTTTGTATATATGTGCTTAATTATGTTGAGGAATTTCCCTTCAATTCCTACTTTGTTGAGTGTTTTTATTAGGAATGGATGTTGGATTTTGTCAAATGTCTTTTCTGCATCAATCTATATGATCATGTGGTTCTTTTCTTTTT
>NW_006408562.1:10659389-10663226 GCF_000296735.1 Chrysochloris asiatica | reverse complement strand
CCTAGCTGCTTTCAGGAGTGTCTTCTTATATTTGATTTTGGAGAGCTTGTTTATGATATGTCTCAGTGATTTTCTTTTGGGGTCTGTCCTTCCTGGGGTTTGTTGAGCTTCTTGAATATTTATCTTTTCACTTTTCAGGATGTTAGAGAAATTTTCTTCCAGCAGTTCTTCAACTATTTCTTCTGTGGACTAGTGCGATTCTTCCTGTTCTGGAATGCCACTAATTCTTAAGTTATTCCTCCTCATGTTGTCCAACATGAATCTTAGACCTTCTTCAGATTTTAAATTATTTTTTCTGTTTGTTCTTCTTTCTTAGTGGTATTGAGAGATTTGTCTTCCATCTCCCTGGTTGTGCCTTCCATCTTGTCTATTCTACTCCTTTGCGCTTTCATAGTATTGTCTATTTCTGATATTCTGTTATTGGTTATGTGCCATGGAGTCAGTTCCAACTCATAGCGACCTGCATAGGGTTTCCAAGGCTGTAAATCTTTATGGGAGCAGAAAGCCTTATCTTTCTCCTGTGGAATGACTGGCAGTTTCGAACTGCTGTCCTTTAGGTTAGCAGTCAGACTTATAACCAGTATGCTACCAGATATCCTTCCAGAATGACCTGGGAGCTTTTAAATCCTGATACCAAATTCCACCCAGACTAAAAACATGGCCAACACCAGGTGATTTCACCTTAACAGGGAGAGTTCACAGGCCTAGAAGAGTGACCCTCCCTAGGGGAACTGGAGAGGATGCAGATGAGAGGATGGTAGAGAGGAGCCTGGTAATGGGTAAGGCTGGAAAGGCTGGTCCAGGAGACGTTCGCTATTAGGTCATTCTGGAATAAAACCATGACAGAATAAAGAATCAGGTTCTCAGTGCTGAATCTCATCCTGTAAACAGTTGAGTAGAGACTTGGTGGAGCCAGGGCAAACAGGGAATGGGGATGCGTTTCCAAGTATGAGGGACACTGTTATATGCCACTGGTGTGCCCTTTTAAAGAGGGACATGATGTATTTGGGGGTTGTCTGATGCTATATAGCATTCTTTAAACGTGACAGTGTCCTGGATTTTACAAATAAAATCTCCAAGATGAAAAAAAAATACATGACTTTAGGAAGACTTTCAGTGCTTTGTGGCTTCCCCCATCCCCCATCCAGACAATGCCTGCCTGCTCCACAAATCAGAAGCCACAGCAAATGGAAAATCTGCCAGTGTTGTGAGGAGCGTTCACTTACGAATGTGGATTTCCATGGAAACCAGACACAAAAGGATTAGAAAAGAGGAAGGCAAATGGCCTTGGTCTCCTGGCACCACTGATCCCCATTAGCCTTGTCCGCATTCATGCCCCTCCTCATCCTCTCAGTGCTCACTTGAGACTAGAGGGGCTCTTTTTGGGGGGTGGGGTGGGTTGTGAGAGGGTTCCAGTTAGAAAAAAAAAGATGATTTATTTAGAACACTTGTGGCACTGTAGGATCAACACTGAACTGTGAAGCACAAGCTCAGTCATTCAAACCCACTAACTGCTCCTCTGCAACTCTATACAGGGCCACTATGAGTCAGAGCACTAACAACAACACAAATCTTTGTGTAAAGCTATTGTATGTAGAACAGTGGCCATATCTGCATATATACTTAAGAGAGGGAAGAAAGTAACCTGTTACACCAGAAGGAGAAATATAAACAAGTTGGGAGGAAGAGACTTCCAAGGTTGTGGTTATAAATAAAGTACTGCAAGCAGCTGTTGGGATACCTGAGGAGGTAGCTTCTTGTAATCCTTTTACTTACAAAATAGATTCCATTTGGAAATGTGATTTAGAATCCAGATAATCAGAGATGGAGAGAATCTTCTTCAAAAATCCAGCCACAAAGCCTGGTTTCAAGGACAGGTCACTCAGACCCACTGACAAGAGACCCAGGACCACACTCTGAGTATGGGGGTAGGGTAGGAGCCCTGTGAATGTCCTCTCCCAGGTACAGAGTGTGGTTGAACTCTCCAGAAGAAAGTGCATTGCCAACCAGTACTGAGACTCCACCAGAGGCCAGATGTGCTGCTCAGGCATGTGTGTCTATGAGTGAGTGATCCTGGGGCCCCTCACTGCAAGGAAAGGGGCCACTAACCCATGCTATTCTGTACAGCTACATATGATGTATTTATTGAATTCAACAGTGGAACGGTGACCACCTAAATCCCGATGACACTGTGACCTGGTGAAGGTGGTTCCAGAGCTTCCCTGTCTCACCCCATACTCCAGGGACTTTGACATAAAAAGGAGAGGGTCTGGGCCATATCTTCCCATTCAGGTCTAGCTGCAGAAGTACATGCACAGGCCATCTGAAACTGGCACCAATGTAATATATGCTAGCTATTATAAAAGAGGAGTCCTGGTGTGGCACTGTGGGTTAATGCGCCACACTGCAAAGCCATTTGAACTGCAAGGTCAGTGGTTCAAGCTCACCAGCTGCTCCTTGGAAACCCTATACAGGGTTGCTATGGGTCGAAACTGACTCAATGGAACTTAACAACAACATTATAAAAGAAGGAGTGCTGGTAGCATAGTGGTTACAAGTCAGGCTGCTAACCCCAAGGTCTGCAGTTCAAAACTACCAGCAGTTCTGTGAGAGAAGGATAAGTCTTTCTGCTTCTGTAAAGATTTGACGGAGTTGGAAACCCTATACAGCGTAGCTATGAGACAGTACTGATTTCACAGCACCAGCAGCAGCTCAGCAGCATGGACAAAATACTGAAGGATGCAGAAAGCATAAAAAGAAGATGGAAGGAATACACAGTCATTGTACGAAACAAAATGGTTGATGTTCGACAATTTCAAGATTTGCCTACAGTATAAATGATATTGTGTTAATTTCCACATTCTGTTGGGTCATATCTCTTTGGAATGGCCACAAATATGGATCTCTGCCAGTCAGTTGGCTAGGTAGTTTTCTTCCAAACTTTTTGGCATAGATGAGTGAGTGCCTGCAGTGCTGCATCAGCTTGTTGAAAGATTTCAATTTGTATTCCATCATCTCTGGAGCCTTGTTCTATTTCAATGCCTTCAGTGCACCTTGGACTTCTTCCTTCAGCATCACTGGCTCTTGATCATATGCTGTCTCTTAAAATTGTTAAATATGGATACATTCTCTTTGGTACAATGACTCTGCATATTCCTTCCATCTTCTTTTGATGTTTTCAGCAGCATTCAGTATTTTGCCCATAGAATCTTTCAATATTTCAAGTCGAGGCTGGAATTGTTTCTTCAGTTCCCTTCATTTGAGAAATGCTAAACATGCTCTTCTCTTTTGGTTTCCTAACTCCGTCTTTACATATTTCACTATAGTATTGGACTTTGTCTTCTCAAGCTGATCTTGAAATTTTCTATTCAGCTCTTTTATCTCCTCTTTTCTTCCAATATCATTACCATGTCTACACTGAAAAACAAGTTTCCAAGTCTCTTCTGACATCCGTTTTGATCTTTTCCTTCTTTCTTGTCTCCTTAATTACTTTTTGCTTTCTTCCTGTGCGATGTTCTTGATCTCACCCCACAACTCTTTTGGTCTTTGGTCTTTAGTGTCTAATGCATCAAACCTGTTATTCAGATGATCTCTAAAATCAGGTGGGATATATTCAAGGTCATATTTTCATTCTCATGGGCTTGTTTTCATTTTCCTTATCTTCAGCCTGAATTTGCATAAGAGCAATTGATGGTCTGTTCCATAGTCTTCCCCTGGCCTTGTTTTGACTGATGATATGGAGCTTTTCCACTATTTCTTTCCACAGATGTAGTCAATTTGATTTCTGTGTATTCCAACTGGTGAGGTGCATGTGTATAATCATCTTTTATGTTGTTT
>NW_006408562.1:10648845-10656609 GCF_000296735.1 Chrysochloris asiatica | reverse complement strand
ATTTTTCCATGGTGTTTCTGCTCCCCCACTTGGCCTTGCCCTTTGGTCTCTCCCAGGTGTCTGCTTTGGGCCACTGAGCCTGGCAGATTCAAAAGTATGCGATTTCTTACATTTGCTACAAGTTCCACTAGCTATAAGCCTTCAAACCTTTTAAATATTCCTATCTCTGTGGTTCCGAGTTTTGGAGCTCTGCCCTGGATCTGCTTTGCCTGGTATTCTGTGGTATTGCTGATGGTGAACTTCACTGTATCTCCACCCTAGCAGCCATCAAGCCCTGTCTCCTGTATGGCTTATTCTTAACAGTTTGTATCCAGCTATTCGAATGAATTATGAACAAGTCTTTTAAAACAAGTCTCAATTGAAATCTCAGAACAATCACAGCAAAAGCCAAGGAATCATAAGAATAAACTTCCATAACAAATAAGACCAAGGATTCATGTGGGGTAGAAGAGGATTCAGGGATGAAAAATCAAATGTTCTTCCTGGATTAGATATTTACTGGAATGGGATCTTGGAACTTCCCACTTTTGATGTTACACTAAAATGATACTAACACCAGGGTGAGTTTCACATCTGTTTTGCTAAATGGAAACCTTCATCAAAAGAGCTTGAAAGATTTAAAGCTATTTTTGCAAGATGAATAAATGATATCAGTTCTTAATTCTTCCTGAGGTTACTAACCAGCCATTGGGATTTTATTTTCAATTTCCATCTAGCAGGAAATTTGGGGTATGAGAAGAGAGAAAGGGAAGGGGGAGGCAAGGCCTCAACAAAGAAAGCAAGTTTTGTATCATCAGAGAGCCAACTTCTGCCCTGAAGTTATTGGTAAATATCAATGAAGTTGCATTTATACCTGCTTCACAGAGGAATCCAGGAGTAGCTGAATAAATGATCCTTTGCTAAACTGGAAGGCATTGTAAATAAGAATCATTCACTGTCCAGCAGAAAGGTGATTCTCCCAATTCCTACAAAACTAACTCAGAATCAAATCATCCAGGGCTTGATAATGTTGAGGTTAGTGGCCCAGTGTTCAGCTGACACTTTCTGAAATTATTTTATTTCCCCAAAGGCACATAGTGGTTGATGATAGATGTCTAAGCATATCTACACTGCTATCATAGGTCCCTTTAGTAGAGATTTCCCAGTGTCTTCCAAAGTTATAATTCTGGGAGAGCTTGGTTGCACACCAGGTCTGCCAAGATTTGCATAGCTCATGCATTGGCAATGAAAGGACATACATGTGAGTTGTGCTTGGTTAAGCTTCTGTTGTTGTATCATCAAGTCAGTTCCAACTCATAGCAACTCTGTATAGGGTTGCCAAGGAGTGGCTGGTGAGCTCGAACCACCAAACTTGTGGTTCAAAATGACCTTGCAGTCCAGCGCATTAACCCACAACACCACACCAGGACTCCCTTCCTAAAGCTCTTCTCCAAGTGGTATCAAGATCCTAAGTGAGCTTAAAACATCACCTACTCATTACATGATCTTCCTAAAGGGCTCAGAAAATGCTTTTTCCTGACCTGTGCCCAAATCAGTAGGCTGAGAAAGGAACTGGAAGTAGGGACTCCTCAGCAAGCTGGTAATTAAGGCCTCTGACTGCCTGTTCAAGGACACAGCCCAGCCTCCTCCACTACCTTCTGATAGCTGTTAGTCATTCAGTTCTCTTTTTGGTCTCCAGGAGCTAGAGAAGAGTCTGGCTCTTGGCCTAAGTCCCTATACTTGCAATATGCAGCTGGTGAGACCAAACTATGAATCTCATGGGAAAGGGAGGAAGTTGGTTCTCGGGGAAGTAACAAGTTGGAAAGGAGGACCCTAAGTCAAAGATACATATAGAAAAGCACTCATTCCTCCTAAAGGTTTCCCTTTCCTTATAAACTCGGGTAAGGATGGTGTCAAGTTAGGCCCAAGAGAGGATATAGAAGCAGACGTGACCCCTACGCCACCTTCACACAGACTGGAAATGCCCACCAGCTTCGGAGCCGATGCTTTGGTGCCTCCCTAAGTGGGGTCAGGAGACAGCTTCCAATGTCAGCACTTTAGCAACTCTTGAACAACTTTTGAGATTTTGTTTTCAGTAGCTTTTGTGCTTCATTTCTCACCAGAGATAAGTTTCCATTAAAAAAAAAAAAATCTTGTTGCCATTGAGTACATTCGGGCTCATAACAACACTGTTGGACAGCGTAGAGCTGTTCTATAGAGTTTTCAAGGCTGTAATCTTTATGGAAGCATACTGCCACATCTTTCTCCCAGGGGGGAGTTGGTGGGTTTGAACCGCTGACCTTTCAGTTAGCAGCTGAGCACTTCACCACAGCACCAGCAGGACTCCTTAACAACTTTGAAAAATTTCAAAAGTATTTGTGTTTCATGTCTCACCAGAGATAAGTTTATGGGTCCATAATTCTGTTGTACGGAGCACCACTATTTGTTTGGTAAGCTAACATCTTTTTGGTTCAAAGAAAAGCATGGCTATTAGGCAATATAGCAAAAGTACACAGGAGCAAAGAAAGCCAGAGGGACCCTAAGTCCCAGGGTACTGGCAAGGAAGAGAACCAAGACTTCTGACTGATGAAAGAGGGGCAAGCATCTCGATAGGACAGGTGGAAACAGGAACAGAAAGGCTGAAACTGTATGAGCAGGTGTCTAGGTTCTCCCTGCTGGCTAGGGGTCTAACCCAAAGACTCAGAAACTGCACCCACCAGACAGTCCCCATCCTAACACAATAATATTCTCTTCCTAGAGATGCCAGAACAGGACAAATTCTTCTTTGCTACAAGAGAGGAAGAAGAAGAAAGTGATGCTTTCTAAAAGGATGCTCCTTATAGAACCTCAAAGGGGGGAATGAGATGAGAATCCAAGAATTTCTGAGAAAATGAAACTTATGAAACACCCTTCCCCTTCTCACCCCCCCCCCCCCGGGGAAAAAGCCCCCCGGGGGAAAAAAAAAAAAGCCCCAAGTGGACAGTCCCCTTGCCTGGGTGAGAAGTCCCCACTTCGCCACTCCACTCAGCAGGCTTTATCTTCTTGTTTCTGTATAAGGACATAAATTTGAAAATCATGATTAACCACACCCCTTCTTCCCCCCTTGCTAACAGCCCTATCCCAAATACGGAGGCTCAGTCTGTAGAGTGAATCCACTGTGCTGTGCCTGCACAATAAAACTCTTCCTTTTTGAATCTGCGTGGTATTCAGCAACTCCTTCAAGTGGCTCCGGTAAGAGTAGAAGGTGCTGTGCTGGTGTGAGGCTGGATCAGGAAGGCCCGCTGCTCAGGGGAGTCCGGGGACAAAGTGGGGGCATGTGTCCTGCCTTCCTGGGAGATTACAGACTGCTGGCCAAGCATCAAGAATATCAGCAACAACTTCTCCTGGCACATTTCGGTACAGATGTCATGGAGGCTGAGATAGTTCCACAGGTCCTTCACCTTCATCTTCATGCATTCTTTCCACTGGAAGGCTGTGGCTTGGAACCGTGGGCAGAGAAAGCAGAGGCGGAGGCCATTTCCTAGTTGGCTTGAACAGGACATGCAGACATTTTTCTTACAGTTCAAGCAGGTCTGCTTCCTGGCTGTGTTGCAGCTGGGCTCAGAGCCTGTTAGGGCAGGGAAGGAGCTGTATCCAGGATTGGAATAGGCTTGTGTCCTTGTTTCCTAGGGTGGTGGGGACTCTTCAGGCCATCTAGTCAGAACCAATTGCAGCAGGTTGCCCACATTATAAAATCCATATTCACTAGTTCTTACTATTATTCCTCATTCTTTCATACATTTTCTAAACCAGCTGGCTGAGTAGGTATTCCTGGCGTCGCTACCCGCACCTGGGAGAGCAGGAACTGGGTCTGGACTGTGGATGCCTCAGGCAGGCGGCCATAGACTCCGAGGCAGTGGTGTCTCCGAGGACGAGAGGCATTCGTGTGTGTGTGTGTGTGTGTGTGTGTGTGTGTGTCAGTCATCATCATAGGCGCCCCAAGAAGTCGGGCCTCTCACCCATCGCAGACTGATGGGGCTCCTCTCCAACATCACTTTTATCCCAAATGCCTATTTTCCAACTATTGATCCTTCCTCTTTGTTTCCAACCTTTGCATTCTAATTGCCAGTAATTATTAATACATAGTGCTCTGCCACTTTGGCCATATACTACAGGTGATCCAACTGTAGTATAGTGGCAGATGAGATGCATTTTGGAGTCTTTGGCAGGTTTCTATTGGTGAATTACAGCACAGATCCTTAGGATTTTGGAGCAAAGCCCTGCCACCCTCTGCAGATAACTGCGCTTCTTTTGCGAAGCCTTACTAGAGACTAAATTCCTAATCATGGGCCACCAAGTCACCATGAGACCTGCAGCACTTCATCATTAAATGCAAGTGATATATACAAGACCAGGCTTGAGCAGGACCTGAAGGCACAAGTGAGTTACATGAGGAAGTGACACAAATGACCAGTTGCAGAAATAAGGACTTTAATTCCTAGAAATATGTGTTGTTGCTGTTGTCAAATGCCTTGAGTCAGTTCTGATGAATAGTAACCCTGTATAGGGTTTCTGAGTATAAAACCATTGCAGGGTCAAAAAAGTCTCATTTTTCTCCCGCAGGGTGGCTTGTGGTCTCAAACTTTGGACCTTGTGGTTTGTAGTACAATATTTACTTATCCTTTAGAGTCACTGTTGTTGTTGCTGTTGTTATGTGCCGTGGAGTTGGTTCCGACTCATAGTGACCCTGCACAGGGTTTCTGAGGCTGTAAATCTTTACGGGAGCAGAACGCCTCATCTTTCTCCCGTGGAACAGCTGGTAGTTTCAAACTGCTGACCTTGTGGTTCGCAGCCCGATTCATAACCACTACGCTACCAGAGCTACTCCCTGTGAATATATATACATGCAGTATATATAAATATATATATTGTGGTATGTATGCATCAAATTATTTTGCTTTGTTAATTTGTGAACTATGAGATGAAAATGGGGTCAGTGCATTTTTGATTGTACAGTGTTATTTGTATGATGTTAGGTGCAAGTATGACTTTATGTCTATATTTAGAGCTTATGTATTTGGTTTGAGATAAGAACAGATGCCAAGTTGACAAGGGTGGACTGCGCTAGTTAAGGTTTTGTGCCAAATTGATTCAGCCAGGATTTTCAGTGGTTTGGCAGTTGAGAAATAGTGTCTAATGCATCCAATATGTTCTTGAAGTGGTTTCTAAATTCAGGTGGGATATATTGAAATTCATATCTTGGCACTCATGGACTTGTTTTAATTTTCTTCAGCTTCAGCCTGAATGTGCATATTAGCAATTGATAATGTTTTACAGTCGCTACTGGGCTTATTTTGGCTGATGATATTGAACGTCTCCATCATCTCTTCTAAGAGATGTAGTCAATTTGATTTCTGTATCCCATCTGGTGAGGTTCAGGTGTGTAATCACCTTTTATATATTTTACAAAATGTATTTATAATGAATAAGTCATTGATTTTGCAAAATTCTATCACATGTTCTCCAGCATCTTTTCTAGCACCAAGGCCATATTTTCCAACTGCTGATCCTTCCGTTTTGTTTCCAACCCTCACATTCCAATCACTAGTTACTATTAATACATCTTGATTGCAAGTTTAATCAATTTCAGACTGAAGAAATTGGTAGAATTCTTCATTTAATCATCAATGGCTTTAGTGATTGGTAGGTAAATAGGAATAATCATGATATTAACTAGTTTCCCCTGTAGGAATATGGATATTATTCTATCACAGACAGCATTGTATTTCAAAATAGACTGTGAAATGTTCTTTTTGATGAGAATGCTTTGCAATTCCTCTTGAATTTGTTGTTCCTGGCATAGTAAACCATATTACTAAAGAATTGTTTCAAAATAGCCTGTACCAGTCCATTTCAGCTCACTAATGCCTAGGATAGCAAGCAATCTTATGCATTCCATTTCATTTTTGACTACTGTCAACTTTCCCAGATTCATACTTTGTACATTCCATATTCTGAATATTAATAGATATTTACAGCTGTTTCTACTCATTTTGAATTGTGCTCCATCAGCAAATGAAGGTCCCAAAAGATTTACTCTATTCACATCATAATGGTCTATTCTACTTTGAGGAGGCAGCTCTTTCCCTGTCAAACCTACTAGTTGCTCCTCGGAAAACCTATACCAGGTTGTTATAAGTCAGAACCACCATTCCAACCTGAGGGGCTCATCTTCTGGCACTATATCTAACAATGCTCCTCTGCTATTCATAAGGTTTTCAGTGGCCAAATACTCAGAAATAACCCACCTATGCTTCTTCCTCATCTGTCTTATTCTTAAAGCTTCACTGAAACCTGCCCATGATGCGTGCCCCTGCTGGTATTCAAGATACTAGTGGTATAGCTTCCAGCATCACTGATGCCACCACAGTAGGACAAACTAACAGATGAGTGTGGTGTTAGAGGCTAAACATGTGTTAGCTTGAATGATGGGGAAGGCAATCTGTATATGACAAGTGTGATGTTGTCAGAAGAATGATGAAGGCAGGGAAAGACACAAGTGTAAGTGCGAGAATTAAAGGGACTAGAAGTATACACACGATACTAATACTTAGCAGTGATCTACAGGTAGATACAGTTATAGGTATACAGGCTGAACAGGTATGGGAAGGAGAGTGGGAGTATACCTCCAGATGTATAAAAATATAACAGAGGATGTTTGTATATGAGTATTTACTTTTGCTGCAAACATATCTGTGAATGTGGTGGAACATTGTTGTTGCTTTCTGCTTTCGTGTTGGTTCTAACTCATAGAGACCCAAATAGGGTTTCTGAGAGTGACTGAGCAGTTTGAACTACCAGCCTGGTAGTAAGCATTTCAGTTCTTATCCTACAGTGCCACCCAGGGCCCATGGTGGTTCATTGTTGTTGTTCTTGTTAAGTGCCAGCAAGTCTGTCCCGTACAGAGTTTCAGAGGAGCGGCTGGTGAGTTTGAACGCTGACCTTGCCATAAGCAGTCATATGCTTATCCTACAGTACGACATCAGGACTCCAGAGGAGTGGTGGAGAATACACCTTTTATGAAAACTTTTTAGACATTACCAAACACCTTAAGGAAATGAATTGCTTGGCCTGGGAGCACAGGACCATAGTCTCGGGGGACACCACCATCTATTGGCATAACATAGTCCACAAAGACAATATTATACATCCTACTTTTGTTAATAGCAACTGGGATCTTAAAAGCTCATCATTGACTGTGTAAGTGAAACTAATGGTTTCTCCTGAGACTGAAATCAAGAGTAAGCCAGAAAGACGTTTGTCTGTATTTTTGCAAACTCTTTTGACTGTGTGAATCATAACAAATTATAGATAGCAATGAGAAGAAGGGAATTCCAGAATATTTAATCTTGCTCCTGTGGAACCTGCACATAGAAAAAGAAGTAACCATTCCAGTAGAACAAGGGGACATTGAATGGTTTAAAATCAAGGAAGGTGTGCATCAGGGTTGTACCCTTTCACCGTATTTATTCAATCTGTCTGCTGAGCAAATATAAACCTGAATAATGAACAAATAATCAGAGAAGCTGGATTATATGAAGAAGACCATGACATCAGGATTGAAGGAAGACTTATCAACCACCTGAAATATGTGGAAGACAGAACTGGACCAACAAATAACATCAAGAAAAACAAATAAAAGATGGAAGTTTTCAAAGATTTCATTTAGCTTGGATCCAAAGATAATGCTCATGGAGGCAAGAGTCAGGAAATCAAAAGATGCACTATTGCTTTAGGCAAATCTGC
>NW_006408562.1:10646185-10648393 GCF_000296735.1 Chrysochloris asiatica | reverse complement strand
GGACAGTTTTTAGTTCCATTGTTCATAGGGTCACCATAAGTCAACACTGACTCAAAGAACCTAATAAAAACAATGACCACATGAGCATACACATTGATAGACACACAGGCTGAATGGGCATAAGAGAAATAGGAGTGGAATACCGAGGAATGTGGAAAACAGCCTTTTTCAGTGTAGAATAAACACTGATTGCTGTGGCTCAAACGTACTAGCTGCTCCTCGGAAAGCCCATACCAGGTTGTTATAAGTCAGAACCAACATTCATTGTACTGTGGTTGCTTGTGTGTTGCTATGATATTGACAGCTATGCCACTGATATTTTAAATACCAGCAGGGTCACTCAGGTTTCAGCAGAGCTTCCTGAATAAGACAGGCTAAAGAAGGAGAGGCAGACTACTTCTGAATATTTAATCACTGAAAATCTTATGAGCAGAAGCTGAACATTGTCAGATAAACTGCTGGAAGATGAAAACAATATGAAGATCATCAGAAGATTGTCAGATATAGTGCTACAAAATGAGTCCCTCAGATTGGAAGTCACTCAAAATAAAACTGGGAAAGAGCTTCCCCCTCAAAATAGTTGATTATGATGACATGAATAGAGTAAAGTTTTAAGGACCTTCATTTGCTCATCTAAAAGTGAGGAGTTGTTGTTGTTGTTAAGTGCCATTGAGTCAGTTCCGATCCATAGCAACCCTGTATAGGGTTTCTGAGGAGCAGCTGGTGAGCTTGAACAGCTTACCCTGCAGTTCAAACTGACTTTGCAGTCCAGCGCATTAATCATAGTGCCACACCAGGACTCCAAAATGAGGAGAAACAGCTGCAAACATCCATGAATAATTTGAACATGGACTGTATGAAGTATGAATATAGAAAAATTGGAAGTTGTTAGGAATGAAATGGAATGCATAAAGATTGATATCCTAGGCACTAGTGAGCTGAAATAGACTGGTATTGGCCATCTTGAATCTGATAATCATATGGTTTACTATGCAAGGAATAACACATTCAAGAGGAATTACCCTGCATTCATCATCAAAAAGAACATATCAAAATCTGTCCTGAAGTACAATGCTGTCTGTGATAAGATAATATGCATATGTCTACAAGGAATACCAGTTAATACCACTATTATTCAAATTCATCCACCAATCAGTAAAGCCACCAGTGATAAAATTGAAGAATTCTACCGTTCTTTCAGTCTGACAGTGATCAAACATGCAATCAAGATGTAGTAATAATTACTGGTGGTTGGAATGTGAAGGTTGAAAACAAAGAGGATGGTTCAGTAATTGGAAAATATGGCCTTGGTGATAGAAATGTTGCTGGAGATCATATGATAGAATTTGGCAAAACCAATGCCTTATTCATGACAAACACCTTTTTTAAACAACATAAAAGGAACTCACCAGATGGAAGACACAGGAATCAAATTGACTACATCTGTTGGAAGATACTGTGGAAAAGCTCAATATCATCATCCAAAACAAGGCCAGAGGCCAACTGTATTGCTCATATACAAGCTCATATACTATTGCTCATATACAAGACCATCAATTGCTCATATACAAACTCAGGCTGAAGCTGAAGGAAATTAAAACAAGTCCACAGTCATATCTCACCTGAATTTAGTGACTATCTCAAGAACAGATTGGCTGCATTAGACACTAATGACCAAAGGCTAGAAGAGTTGTGGGTTGACATCAAAAACAGCATACAGGAAGAAAGCAAAATGTTATTAAAAGTCACAAAAGAAAGACCAAAATGGATATCAGAAGAGACTCTGAAACTGCCTTTCCAGTGTAGAGATGCTAAAGCTAGTGGGAGATATCAGGAAGTCAAAGAGCTGAACACAAAATTTCAAAGGGCAGCTTGAGAAGACAACATCAAGCTTTATAATGAAATGTGCAAACACTAGCATTAGAAAACTCTATATCTCAAGCTGAAAGACCTGAAGAAAAAAATCAAGCCTCGACTTGAAATATTGAAGGATTCTTTGGGCAAAATATTGAATGGTACAG
This sequence comes from Chrysochloris asiatica, assembly GCF_000296735.1. Lineage (NCBI taxonomy): Eukaryota > Metazoa > Chordata > Mammalia > Afrosoricida > Chrysochloridae > Chrysochloris > Chrysochloris asiatica. Next base: position 10,646,372 of record NW_006408562.1, on the reverse strand, counting down.
AAAGCATCAAAAGAAAGTGAAAAGTATACACAGATTCACTGTGTTGAACCATTTCAAGAGGTAGCATATGATAAAGATACTGAAGGAAGAAGCCCGAGCTGTACCGAAGGTGTTGGTGAAAAACAAGGCTCCAGGAATTGACAGAATACAAACTGAAGTCTTTCAACAAACTGATGCAGCACTGGGG
>NW_006408562.1:10631518-10645450 GCF_000296735.1 Chrysochloris asiatica | reverse complement strand
TACCTTTGCATTTGCAACACTCACAGTCAGTCTGGATAGCAATTACTCACTATTGTACCACAAGAGTCTTAGCCCCATCTCCTTCACCAGCCTGGTCCAGACAGGTTGGAAACCACTCAGTGGAGATTCTACCTTTCCCCGCACCCTCTGGAACTAGGGTCCCTCTTGAAAGCTTGTAAACCAGTTTCTTCATGCCTTTGTAGTCCCCCATTTTGGGTAGCCAATGTCTAAGTTGCCCATCTCTGTCAACCCTGTGTACCAAGGGGGTCGGAATGATCCTCATTGTACAGATTCGTTCCCTCTTTGAGCTACTACATCCATAAGTATAGGTGAACTTCATCAAATTGTAGTAGATTACTCTTTTTTTCCTCTTCTTTCTTCTTCTAGACAAGTTCTGATCATCCAGCCATTGAAGCCAGGTCAAGTAGGTGCAATCTGCAAGTATGGGTGTTCTTGTTTATCTCCCCTCACTTCATATCAGCTGGACGCTTCACTCTCCACTCTAGTACTCTGTAACCCAGGAGTCTCCAGGTCTCACCATACTGCTGGCCAACCAGGTCTCAACCCAGGCTGATAGGAGTCGTCACAGGACTCTTGACTGAAAGCAAAAAATACCAGAAAGATGTCTACCTGTGCTTTATTGACTATGCAAAGGCTTTCAACTATGTGGTTCATGACAAGCTATGGATAACATGGAGGAAAATGGTATTCTAGAGCATTTGATTGTGCTCATGAAGAATCTGTGCATAGACCAAGACACAGTTCTTTGAAAAGAACAAGGGGATAGTGAATGGTTTAATATCAGGAATGGTGTGTGCCTGTGTTGTCTTCTTTCACCATACTTATTCAGTTTGTATGTTGAGCAAATAACCTGAGAAACTGGATTATATGAAGAATAATGTATCAGCAATGGAGAAAAACTCATTATCACCCTGCGATATGCATATGATAAAATCTTGCTTGCTTAAATAGGAGAGCCTTCAAAATAGTGAGTGATAAGGATCAAAGACCAGAATATTCAGTATGGATTGCATGTCAGTGTAAAGAAAGCAGAAATTCTCTCAACTGGACCAACAAATAATATCATGGTAAATGGAGAAAAGATTGAAGTTGTCAAAGACTTCACTTTGCTTGAATCCACTATCAACGCTCATGGAAGCAGCAGTCAAGAAATCAAATGACGTATTGCATTAGGCAAATCTGCTGCACAAGATCTCTTTAAAGGGTTCAACAGCAAAGATGTCAGTGTGAGGACACAAGTGTGTCTGGACCAATGCATAGTATTTTCAGTAGCCTCATATGCATGTGAAAGTTGGACAAAGAATAAGGAAGACAGTAGAAGAACTGATGTGCTTGAATTATTGTGTTGCAGAAGAATACTGGAAATACCATGGATTGCCAGAAGAACAAACATATTTGTGATGGAAGAAGTACAGCCAGAATGCTCCTTAGAAGCAAAGATGGCAAGACTTTGTCCTGCATACTTTGGACATATTATCAGGAGGGACCAATGCCTCAAGAAAGATATTATGTTTGGTAAAGTGGAGAGTCAGTGAAAAAGAGGAAGACTCCCCCCACCCCCCCAACGAGATGGATTTGTACAGTGGCAACAGCAAAGGGTTCAAATATAACAACAATTGTGAGGATGGCGCAGGACCAGGCAGTATTTTGTTCTGTTGTGCATAGGGTTTCCATGACGCAGAACTGACTCAAAGGTACCTAACAAGAGTAACAACGCATCAGAACTGACTCAATTGCACTTAAAAGTAACTCAGGAATATAAATAGGTTTGAGAATTGTCAAAATGTGACAGAGACAGGAAGTGAGTAGATGTTATAGGGAAAATGGCACTAATAGACTTGTTTGATACAGAGTTGCCACAAACCTTCGTTGATTAAAAAATAGGATATCTGTGAATTGCAGTATGTTGTTGTTGTTGTTATGTGCCGTGGAGTCGGCTCCGACTCATAGCAACCCTGTACAGCGTTTCTGAGGCTGTAAATCTTTACGGGAGCAGAAAGCCTCATCTTTCTCCCACAGAACAGCTGGTAGTTTCGAACTGCTGACCTTGTGGTTTGCAGCCCGATTCGTAACCACTACGCTACCAGAACTCCAATAAAACGAGGCATGCCTGTATAGGGCTACCAGATAAAGTGTTATGTGTAAACACTGAAGGTGAAACAGCTGATGAGGAATTAGGGTTTTTGTTGTTGTTGAGTCAGTTCCAACTCATAGGGATCTAGTATAGGGTTTCTGAGGAGTGGCTGGGGTTTGACCTGCCAATTTTGTGGTTAGCAGTCTAGTGCTTATCCAGCAGCTCCACACGAGGACTCCAGGGTTTTTGTAATTTATGCAAATATCAGGAAAATGGGTCACAGCCAATTCTGTGCCACTTTTGGTCACAAGCCACAAGATAATCTCAGTTGTTTTCCTCCTCTCTCAAGGACCATGGAGGAGAGCTTGTGCATTTTACTAAAGCAAGCTTTCATTGTCTTACTATTGTACTTTTTCAACAGTAAAAAGGTCAGTTGTTTTTGTTGTTTCTTATATGCATTTTGCTTTACCACCTTCCTTCACTGGAACCAAGTCACAGACAAAGTGGGGAAGAAGCTTGGAAATCCAGAGATAGGAAAGTGGGAGACAATCCTGAGAGATTGCAGGGCATGTGGCTATTGTGCTTGGGCAGTAAATGTATCTCTCAAAGTCTTAGTATTTAAAGTCCTCCCTGAAACGCAAGCAAGACAAAATGGTTGTGTTAAACCAAGTTAAGTGTTGGTGTAGTTTGCTTATCCAGCTCCAAATCAGGAGCTTCAGAGAAAACCAGCAGAAAAACAAGCATTAACAATAAATATGATGCATGTTGGGCAACCTGTTTGCTCTATTTGCTCTGCTCTGAACTGCAAGGGATTGGCATCTTGCAAACTGCATTTCTAGCCTAGCTGGCTTTTGATCAGTGTCTGTCACTTAGAAGCACTAACAAGAGGCTGAAATGTGGGAGGAAGGGACAATTTTTTTCTTCTCTTTCTGAAGGCAGTTTTACTGCCATTTCCAAGAGATGCATGCCCAGGAATGTCCCAGGTTCCAGCAGCTGAGTAGGGCATGTAAATGAGAGGCATGCTCCTGCAGAGGGTGTTTGTGAAAGACTCCAAGGTTCCTGCAGCCTGAGTGGCTAGCTGGTTCCCCAGTATTATCTGCAGACATGGTTATGAAAACACCAAGAGTATCGGTTCTGTGGGAGAAAGATGAGGCTTTGTGCTACTGTAAAGATTTACAGCCTTGGAAACCCTAGACAGTGTTGCTATGAGTCAGAAATGACTCCACTGTGCATAACCAGCCAACCATCACCACCAAGTTCCGGTAATGCTACCTCTCCCTTCTTTGCTCTGGGAGCCCTTCTTCTAAAGTGCTAAAGCAGCACTTTTAGCAAGAAGTAAAAACTCCTTGCTAGACATTGATTAGGAGGTCTGGTGTGGCTTTGTATGTTAATGCGCTGGACTGCAAAGTTGTTTGAATTGCAAGGTCGGTGGTTCAAGCTCACCAGTGCTTCTTGGAAACCTTATATAAGGTTGGAACTGACTCAACGACACTTAACAACACCAACACACATTGATTAAGGAGCTCTGGTAATGTAGTGCTTACAAGTCGTGCTGCTAACCTCAAGGTCAGCAGTTTGAAACTACCAGTGGCTCTGTGGGAGAAAGATGAGACTTTCACAGCTCCACAGCTCACCACCACTACCATCAAACATTGATTGATAATGTTTTTATAACTAACATTTCCCTTAGAAAAGAGGATGAATTAGCAAAGGGAGGGGGCATGTGTATGGGTGTTGGTTTGGGATAGAAAGAGAGGCAAAGGCTCAAGGTAACAGGGGAAATGGCATGGAAAAGGAATCAGGTGCATCAATATGGCTAATTCTGAAAAAGAGTGGAAAGAAAGTGACAGGAGATGAGTCTGTAGAAAAGGACTGTGACATCGGTCCTTTTGGTGTCCTCGCCCTCTGCTGCTATAACCAAATGGGTTTCTCCAAGGTGGGAAGAGGGCAAAGTTCGTGGGTCTTCCCAATGCTCAAGTTAATAAGTGAGCTTGCTTCTCCATTTTTGTGGTTACAAATCAGGCTGCTAACCTCACGGTCAGCAGTTCGAAACTGCCAGCTGTTCTGCAGGAGAAAGATGAGGCTTTCTGCTTCCATAAAGATGTGCAGCCTCGGAAACCCTGTGCAGGGTCACCATGAGTCAGAACCGACTCCATGGTACTTAACAACAATACCAAGGCTTTCTTTAGCCTTATCACAGTTATTAAAAACACTGCTAGCCTTCTTCCCACTAGTTGGGACAAAGGGGTTTAAGGTCCTAGTTCTGCCTTTCTTTATTTTTTTCTAATATCTGTGTAGGCCTGAGTCAAGAAGTGGATATTTAGGACCACCCTCCCTGTATCTGAATCTGGGTCCACATTTGTATACTTCCTGAATGCCTCAGCTAGCCTGCTTAAGAAGATTGAACTCTTCCCTCTTTTCCCTGAGTAATTTTTTTAACTTTGTCATAACTGACTGCTCTGTACACACATTTCTACCTCCCTTCTAACATACAAGTTACTAGGTGTTTGCGTTGTTCAAAGCCTTTATCATCATCATAATCCTACCTTGCGTACCAGATCTGGCACTGCAGCTGGTCCTGGCTGAACAATTTTAGAGGTGGGGTTAGTCTGTATGTATCGCCTGCATATTTTCTGGCCTTGGCCTTAATCCTGTCTTTCATCAGTAGTACAGAAAAAGGCTAATATGGTTTTAATATCCTTCCAAGAAAGGGAGACATTAAGAGACAGTTTTTGAAATTCATCCCTAAATTTCTCAGGGTCTACAGACACACTCCCTAGCTTCTCTTTGCACTGCCCTAAGTCAGACATGGAAAAGGGGACATAAACCCAAACTGTCGGTTGGCTTCCTCCTGCCCCAGGTACTTCCCTTAGGAGCTAGAAGCCTGTCCCTAGAGTATTGGGGGAGTTTGCAGCTCCATTGGGTCCCACACTATAACTTGACCACCGATCCACTGGAAAGGGGTCAGGGTTGGAGGTAGGCTGGGAAGAAAGTGGTGGGTAAAGGCAAAGGCCAAAAGACTGGGTTAACCACAGGCTGACAGGAGGGCGGGAAGACTGGTGGTTGAGTCAGGCTCATGGGAGGGAGAATTGGAGGGGTCGAAGTAGAAGCTGGGTGTGGGGATTGAGGAGAAGCACACTGACCTCTCCTCCCACTATAAACTGAAGCAAACTAAGGGCTACTTAGAAATCTCAGATTTAAAAATAAACACCACAAGAGGGCTTTCCCTTGATTTCCCAGCAGCAGCCTTTCTCCTCTAAGGGTTTTGTACAGAGCCATAAAGCAAGCATTGCACGCACGTAGGGGATTTCTCCCGTTTTCTCTTCCTTTTGCAGAACAAGTCCAATTGCAGGATAGTATTATAAAAGAGGGAAGCATTAACAGGCCATTTCTCTTGGTTCCCAAGAGTGTGCTGGAGCCAGGCTGTGTTGCTAAAGAAGATTGGATTAGTTTCTTTTTCTTAATTCCCTCTGTTGGAAGGTCTCCCCAAAGAGTTAGCAAGCCACCTAGGACATGGTCTTTTGGTATGCATAAAGTTTGGCTCATGGTGGACCGGCTATTACACCAGCAATTATTGGACCACGAGTGGATGGATGTAAGTCTCGTGAGCTCTCAAGACTAAATCTGTCCACCTATGTATGTTCCAGAAATGCTAGTCTAAAAGCAGTTGGACAGTTTTCAAAACCCATTGGTTTAGGAGAAGCAGGGAAGAAAATAGGTGACCTTGCAGTCTAGTGCTTTATCCCACAGCACCACACCAGAGCTTAATTCCATTTTATGCGTAGGGTTAGGTGTTTGGATGCCAATTTTTCTCTTGAGCACCTCATGCACCTCTGAGAGCTGACCTGCTAGAGTTAGAAACAATATATTGAAAATTAGGCTTGGGAGCCATTTCCCCTAGCCAGTCCTTGAAGGAACATCCCTGTACACATCCCTAGGGTCACCTAGTTGTGAGTTCATACCCCAAGAGCCTCAGTCTACAGCTTTTCTATTGGCAATAGTCTCTTCCCTGCTTTCCATAAGGCCAGCGTTCGTATGTGATGCATGGCTGCTGCCAACACTCATAGTTGTGGGAGGAGATTGCTGTGTTCCCTGTGCTCCAATAAGGTCACTGTATGGAGACAGAATTATGGAAACTCATCATGGTGTCTATGATTTCCCTCACCCAAGTTTGCCTTTGCCTTGTGTGAACTCTTGTTGAACACTTAATAAAGAGTCTATAGTATTTATATATTTTAAGATGGGGTCTCCTTCTCCCCTAAAACAAGTGGTAGAGTCAAAGGCAGGATTCAAAATTTCTTGCCTAGTAAGATCTCCAGGGGCCCATGGACCAATGGTCACCAAAACAAGGTACGTAGTGAGGGGTGCAGGAAGAGAGTAAGGGGGCAAGGTAGAAATAGGGGAGTTAGCTCATCAGTAGCCAACAACCAATCAATGAGCAAGAAAAAGAAGGAAAGGGCTAAACACAAAAACACCGATGCCTTGTAGCTTGTGCAGTAAAGTACAGCATCTGCAGAGGGCACCCCAAATCAGGAAGAGAGCATTGTGCTTAATACCCACATCTGCTGAAGAGCAGAGATGTCAGCTTAAGGACTAAGGTGTGCCTGACCAAAGCCATGGTATTTTCAATAAATTTTCATAATATTTACATGGGCTGCCGAAAGAACAAACAGAGCTGTGTTGGAAGAAGTGCAGCCAGAGTGCTCCTTGGAGGCCAGGATGGCCAAACTTCGTCTCTCATACTTTGGAAATATTGTCAGGAGGCACCAGTCTCTGGAGAAGGATATCATTATTGATAAGGTGGAAGGTCAGAGAAAAAGAGGAAGACCCCCAGCAAGATGGATTGGCAAAATGACAGCATCTATGGGCTCAAGTGTGGCAACAGTTGTGATGTTGGCCCAGGACTGGACAGTGTTTAGTTCTGTTGTGCATAGGGTCGTTATGAGTTGGTAGTGACTCAGTGACACCTAACAACAACAACAACAGCAATTCTTACTCGCAAGGTAGACCCGTCTCCAACTCTTCTGGGAACGTTCTGTGCTATAATAAACTTAGTGCTTTGCTGAAAGTTTTGGTCTATTGGTCTTTGTCTTGCTTTACAAGGACACAGGGCTTTCTAGTTCTGACCCTGTTCAACACCGAACCAGGTCTCATGTCCAGAGCAATGCAGCTTGTAAACTTGATGTTTTGGGCCGAAACCTGGGGGCATCACTTGAATCCCTCCATCAGGATTGGTTGGTGAAAATCAGATAATGGATTCATCGTGTCTTGCTAACACTGCTCTTAGACGTATTGTTGTCCTCTATTTTAAGAACATAATTTCACTTTGCCAGGAAACTGCTTGTGCTTTAAAGTCAGCTTGTACAGGTGTCTTGTTTGATTGTGATCAAATGCAACTCCCCCTCAGCTCTTTGGGTGTGATGAGTAAGATGAACCTACCTCCACAGGCCTTCTGTGCCACAACAATCTGAGGTACTGTATGGAGAGGTGTGAGTGAGGTTGGCATAGTATGCTTTGTGTGTGATTCTCTGTTTGAACTGTCTCCCTCTCTTTTTTCTTCGTCTTTTTCACTTCTGGATTTTATGAGTCATGGGTTCTATTTCTGGGTCTGAAGATAAAGAGGCACTCCCTCTCTATGACCTAAGAGACTGGGAATCTCTCGAGAGTGTTGGATCCTTGCAGAGGTGTTGTTGGTCAAACCAACAATGTTCAGGTACCTCCACAACGCCAGCAAACTTATAAAATATTCCCAGATTCTCCGGGAAGTACTCCCATAAGGCCAGGTTCTCCAGGGTGCTCTTGAATCCCCTGGGTAGTCCCCTTCAGGGGCTTCTGGGAACACTAAGACACATAAAAGGGCAAGACCAACCCTGGGCTTAATGTCCCGGGGAAGGCTAATCCACATGCACTACATTTCTGACTCGCTACACCATGCCCCACATTGAGCCACTTCCTGTCTGCCTCACTTCAGCTGCTCTTCTGCATGGCCTCTTCCTTCCACTATGTGTTAGAATTTGGGGGGCACATTGGACCCTATTGTAAACCTGGACCTTATCTCAACAAAGGTCTCCTTGTCTGCCCTGCAGACCCCTTGCCCTCCCTCTGTTACTTTCAGTTAGCCGCTCTGTGTTCCAGGCCCTGGTGAAAGCCCTACAACATTTGTGCTGCTGTTTGTCAAGCAGGCACATAGCCTGACTTTCAATTTGCATTGGACTTTTTCTAAAATTACTGTCCTGAAAAACTACATATATGTCTTAAAGGATAGAATGAGTGAGCAAAAGGCAACCCTGCTAGACTGGGCCTATAACACTTAATAACAACATGGGAGCAGGCAGGTTGGGAGTGGTGAGAATTCTCCCTCGTATGGCAGATTCTCCAGAACCTTGGCCCCAACCCAGACTTAATGCAGTTTTGAGCCATCTGGTTAATTCTTCTGACCCCATGGAAAGAAGGTTATTGGCAAGAATTCAGGGGCGCTGTTTCACTGGATGCCTGAACCAGGTGGCTTCATATATCCATGAACCAAAACATAACTGTGGGTCATAAATTATGGAGGAGAGTGAGGCAAGAGTCTGGGCACCCCAGCCACATGGTGATCCCTTACTGTGGGCTTATAGAGGTCGGGACATGGCATACGGAAGTCTGGCTTTCACCCTGTGAAAATAAGGCAGGCGCAAGGAGACAATGTTACCCTGCCTCTGAGATGAAATGGAAGGTCTTGCTCTGGAGATGGGGATGCCAACTCCTAGGAGATGGATCTCCTCTCTTCCCTTCTTCAGGATGTGACAGACCACCGCAATCTCCACCAACAGCCCCTGGCCCCAATATATACTTCTGGGCAGGGAAGTATGACCTGTGAACGGAAGCTTAAATTACAATCTTTTTGTTGTTGTAAAGTGCCGTTGAGTCAATTCCGACCCATAGTGACCCTGTAACGGTTTCTGAGGAGCAGCTGGTGAGCTTGAACCACCAACCTTGCAGTTCAAACAGCTTTGCAGTGATGCATTAACCCACAGCGCCCCACCAAGATTATAATACCATCCTCTAACTAGATTTATTTTGCAGGAGAAACCAAAAGGGTTCCGAAGTCCCATGCGTGAAGGCCTTTATGTATTTAAGAGACAATCACTGGTATTATGAATCCTGTGTTGAAACATTCCAAGTGACAGAGAGCCCAAATGGGTCCGTGGCAGAAAGCCCACAATCTAAACTTGAGGACTGCTTGAGCACTGACCACCGATCACCTGAGTCCTGCAACATCCCCCAGCCTGAAAGTCAGAGCCACGGAGGGGAGTCCCCAGGCCTACTGTCCAGAAGAACTCTCCCAATCCCCAACACCAGTGTTCAGACTTTGCCCTGCCTTCCTGCTTCTACACGAAGCGACCTGGCTGAGAAGAGGAGTAGTGAGGTTCATGTCCCCTTTAGTATGGCTGATTTAAAGACATGCCAGTGAAATATAGGCAGTTCTCAATAGATTCTGGGAAATTTATAGAGGCATTTGAACATCTATCTAAGATCTTTGAGATGAGCTGGAGTGATTTAAATATCCTGATGTCACACGCTGTATTGTGGATGAGAAACAGCATTACAACCACAGCTCAACATCAGGCAGATAGACAGCATGTCAACAAACAGAATGTAGAGGCAGACGACATCGCCATCCCTGTTCAAAGCCTAGGGTGGAATTACCAAAGAAGCCTTGCTGGGAATGTGGGGAAGGCCACCTAGGACTATGTACAGACATGCTTAATTGAGGGCATGAAAGAAATACAGGTCAAACTTGTCAGCTACTCCAAATTGGTGGAGTTCATCAGCAGAAGGAGGAAAATCTGGCAGCCTGCAGGGAAGCTGCTAGTAAAGACACCCCAAAGGGATACTAATTTAGACCCAGAATCAGCAGAGGGAAGTTTGGTTGTGAATACTCATTTCATTAACCCATCAGCCTCTGATGTTTATAGGAAACTTCAGTGATGGGCACTTGGGCCAAAAGATGACCCCAATGAACTGTTGAAGTTGGCTACCATGGTGTTTGGCAACTGTGACCTAGAGGAAACAGGTAAGGGTTGCCAAATGACTAAAATAATAGAGGCTGTAGTTGCAGCCAACCTAAATGGCCCAACAGGAGGCAGCAGAAAGTCAGCTGTTTTGTGTTACAGCTGCGGCAAGGAGGTCCACCTGAAAAAAGAGTGTTGCCAGAAAGGGCCAAGCATAAGAAGCACCCTATTTGATTCCAGTGAGGAGCCCCAGGACACTAGGCCTGAAACTGCCCTGAGCGAATGAAAAGGGAGATGATAGTGGACATTTCCGATCCCGAGTGACAGGGCCCTGGCTCGCTCGCTACTACCACCATTGAGGTCCTGATGAAGGAGCCACGGTCATCCTGGAAGTTGCTGTTAAGTCTGTCACTTTCTTGTTGGACATGGGAGCAGCATATTTGGTTCTAAAACACCTTTGGCTGCTGTCTACCTTCTTCCTCACTTGTAGTTGTTGGCATAGATGGACAAACTATTAGCAGGTATTTAACGCCCACTATTCATAGTGGTTACAAATAGGGCTGCGAACCTCACAGTTACCTGTTTGAAACTACCAGTTGTTCCGCAGGAGAAAGATGAGGCTTTCTGCTCCTATAAAGATTTACAGACTTTCGGTACTCCACTGAGGCAAGACGACATGGGTAAGGAGGGCTCCAAGGACAAAGGGGGAGATCTCATGGAGGAGGCCGTCTGGTAGCCGACTCAAAACCCCCAAATCACCATAAGGCTCAGGGCATCTGCCTCCTCTACTCGCTTTTTAAAAAAAATCATACCACGGAGGAAATTCTGGCATTTTGAACTTTCGCCTGCCACTGCGAGCAGCAACTGCCACAGCCCCTGTAGAGCTTTGGATGCGGGGCTAGAGCCAGTCCAAACGGAGAATCTCAAGTGGACGAAAGTTGCAGGAGAGTTCTCTGCCCTAACTTGAAATCTTAAGGCATGTAGCAGTCAGGGGGAAAAAAAAGTTTAACCAGGGCACAGAGAGCAACAGAAATATGGTGACTCTCGGACATCATCAGACGTGGACTCCACCCACCAGCCCGAGTGGCTTTTTGGCATTTTGAACTTTCACCCGCCAGCGACTGCTGCGGCCCCTGTAGAGTTTTGAGGGCTGGGCTAGAGCCAGCCCAAATGGAGAATCTCAAGCGGACAAAAGCCACAGGAGAGTTCTCTGCTTTAGCTTGAAATCTCAGGGCGTGTAGCAGGCAGGAAAAAAAAAAAAAGTTTATCCAGGGCACAGAGAGCAACAGAAATACGGTGACTCTCGGATGTCATCAGACGCCTACCTCCTGATTGTAGCAATAATAATTACAACAAAATAAGAATAACCATGCCCAAGAAGAAACAATTAACATTATTGAAGCATCTCCAAAAGCAGAAAAAGGCAGCAGATACAAACGAGCTGGAGACAGACGAAGATATTATAGAGGAGGAAGAGTGGGTTTTGGATTTGCCTGAGAGGGAATTCAGAAGAATGATATGGAAACAAATTCAAATACTCCGAAAAGGGGTTGAGAAAAACAAGGACGAAGTAACCAGAATCCTGCAGGAACAATCTAATAGGATTGATACAGCACTGACTGGAAACAATTCAAAACCTGCAAAAAGATGACCAGATGATCAATAATAAGATATCAGAAATAGACAATAGCCTGAAAGGGGAAAGGAGCAGACGGGAAGAGATGGAAGCCAGAACTAGAGAGCTGGAAGACAAATCTGTCAGTACAGCCAAGATAGAACAGCAAACAGCTAAAAAGAAAACAATCTGAAGACAATCTAAGATACATGCTGGATAACATGAAGAGGAATAATGTAAGAATTATTGGCATTCTGGAACAAGAAGAACCAAGGAAATCTACAGAGGAGATAGTGGAAGAGCTTCTGGAGGAAAACTTCCCTAACATCATTAAAGATGAGAAAATATACATTCAAGAAGCCCAACGTACCCCAGAAAGGATAGACCCCAAAAGAAAATCTCCAAGACATATAATAATCAAGCTCTCCAAAACCAAAGACAAGGAAAAAATACTAAGAGTGGCCAGGGAGAAGAGAAATAAAACTTATAAAGGCAAACAAATTAGATTAAATGCTGACTATTCAGAAAAAAACATGCAGGCAAGAAGGCAATGGGGAGACATATACAAAACCCTGCAAGGAAAAAAAAAACAAAAAAACTGTCAACCAAGAATCATTTATCCAGCAAAACTATCAATCAAATATGATGGCATAATCAAAACATTCCAGGATAAACAGAACCTGAGGGAATTCATCACAACCAACCCAGCACTTCAAAACATCTTAAAGGGAGTTCTGGGGATGGAGAACCAACAAGAACAGACGTCAAACAGAGATTGACAGGTATGGCAACACCACCTGGAACACAGTTAACAGAAAGCAGAGTCCAGAATGGAACAAGACTACAACAAACTCAAGGAAACCCAGAGATCTACTGAAAGACATAAACATATCAACGTCAAAGAAGGGACAAACACAGCAACAGAAGCACAGGTGGTGGAGATGCCAGGTAAATTACAGATTGCAATGGAATATCCTAAATGCAGAGAAAAACTAGTAGCCTACAAGGTAACCCCAAAGAAAGTTAACATCCCGCAACAGATCATGAACATGAATTCCCAAACAGAACAACCAAACAAAGAAGCTAGGAAGAAACTGACCAGAATCAACTAAAAAACACAAACCCAATACAAGAAGGTAAGCAGAACCAAAGAACGAACAACACCACCAAAAAAGTAACACAAAGACAGTAATCAACTCATACCTATCAATAATTACCATTGAATGTAAATGGACTGAATGCACCAGTGAAGAGACAAAGAGTGGCAGAATGGATTAAAAAACAAGATCCATCAATATACTGCCTCCAAGAGACACACATTACACACAAAGACAAAAACAGACTAAGAGTCAAAGGATGGAAAACGATTTACCAAGCCAACAACAGCTCTAAACAAGCAGAAGTCGCAATACTAATCTCCGACAAAGTAGACTTTAAGATAAAAACATGCATAAGAGACAAAGAAGGACACTATCTCATGATCAAAGGGTCAATTGAACAAGGAAACATAACCATAATAAACATTTATGATCCCAATGAAAGAGCACCAAGATACATGAAACAAACCTTAATGGAATTGAAGAAATAGATATATCCACAATTATAGTAGGAGGTTTCAACACACCACTCTCAAACAGGGATAGAACAACCAGAAAGAAACTCAACAATGCCACAGAGGAACTTAACAACACAAGAAACCGACTTGACCTCATAGATATATACAGAGCATTCTACCCAACAGCATCACAATACACATTCTTCTCCAGTGCGCATGGAACATTCTCCAGAATTGCCCATGTGTTAGGCCACAAAGCAAGCCTCCATAAATTCACAACCATGAAAACTCTGCAGAGCATCTTCTCAGACCACAACGCTATAAGACTAGAAATCATCAATAAGAAAACCAAAACAATGAAGTCAAATATATGGAAGCTAAACAACACCCTGCTAAAAAGCGACTGGGTAAAAGAAGAAATTAAACGTGAAATCACAAAGTTCCTAGAAACAAACGAGAATGAAAACACAACATACCCAAATCTCTGGGACACGGCGAAAGCAGTCCTGAGAGGTCAATTTATTGTGATAAATGCACACATCCAAAAAGAGGAAAGAGACAAAATCAACACGTTAACACAGCACCTTCAACAAATAGAAGGAAACCAGCAGAGGGAACCTACAGTCACCAAAAGAAGGGAAATAATAAAGATCAGAGCAGAAATAAATGAGAT
>NW_006408562.1:10620623-10622051 GCF_000296735.1 Chrysochloris asiatica | reverse complement strand
AAGAAAAGACCAAAATGGATGTCAGGAAAGACTCTGAAACTTGCTTTCCAACATAGACATGCTAAAGCAAAAGAAGAAACGATGAAATAAAAGAGCTGAACAAAAAATTTCAAAGGGCATCTGGAGAAGATAAAGTCAAGTATTAAAATGAAATGTGCAAAGATCTGGAATTCGAAAACCAAAATGGAAGAACACGCTCAGCATTTCTCAGGCAGAAAAAAAAAAATGAAGAAAATTCAAGTCTCAACTTGTAATATTGAAAGATTCCATGGACAAAATATTGAATGATTCAGAAAGCATCAAAAGAAAATGATAAGAATACACAGAGTTAATATACTAAAAAGAAAAGGACAATGTTTAACCTTATTAAGTGCTAGAATATGATCAAAAGGCAATGGTACTGAAGGAAGAAATCAAAGTTGAACTGAAGGCACTGGCAAAAAACAAAGTTCCGGGAACTGATGGAATACAAATTGAAATCTTTCAACAAACTGATGCAGCACTGGAAGTACTCACTCATCTAGGCCATGATGACAGCTATGGGGCCAACGGATTGGAAGAGATGAATATTTGTGCCCATTCCAAAGAGAAGTGACCCAAATGGAATGCAGAAATATTTGGACAATATCATTAATGTTGTTGTTGTTGTGAAGTGTCTTTGAGTTGGTTCTGACCATAGCAACCCTATATAGGGTTTCTGAGGAGCGACTGGTGAGCTTGAACTTCTGACCTTGCAGTTCACACCAACCTTGCAGTCCAGTGCCTTAACCCACAGCACCACACCAGGACCACAATATCATTAATAGCACTTTCAAATAAAATTTTGCTTAAACAGCTGCAACAATACATTGACAGAGAACTACCAGAGGTTCAAGATGAAATGAGAGATACCACTGCTGACATCAGATGGATCTTGGCTGAAAGTAAAGAATACCAGAGAGATGTTTACCTGTGCTTTATTGACTATGCAAAGGCTTTACATTGGGTGGATCATGACAATATTGAAGAGAATGAGTTTCAAGAACACTTAATTGTGCTCATGTGTACTAGATCAAAAGGCTGTTGTTCAAACAGAACAAGGGGACACTAAATGGTTTCAAATTAGGAAAAATATGTGCCTGGATTTTATTCTTTCACCATGTTTATTCAGTCTGTATGCTGAGCAAATAATTCAAGAAGTTGGATTATATGAAGAAGAATGCAGCATCAGGATTGGAGGAAGACTCATTAACAACCTGTGGTATGCAGATGATACAACTTTACATGCTGAAAGCAAAAAGAACTTTAAATACTGATGAAGATCAAAGACCACTGCTTTTGGTATGGGTTGCACCTTAACATAATAAAAATAAGAACAAAAGTCCTTACCAAAGGATCAATAAATAGCAACAAGATAAATGGAGAAAAGATTGAAATTGTCAAGGACTT
>NW_006408562.1:10618567-10620052 GCF_000296735.1 Chrysochloris asiatica | reverse complement strand
ACCAGACAGTGTTTCTTTTGTGAATAGGGTATCTATGAGTTGGTACCAACTTCCTGGTACCTAACAACAATAAAAATGAGAGAGCTTCTAATGGGATCCCTTTCAAACCAGTTGGTTTGAAAGGCTTCTGATTGAAGCCTTTCTAGGGTTTCTGGTTGAAAATCAACATTTGACTAAAATGTTGTTGTTGTTGTGTGTCATTAAGTTGTTTTTGACTTATAGTGACACTGTATAGGTTTACTGATAGTGGCTGGTGGGTTTGAACTACTGACCTTGTGGTTAGCAGTATAGTGCTTATTCTGTAAAGACCAAAAATTAAAAAAAAAATTTTTTTGTGTGTGAAGGAATTGTCCAATTTATCTGAAAGAGAAATCATTTTGTTTAAGGTTTTCCCTTTTTCATTTTTATTGTTGTTGTTAAGTGCTGTTGAGTCTGTTCTGACCCATAGCGATCTAACATTTGTGAAAGGTTTTCCCTTTTTCATTTTTATTGTTGTTGTTAAGTGCTGTTGAGTCTGTTCTGACCCATAGCGTCCCTATATGGGGTCTCCAAGGAGCGACTAGTGAGCTTGAACTGCTGACCTTGTTGTTCAGTCCAGCGCATTAGCCCACAGTGCCACACCAAGATTCCTTTCATTTTTAAACTTGGGGATTACTAAGTGTGGGCTTTTTGATCAGCCATTTGATTGAGACTTTAGCTGTTGTGCAACTTTGTCCATTACTGTGAGCAGGGCATTGAGTGGTTTCATAGAAGGAATGGGGCTGACGGTAAGTGAAAGGAATATAATGGAAATCTTGATGTAGCTGTCAGGCAGTGGAATATTTTGGGTAGGCAATTTTTGTTTCTTTGTTTAAGAGCCAATTTAAGGAAAGGGTAGTTTATAGCCTATATTTATAACATGATTCTTCTCTCTGCCTCAAAGACCATTAACAGTTTTCAAGCTTGTTTACTAACAATTGATAAGAAAGGAAGCAGAGCTACCCAAATTACTGGTTTATCCCACTTCTCAACAGAACATGAAGTAACTCAAAGGTGGGAGTGTACAAACTCATGAGCAGCCCAAGAAATATAACACCTCACTTAGGGAACTCACAAGCTACAATTAACACCAATGAAGCAGAGCTGGTAGAAAAATTGGTAGAAAATTTGAACACAAAAGTAAGACTGAAGAGGAGATGCAACTAGAGCATAAAAATGACATTCTCAAGTTTAAATTTTAAAGGAAACAGGGAAAATACCATATCATTTTAAATAAAATGACAAAGATATTTAAATAATGGAGAAAATGATATGGAAAACTAAAAGTAATTTTAGAAAAAGAAAATAAGCAATCATTGTTGTTGTTGTTGTCAGGTGCCATCAAGTCGGAACCAACTCATAGCGACCCCATGCACAGCAGAACAAAACAATGTCCGATCCTAGGCCAACCTCACTACCGCCGCCACACTTGATGCCATCAATGATGCCACCTGGCTGATCCATCTC
>NW_006408562.1:10615831-10618062 GCF_000296735.1 Chrysochloris asiatica | reverse complement strand
AAGAATGCTGTTTATTGGTCCAGTGGTGAGGATTTTTGTTTTCTTAACATTGAGATGTAATCCATATCGAAGGCTGTGCTCTTTAATCTTCATAAGTATACGTTTCAAGTCCTCTTGACTTTCAGCAAACAAGGCTGTATCATCAGCATATCGCAGGTTGTTAATGAGTCTTCCACCAATCCTGACGCCAAGCAATCATTAGAGATAGTGAAAAAAAAAAAAAGAGATAACTAAATAACAAAGGAAGTTTTTCCTGAAATTGATAAAGTGTTGGTTATGGAGATTGAAAAGTCTCACCGAGTAGTAACTATTTTTTTTTTTTTTTAAAGAATGAGATCTCTAGACATACCTTTTGAAAAAACGATATTTGAAATATGAAGAGATAATTATTTGCGCTTCCCAAGTAAAAAGACGGAGTACTTATAACTGAAATAAGAATAGCATTAGGTTTCTTTTAACTTTGTTAAGTGCCCTCAGTAGGTTCCGAATCATAGGGATCCTGTATAGGGTTTCCAAGGAGCAGCTGGTGGGTTTAAATTGCCCACCTTGTGGTTCACAGCCCAGTGCTGATTCAACAGCTCCACATTAGGCCTTGTTGTTAAGTGCCATTGAGTTGGTTCTGACTCAGAGACCCTGTATAGTATTTCTGAGAAGTGGTTGCTAAGGTTGAACTGCTGACCTTTCTGTTCAAACCAATCTTGTGGTCAAGTGCTTATCTTACAGTGCTACACCAGGCCTTAGAAACAGTGAATAACATCTCTGAAATACTGAAAAGAAATATTATGATCCAAGAATATAGTCCCAAGCTAAAGTATTCATTTGTCAGGCTAAAGAAGCTATTTTGGGATACACACTGATTTAGAGTGTACCACCTGACATGACAGCATTTAACAACAACAACAACCTTGCTATTGGAGTCCTGGTGTGGCCCTGCTGGATAATGTGCTAGACTGCAATGATGGTTTGGACCACATCGTCAGCAGTTCAAACTCACCAGCTGCTCCTTGGAAACCCTATACAAGGTCACTATGAGTCAAAATCAACTCTATGACCCATAACAAAAACAACCTGCTTTTATAGCTGAATAACATACTTGTGTGAAAGTTTCCAAAGAAGATAATCATTGAATCAAAAGAGAAGTCTGGTCCTTGAATCTTGTAATATCTAAAGTATAAATAAATAACTATAGTGTGATCGAAAACTAGAACTATAAAAGTTAATGAAGAATCACTGAAAAAGAAGGGATATAAGAGCAAACTGTTCAAAATATAAAGAAAAAATTCTGTAAATAAAAATTTGAATTTACAAATTGATATGCAGTAAAAGCTGATATTAACAGTTTACTAATATTCAATATTAAATGTGTCCTAACAATTCAAAGCCAGAGAGGATGAAATTGAAGAATTCTACCAACTTCTTCAATCTGAAATTGATCAAACATGCAATCAAGATGTATTGCTCATTACTGGGGATTAGATTGCAAAGGTAGGGAGCAAAGAGGAAGGACCAGTAGTTAGAAAATATGGCCTTAGTGATAGAAATGATGCTGGAGAATGCATGATAGAATTCTGCAAAACCAATGATTTGTTTATTTCAAATACCTTCTTTAGACAGCATAACAGACGACTATACACATGGACCTCGCCAGATGGAACACGTAGAAATCAAATTGACTACATCTGGAAAGAGAAGATGGAAAAACTCTCCATATCATCAGTGAAAACAAGGCCAGGGGCAGACTGTGGAACAGACCATCAATTACTCATCATGCAAATTCAAACTGAAACAGATGAAAATGAAAACAAGTCCACAAGAGACAAAATATGACCTTGAGTTTATCCCACCTGTATTTAGAGATCATCTGATGAACAGATTTGATACATTAAATACTAAAGACCAAAGATCAGAAGAGTTGTAGGATGACATCAAGAACATCATATGTGAAGAAAGCAAAAAGTCATTAAGAACACGAAAGAAGGAAAAGGTCAAAATGGATGTCAGAAGAGACTCTGAAACTTGCTGTCCAGTGTAGAGATGCTAAAGCAAATGGGAAAAAATGAGCAGGTCCAAGAGCTGAACAGAAAATTTCAAAGATCACCTTGAGGAGATAAAGCCAAATATTATAATAAAATGTGCAAAGAATTGGAATCAGAAAACCAAAAAGGAAGAACACACTCAGCATTTCTCAAGCTGGGGGAACTGAAGAAAAAATTCAAGCCTCAACTTTTGTT
>NW_006408562.1:10593833-10614611 GCF_000296735.1 Chrysochloris asiatica | reverse complement strand
AGAAGAATTGATGCCTTTGAATTATGGTGTTGGAGGAGAATACTAAAAGTGCCATGGACTGCCAAAAGAACCAATAGATCTGTTTTGGAAGAAGTACAGCCAGAGTACTCCTTAGAGGCCAAGATGGCCAAACTTCATCTCTCATCCTTTGGACATATTGTCAGGAGGGAACAGTCGCTAGAGAAGGATATCATGCTTGGTAAGATGGAGGGCCAGGGAAAAAGAGGAAGACCCCCAACAAGATGGATTGGCCAGGTGGCAGCATTAATGGACTCAAATGTAGCAACAGTAGTGAGTTTGGCCCAGGATGGGACATTGTTTCGTTCTGCTGTGCATTGGGTAGCTATGCGTCGGTTCTGACTCGATGGCACCTAACAACAACAACACAACAATATTATTGAACTTCATTCAGCATGGAGAAAAGGCATATACACCTCCTTAACCTTCTTAATAATTATATTTAATGAGAAAGTCATATTTAATGAGAAAGGAAAAACCACCAATCACTGGTTTCAGGCCTTAGGCTTTTCCATGTTGTTGTTGTTAAGTGTTATCTAGTTGGTTCCAACCTATAGTGACCCTGTATGGGGTTTCCAAGGAGTAGCTGGTGAACTTGAACCACCAACCTTGTGGTTCAAATCAACTTGTGGTCCAGTGAATTAGCCCACAGAGCCACATCAGGTGTCCAGGCTTCTTCATACAAACATTTAATGTAGACCACTTTACCTTTGTGAGAATTGTAAATCACTGTACTTTCCAGTGATCCTTGTGGAGGGATTGAAGTGTTTAAGTTTGTTAGAGGCTACATCTCCAGTTGGTTGCTAATCAAGAAATTCTTATGCTGGTCTAGATCCAAGCAACCAGATTGGCTCTGGTTGTTCTTATCTTGGCATAGCAGCACCTAATAAAGGAGGTACTTACTCTGCTAAGGTCTCTGATGATACCAATTGAGGCCTGGGCCAAAGCTGTAGCCTTTGTAAGAAAGACAGTGTAAGGAAGACATGATCTGACTATTGATATTGATCAGAAACTGTTCTGTCAGGCCTCCAGTGATGCCTTCATCTCCACTTAACATTCCTTATCCTCTTGTGGATAGAATTTAACAAGGGATTTCAGCGACAAAGTAAATCAGCCAAGCCACAGCTACCAATGTCATGTCTACCAGTCTCTGTCTATCACCTGTGACACAGAATTGGATTCTCTCTGATATTCATAATCACTCTTACAAGAAAGATCTACTACCAAGTGTACCAATGACTTCTAGCTTTATTATGACTTTTCCTGATACCTCACTGAATGTCTTTCTGTTTTAACAATACAGAGGTAGGTTAGAACCAGTCAGTAAATTCAAATCTTCACACTTATTCTGGATCCAAAGAGTCCTTGGTGAAAAATTCATGTTTACCTGAAAAACTTATGCTTGTTGGTGACTTGAAAAAAAGAAAATAACAAAAAACCAAGACATTTCTCAGATACTCACAAAAAGAGAGAATAGCAAACCTTTGAAAGTAGAAAGAAGCATGAAGAACTTAGAGCTCGTATGCACCCGGAGCAGTGGATCTACTGAAAGCTACACATCATGACATTAGCAGGACTTTCAGCAGCTATAAAAGTGAACAAATCAGCTTAACTCAAGAGAACATTTTGTTAGAGCATGAGGTGTAGGAAAGAAAAATAGCAGGAAAAAAGAATCTTGTATTGACTCAAAAGGGCTAGTAGTAAAAAGACCGCTTCCGAAAAAGGTTCAAGAGGCCAAGGATTCTTTCTAATATCTCTGGTAATATGCACTACCAGAGAGGTCTCAGCATCTCTGCATCTGAAAGCCAATAAAAATCTCCATTTCATAGAGTGACAAGTCAGCTGTTTCCAGGATCAGAAGATATTGGTGTAAAGCAAAATAAAAGGGTTGTATGACCCAAGTCTTCTAGCTTAATCCACTGGACAGCCTCTGCCCACAAGTCAGGCAGGAGATGGACAAGAAAACAACAATAAATGGGCCAGCAGTTCTGACTCAGGTCAGTATTAGGGCTGTGTTTCCTTTTGAGGTATTTCTGCTACCTAACCACTTAAGTGCCATATTTTGTCATGATGAGACTTAGGTGATCCAAGTGACTTAATGAGGCCACCATGCATTCAGTCTGCTTACCAGTTCATCTATGATAGTTCTTCAAGCACACTTCTCATTCATACTAGTCTCTCAGTCATGTTAGTCTCCTGAGGTCAGACATTGGTTTAAAGACCAAACACATTCATAAAGAAAGAGACACGGACTCTGAACACACACACAAGACCCATCTAGGTCCTGAAGGAACTGAAAAAAACAGACAACATGATAGACGTTTAGCACAAGTGGTGTAGACCTCTTGCCTGAGTCCAGAACCTGGACAGTGGTGCAGTTTCATGTTTGAATGACTCCAGTAGACTCATGGCATGTGAAAGTATAAAACCATGAACCACTTCAAGATAAGATCTTGGGACCCAAGAGGGAGTGACGTTAGATGAGCTATCTTTATTAGGAAGGACTTCCCAGTGAGACAGTCACTTGGTCTAAGAATAACTTACCAAGCTTTGTTGCATTCCCTGAAAAGGTTGAGCAAGATGCAGTCAGCTGAGGTGAGCAAATCACAAGAAGAGATTTCCCTAAGAATCACTGTCATTTTTGGTCTTATTAATTAAAGTTGTTGTTGTTGGTGTTGTTAAGTGTTGCTGAAGTTGGTTCTGACTCATAGTGACCCTGAATAGGATTTACAACACTTTAAAGCTTTGTGGGAGCAGAAAGCCTTATTTTTACCCATGGAGTGACTGGTGGGTTTGAACCATGGACCTTGTGACACACAGTCCAGTGCTTGTCACAGGGAGCTGCATTATCTCTGACCCTATCTTTTAAGTTAAACCATTTCAGGAGGTGGCATATTATCAAGAGTCAATGATCCTGAAAGAAGTCCAAGGTGCACTGAATGTATTGGCAAAGAACAAGGCACCAGGAATTGATGGAATACAAATTGAAGTCTTTCAACAAACTGATATGACCACACTTCGTCTTTCATATTTCAGATATATTATCAGGGGGGACCAGTCACTAGAGAAGGAGATCATGTTTGGTAAAGTGTAGGGTTGGAGAAAAAGAAGAAGACCCCCAATGTGTTGGATTGGCACAGTGGCGGAACAATTATTGTGAGGTTGGCTCAGGACCAGGTAGTGTTTCATTCTGTTGTGCATAGAGTTCCTATGAGTTGGTACCGACTCAAAGGCACCTAACAATACCAACAGTAATCTCTTAAGTTTGAATCATGATTAATTGCAAAATGCAATAGAGGCAGAGGGCAGCTAAATGTTAGTATTAAAATAGAGGCAGAGCACTAGCTAAATGCTAGTATTAAAACCATCATCAGTCTTTCAATATATCAGTGAGTGCTTCATACCTCTTATCCCACACTTGTGGGTTCAGTTGAGTTGGAGCCATTTAAAATAGGATCATCTCTGTAGATGCTGAAAAGGTATTTTTAATGGACATTATTATTTTTTTTTAACCAGAACCCTTGATAAAATAAAAATAAGTGCTTCCTTAGCATAATACAATCTTGTGTTTGTGTAATCTGTAATCTGAAAAACCATTGTCAAATAATAGAAAAACACAAGAAGCTCTTAATTACCACGATTATTTAACATTGTTCTAGCACTGGACTGTGTATGAACCATAAGGTCAGTAATTCAAACCCACCAGTTGCTCCTCATAAACTCCATGTTGTTGTTGTTGTTATGTGCCTTCGAGTCGGTTCTGACCCATAGCGACCCTGTATAGGGTTTCTGAGGGTGTAAATCTTTACGGGAGTAGAAAGCCTCATCTTTCTCCCGCGGAGCAGCTGGTAGTTTCGAACCGCTGACCTTAAGGTTCGCAGCCCGATTCGTAACCACTACGCTACCAGAGCTCCTTCCATACAGGGTTACTATGAATCAGAACCTGATTCAACAGCACTTAATGACAACAACAGGGTTATTAACTTTTCAAAAAGTCTACACTTATTTGGTGACACAGTTATTTGGAAAATCCAAGAAAATAGGTGGCAGAAAATACAGCAAGTAACTAGTGAATGCAATCAGCTGATTAAGTACAAAATTAATTCATGTTAATGTGTGAGTTACAACTAGTTAAATTATTTAATAGTAGAAAAGATTTTCTTTTTAGCAATGAACATAAACATTTGGTATTAAGCTCAATAGGAAGTTTGCAAAATCAATATGACAAGATATTTTAATTACTGCTAAACAATACGCAAGATAGTAGCAAATGGAAAGGAGGGCCATCTTTTGGGGAAAGAAAAATTAGCATCATGATAATATTGATTACTGCTACCTTAATTTATGCATTTAAAATAATCTCAATAAAAACAAATGGAATATGTTGTGTACCTAGATAAGATGATTACAGAGTTCATATGAAAAAATAAATCAGAATAACTAGGAAAATTATAAGCAGGAGTTATGGGGTATGAATAGCTCTACCAAAAGTCAAAATATATTTTAAGATTTATAACTAAAAGACTCTGATACCTGCATGTGAAAAGAAAAATTAATGGAATGACTGGAAAGTTCTAACACAGATCAAGTTCAAATGCTCACATTGGATTTAAAATTAGTGGGGAACATATTTAATAAATAGTGTTGGAAAAACTGTTGTTGTTAAATACTGTCACATGGGTTCTGACTCATGCATAGATTATGCATAATGGAACACTGCCCAGTCCTGTGCCATACTCACTTGCTGCTGTTGAGACCACTGATGCTGCCATTGTGCCAATTTACCTTGCTAACAGTCTTATTCTTTTTTTTACTGACCCTCCACTTTACCAAGCATGATGTCTTTCTCTAGAGACTGGTCCCTTCTGATAACACGTCTGAAGTATGAGACTTCAAGTCACAATATTCTGGCTTCTAAGGAGCATTCTGATTGTATTTATTCCAACACATATTTGTTTGTTCTTCTGGGAGCCCATAGCACTTTCAATATTATTATCTAACACCATAACTCAAATGTGCCAATCCTTCTATGATCTTATTTATTCATTGTCTAACTTTCATATGCATGTGAGGTTATTGAAAATACCATGGTTCTTGTCAGGCACATGTTAGTCCTCAAACTGGTATCTTTGCTCTTGAACACTTAATAGAATCTTGTGCTGAAGATTTGCATAATGGTCCTTAAAACATCACTCAATTCATACCAAAAAGAGTTAAGAAAAAAAAAAAAAGAACAGATTTGATGCATTAAACACTAATAGCCGAAGACCAGAAGAGTTGAGACATCAAGAATATTATATAGGAAGAAAGCAAAATGTCATTAAGAAGACAAGAAAGAAGGAAAAGACCAAAATGGATATCAGAAGAGACTCTGAAACTTGTTCTCCAGCATAGAGATGCTAAAGCAAATGAAATAAATGAAAAGTTAAAAGAGCTGAACAGAAAATTAAAAGGGCAGCTCAGGAAGACAAAATCAAGTATTACAATGAAATGTGCACAGTCCTGTGGTTAGAGAAACAAAAGGGAAGAACATGCTCAGCACGTCTGAAGCTGAAATAACTGAAGAAAATGTTCAAGCCTTGACCTGCAATGTTCTATGGCACTGTAGGATAAGCACTGGACCATTTTGAACCACATGATTGATGGTTCAAAACCATCAAGCTACTCTTGAAAACCCTATGAGTCAGAACTGACTCAACAGCACTTAACAACAACAGCAACAACATGAGCAAAATATTGAATGATACAAAAAGCATCAAAAGAAGATGAAAGGCCCCTTCCAAGACTAACACTCAAGGGAATACACGAGCAGGCATGTGGTCTTGCTGGTGACTATGTTGGTCACTGATAAGGGAAAATGGGGGAAAAACAGCAATGAAGTTCTGAGCTAAGTCTGACCACATTTAATAGAGTATTGTGAACCCGGGTTGAAACCTGGTTGGCCAGCAGTATGGCAAAACCTGGGGACTTCTTGGCCCAGAAACAGTGACATGACCACAGATGACTAGAGCAGAGAGTGAATCATCCTGCTAATATGAAGTGAGGGGAGCTGCACAAGAACACCCATACTTACAGGAAGTACCCACTTGACCTGGCTTCAATGGATGATTACAACTCTATTAGAAGAAAGAAGAGGGAAAAAAGAGTAATCTGCTACAATTTGATGAACTTGACCTGTAATTATGGATGCAGTAGCTCAAAAGAGGGAACAAATCTTTATAGCAAGGATCATTCCCACCCCCTTAGTACACAGGGTT
This sequence comes from Chrysochloris asiatica, assembly GCF_000296735.1. NCBI lineage: Eukaryota > Metazoa > Chordata > Mammalia > Afrosoricida > Chrysochloridae > Chrysochloris > Chrysochloris asiatica. Next base: position 10,608,336 of record NW_006408562.1, on the reverse strand, counting down.
GACAGAGATGAGCAACTCAGACATTAGCTACCCAAAAAAAGGGGGGGGGGCTACAGAGGCAGGAAGTGACTGGCTTACAAGCGTTCAAGAGGAAGCCTAGTTCCAGACGGGGCAGGGAGAAGGTAGAATCTCCACTGACTGGTTTCCAATCTGCCTGGATGGGCTGATGAAAGGAGATGGGGATAAGACTCTTGTGGTACAATAGTGAATAATTGCTATCAGGACTGACTGTGAGGATTGGAAATGTAAAGGTAGATGTCTTGTAACAAAAGGAGGGGAGTGGTTGATTTTGCAGTCCAGGAGTGGAGGTCCCTGGGACCATAAAGGGAGAAGAGCTGAGTGTGGGACCCTACCCAGAGCAGCAGTGACACAAGAGATGGAGGCAGAGATGATGACATGGAGAGATGGAGCTGGTGACTCTGGATTCAGGGAGGGAGAGGGGCTGTGTGCTGGTGGCTAGGGGGCAGGCTTGCAGGGTGTACCCTTTGGTTGTTTGATGATGTATGGAGGGAATTGTAATCATTGCAGTGAAATGAAATACAATAGGATGAATGTAAATTTAGCATTCTCCCATGTAAAGTATCACATAATTCACAATAAAAACTTAAAAGAAAAAAATATGCTGAAAGGAATATACAGAGTCACTGTATCAAAAATAAATGGTCGATGTTCAAACATTTTAAGAGGTAGCATATGACCATTAGTCAATGGTATGGAAAAAAGTAGTCCTTGGTGCATTGAAGGCATTGGCAAACAGCAAGATTCTGGGAATTGATGGAATACAAATTGAAATCTTTCAATAAACTGACGTAGCACTGGAGGCACTCATTCATCTGTGCCAAGAAAATTGGAAGACAGCTAGCTGATTAGAAGAGATCCATATTTGTGCCCATTCCAAAGAGAGGTGATCCAATGGAATGAGGAATTAATTGGACAACATCATTAATATCGCATAGAAGTAAATTTTTGCTTAAGGTAATTCAAAAAAGACTGCAAACATATATTGATAGAGAACTTCCAGAGGTTCAAGCCAGATTCAGACTAAGATGTGGAACTAGGGATAGCATTGCTGACATCAGATCGATCTTGGCTGTAAGCAGATAATACCAGAAAGATGTTTACCTGTACTTTAATGACTATACAAAGGCTTTTGACTGTGTGGGCCATGACAAGCTATAGATAACATTGTGAAGAATACATATTCCAGAACACTTAATTGTGCTTATGAGGAACCGATACATAGACCAAGAGGCAATCATTCACAGAACAAGGGGATGCTGAGTGGTTTTAAATTATGAAAGGTGTGTGCAGGGTTGTATTCTTTTACCATACTTAATCTGATGGAATATCTGCCTTCTAGCTGGGAAGATAATCCATATTTTAGAATTTCATTTTTAAAATAAAAAAAAATAAATTTCAATAAGATTCATGAGCCTGCTTGATAAATGTATGTTTGCTTTTTCAACTCACTTTGGAATAAGTTTCAGATATCTGTGCTATACAAGCAACTAAAAAAACTGAAGATGACAGCAACTGATAGATTCATTGACCAAATAGGTGATCATGCTCAAATAGAAGGTACCAGTCAAGATGAAAAAGAATTAACCCTGGGCTAGGAATCCTGATATGGCATTGTAGGATAAACATTGGACTGCTAACCATAAGGTCAGTGGGTCAAATACTCCAGCCACTCCTTGGAAGCCCTATACATTGTCTGTATGAGTCAAACTAACTCCATAACATTTTACAGTAACAATGTTGAGCAAATAATCTGAGCAGATGGATTATATTAAGAAGAACGTGATATCAATATTGAAGGAAGATTCATTAACAACTGTGATATGCAGATGATACAACCTTGTTTGCTGAAAGTGAAGAGGATTTAAAATACTTGATGATTAAAGACCACAGACTTCAGTATGGGTTGCATCTCAATCTAAAGAATATAGAAATTCTTGCCACTGGACCAATATATAATATCATGATAAACTGAGACAAGATTGAAGTTGTCAAAGACTTCTTTTTGCTTGGATCAACCATTTTTGAGGCAATGGGGAAAAATGTGAACACTGAGCAGATATTCACAAATATTAAGAACTTTAAAAAAAAAAAAGTTTTAGGTGTGATAAAGTATTTTTGCCTATTTTTCATAAATCTTTGTCTTTTGGAGATGCATACTGAAGTACTCGTTAATATGCATTTAACACTCTAGACGAGCCTTGAGTTGAGAGTCATGGCAGCCAAGTGATAGATGCGGGGCATATATGGTCAGAAACATATTTCTATTGACAGGTGAGACTGTTAGAGGGAAAAGTGGCTATCCAGACAAAAGGACAATCCATACCGTGAGTTTACTGAGAAGGTAGAAGGAGAAAAAGCCACATCCTTTTTGCAGGATTAGATATGCCCAGAAGGGGCTCTTCTACCCTAGTAAAACAGTAGTGAGAATGTTGTAGACAAGGCTGACTTGAATAGCTGGGAAGGGCAAATGAAGGAAGTGCTTGTTTTTTCAATTAAGTAGGCTTCTATTTTCTCTATTAAATAGGAGATGTGGGGGCAGAGGAAAGTATGTGGGTTAGTGATGTGGGGACAGGCAGAAGGAGTGAAATAAATACAAAGAATGGCATAAAAGGAGTATGAGCAGGATGTGCAGGCAACATTGAGGCCCATTAGTCACTTGAATTTATAGTGAAAACAATGAGTCCTGTCCTGTGGTTTCCTTCAGAATTTCCAGTCTGCTCCCATGCAAGTTCTGGGAAAAGAGATATTTGGTTTGCTGGAGCAGGGGCTATTTTGCTGGTGTGACATACAGGGCATTGAGGATGGTACAAAGTATTGTTGGGATGGGGAAACAACACTGAAGCTTGCAAGCTGGAAAGTTAAAAAATGTAGGGATCAACAAGAAGAGGTCCTGAGAGGAGTGTAGGGGACAGACTAGTCTGGGATATTGGGAGAAGGGAGATGCAGTCATTTGGGTTACTGCTGGCTATTAAAGGTGGGAGTTTCAGGTCAGGGTAATGTTTGGGTGACTGTGAAAGGAAGTAGTCCCTGGAGAGATTGCTGGGATGGAGACATGGGAAATAAGGTTTCTGGGATCATAGAAGGTCATGGTGCCTTCAGGCCTCTTCCAGATAAGCAGTTGCTCATCTTAGAAATGATGCTCACCAGCTGAGGACTCTAGACTCATGGAAAGAGAGGGACTGAGTGCTGGTGGCTAGGAGGCAGGCTTGCAGAATATGTCCTTTGGTTCTTTAAATTGTTATATATTCCTGGGTGTTTCTGTGTATATTTCCCCACCCCAGGCCCCAAAGAAAAACAGAGGGAATGGCAGTAAATACTGTTGAATGATGATGCATGAGGAGACTGTAATCATTGCAATGAAACTATTGTGTAAAGCTGATGTTCTCCCATGTAAACTATCACTCAGTTCACAATTTAAAAAAGGACTGAGGAGATAGCAAAATGTTAATAGTAATTTTTCTGGGTGTGTGTTGTTACCAGTGGTTTTTATTTCCTCTTAGTGTCTTTCAAAATGTTTTGTGATAAAATGTGACTTTCATAATAAAGGGGTTATTTAAAACAATGAAGGGGGAAAAGGGGCAGCATTTACCCAAGGGCAAAATTTGAAAGGTTAGGAAACAAGCAGGAATGGAAACAGGAAACACCGGGAGGAAGTAGGATGAGTGATGGTACTTTGTAGAGATTGCAATTAAAAAAAAAAAATGCGCACGAATTGTTGAATGGAAAAGTGATCTGCTCTGTAAACCTTAACGCATTTCACAATAAAAAGTTAAAAAAAAAAAAAAAAAGTGATGCTTGCAAGATCATTTGGGCAGTGTCCAGCCAGACAGACTTGGCAGAAGCAGAACCACAGTTTTTTGTTGTTTTTTTTTCTGAACATTTTTGGCACCTAAATCAAACGGTACAATATGAGCTCCTTAAAGGCACTTGTCAAGTGTCAAGAGCTCATATTGTACCATTACCTTCTGCATCTTTTAAGCTTCAGTGATTATAATAATGATGAAATGAATAGAGTATATCAATAACTGTTACTAATTTAAGGAGCTCTGGTATCGTAGTGGGTTATGAGTTGGGCTGTTAACCAAGGTCAGTAGTTCAAATCTACCAGCTGCTCCATAGGAGACAGATGAAGTTTTCTGCTCCTGTAAGAATTTACAGCCTCAGAAACCCTATGCAGGGTCACTATGAGTCAGAATCAACTTAATGGTACACAATCATCACCATCGCCATTACTAATTTGAATTCTGACTGAAATAAAGGGGAGAATTAATATGTCCTTGTCAATATTATTCTAATTAATAAAAAAAGTCTACCAGCCTAACAATATAAGGATTAATGAAGATAAGGCACTGGAGGAACTTGAAAACATACAACTAAGTATCGATGAGAGGGATCAGAGGTTGTGAATGTGTAACTTGGTTTGAGAGAAGTTGTGCTTTAGTAAAAGTGAGGATGGGCACTGTAGGATAAGCACTCAATTACAAGGCTGGTTTGAACCTCAAGGTTGGCAATTTAAACTCACCAACCACTCCTCAGAATCCCTATATAGGGTTGTTATGAGTCAAAACTGACTTACCAGCTCTTACAACAAGAAGTGCACTTTAGACAAGTCCTGTGCAATGGTTAAGCTTTTGGCTCCTAAGTGAAAAATTGGTGGTTTGAATTTACCCAGAGGCTCGATGGGAGAAAGACTTGTTACTTATTTCCATTAAGGTTACAGATTAGAAAACCCAACGGGGAAGGTCTACTCTTTTATATAGGGGTGAAAACAAGAACTGTACTTTTGACAAATAAGAATGGTTCAAGAAATGGATATAAGAAGGACATTGTTATAGCAGAAAGAAAGTGGATAAGTGATTTACAGAGGTGTGCATGGGGGTGCTGGGTAATACTGACACCCTGAGAAGTTTCTGTGAGCCTAAATTAGGTTGAAAAGCCAAGTCTCTTTAGGAGTTAGAAGTGTGTATGCAGTAAAGTTTACATTTAAACAAGGCTGTGAGGTCAGGTTCCTGGGAAACCACAGGCTCATCACCGAAGATATTGCCACTGAGCCTGCCAAAGCCTGGGGCCCTTCCCAAACAATAAAATTATAGGTGTGAAACATATTTAACCTATCTTTCCCAAAACATATCACAGAGAATCACAAGAGGATGCAAAAGATGACTTCCTCTCATTGAAGTGGCTGAAACAAAAGTGATAAAAATAAATGTATGGTTAAAAATATACAAGGGTTGGTAGGACAATAGGCTATTATTTCTCAGAATTTGGTCTGCAATTAAAGGGTGCAATTTGCCCTCTTCTTCACTGATTCTATATCAAGTGTGTCTCTTATAGGCAGAAAACGGAAGGGTCCTGTTTTCTTATCCATTCTGCTACTCTGTCTCTTGACTGATGCATTTAATCCATTGACATTCAGTGTAATTATCAATAGGTATGAATTGATTGCTATATTTTTGTTGTGTGTAGTTTTTGTGTTTTTGCTGGTTTCTTTATTTCAGCTAATTTTTTGTGCTGAGTTCATTTTGTGTGTTTTCTTGTCAATTTCATTATTGCTGCTGTTTTAATGTTTACTGAATCTTTATGATTTTCCTTTTTCTTGGGGGCTACCCCAAGGAGATGAATCAGCCAGGTGGCATCATTGATGGCGTCAAGTGTGGCAGCGGTAATGAGGTTGGCCCAGGATTAGACATTGTTTTGTTCTGCTGTGCATGGGGTCGCTATGAGTTGGTTCTGACTCAATGACACCTGACAACAACAACAACAACCCTGAAATTTATTGATTTATTCCCCGGTTTGACTGTTTTATTTTGAAATCTACTTGACTTCCTCACTTTTTGAAAACACAGAGAAAGTAACTATACTTTTCCTGTTTTTGATTTCTAGTTATCGTCATTATAAATTGATATCTCTGATTCCCTATTAATAGCTCTGTAGGACTGTTTTACTTTGGATACTTACATATCTGGGTAGAATTCTGGATGGTGTTGCTGTGTATGTCAGTCTCAGGTTGTTGTCTGCTGTTGTTGGTTCTGAGTCCAAAGTATTCCCTTTAATATATTTTGTAAAGTTGGTCTGGTTGTTACAAATTCCTTTAATTTGTGTTTATCTGGAAATGCTTTAATTTCATCCTGATATTTGATGATAAGCACTGGATTATAAGGTCTGTTTGAACCACAAAATAGATGGTTCAAACTCACCAACTGCTCCTCAGAGACCCTATAGAGGGTAGCTGTAAATCGGATCCAACTCAACCGCACTTAACAGCAACAACATGATTCTTGCTTAGTAATTTTTTTTCTTTCAGAATCTTGTATATAATCCCATTGCCTTCTTGTCTACATGGTTTCTGCTGGGAAATCAGAGCTTAATCTTTTGTAGGTAACTTTTCTTTATCTTTGATTTTAGAGCGTTTGATTATGATATGTCTTGGTGATTTCTTTTGTGGGGGTCTACCTGTGGCTTAATATGCCAGACTGCAAAGCTGTTTGAACTGCAAGGTTGGTTGTTCCAGCTTACCAGCTGCTCCTTGGAAACCTACACAGGGTCGCTATGGGTCAGAATCAACTCAACGTCACTTCACAACAACAACTATGTTTGGGGTTTGTTCAACTTCTTGAATGCATATCTTCTTGGATTTCACAATGTTAGGGAAGTTTTCTTCCAAGAAGTCTTCAACTATCTTTTCAGGACTTTTATTTGTTTTTTTCTTGTTCTGGAATTCGATCATCTGTTAGTTATTCCATTTCATTCATATTGTCCCACACGAATCTTAGATTTTCTTAGAAAATTATCGTTCTTTTTTTCTGATTATTCTCCAAGCTTACTTGTATGGAGAGCTTCACCTTCAAGCTGGGCTTCCCTTGATTCACAACTGCTCATTGACCCTTTCAATGTGTAGTCTATTTCTGAAATCTTAGTATTAATCGTCAGAATTTCTGTTTGCAGGTTTTGTATTGTAGCCAATTGTTTATCTGTTTTGTTTGTGTTTTCTTGAATTCTTCCTTGATCTTTCTGTCAATCATTTGGAGGTTCCAAAATAATCATTTTTTGAATTATTTTTCAGGTATTTCCAGTGCTTCTTTTCCCTTAAAAATGTTTTCTAGCTCTGTTTGTCATTTGTTTATACACTCTGTCTTGTTTCTTCATGTGAACAAACTTAGTTGTTTCTGAGACATTGTGGTGGTGTTGTATTTGTACTAAATTGGTGATTTTGTGTTGGTGTATTCTCAGGCACTCACTGATTGTCTCTTGGTAGTGTATAAAGGCAAGGGAAAAAAATCTTGAAAGAAGTTCAGGAAAAATGAACTTTTAACAACACAAGAAAACTAATAAAATTAAACTCTGATTTTACAGGGGAAACCATGCAGGCAAAATGGCAATGGGGAGCTATAAACAAAATTCTGAAAGGCAAAAACTGCCAATCAAGAATCATATACCAAGTAAAACTGTCTCTCAAATATGACAGTGAAATTAGGACATTTCCAGATAAAGATAAATAAAAAGATATGTAAAAACCAAGCCAACTTTATAAGAAGTGCTAAAGGGATTCCTTTGGACTGAGAACAAGTAATAGCAGACAAAAATCACAGTTTGACATTCATGGCAATACCATCCAGAATTCAATTCAGATATAGAAGTATCCAGATTAAAACAAGACTACAAGAGTGAAGATAGTGAATCAGAGTTATCAATTCTGAGTGGTTTTGCTGTATACTCCTGATTGTATTTGAGGCACAGGTTTGCTTGATATATGTATGTGAGCCACAGGTAGGTTTCTGCAATATGAATATGTTTTCTTGTTCCTGAATCACCTAACAGAAGCTCAAGATAGCTGCAGCATATCCCATTGGCTGTCACAGTTCAGCAATCACCTCCTCTTTTGATGCATCTCTCTAAGTAAGCATTTGATTTACTTCTCTGTCTCTTCTTCGGAAGTTCAGAGCTCCAGTCCCATCCTCTGTATCTGTCCTACACAGTTTTCCGTGTCCTTGCTGCAAAGGGTTCATGCAGCCTTTCTGCCTAGTCAGCTATCCTGTCCTGCTCTTGGTTCATTTGCATTTACAGTTAGAATATTTCATGAATGCTTGCAAAATAGTTTTAAAATAGTTTTGACAGGAGTGACTGGTATTTATATTTAGTCATTAGGCATTTGCTGAGTCTTAAATTTCAAGATGATAAACTGATCACCATTTCCTCAGAGCACACCATGGAAAGAAAATTTTGCTGAGACATTTCTGTTCTAAGTATCTGACTCAGGTTGACTGTGAGATGTTTATTTGATTCGATGTTGAAAATGAAGAGTTGTGAATATAACTACATCCAGATGTATGCCAACAAGACACCTGGTAGACCACACCTCATTAGTTTATTTCTACCTTGAGTGTGGTCACTTTGTGTGTCCACATCCATTAATATCAGGAAATATTAAACAATTACCTTGTCCTCTTTCTATCATCATTTCATTCAGTGAAAACTGTGACTATCTGCATTTGGAAAATCATTATACAATACACTATCTCTGAGATCAAGATAATGTTCTTTGTATAATTCCAAACAGAAAGTTCTTTGCAGGTCTCTAAAATTAGAATAGACCTTTTCACAAACCATAAACCTTAACAAATATCAAGTGAACTTTTCATGCTGGAGGTTTCCCAAGGAGATTGAGCTTCCTCATGTTATTTTTATTTGCCTTACAGCAGAGTTTGGTTCACATTGTCCTAGAGAAGCTAACTGTGTGACTTATGGCTATTTAGTCAAATCCAGAATTTCTATAAATAATTCCCAGGTTACCATCTCAAGTCAAGTTTGATGGTGAACAAGATTTTGAATTGCAACTTCATATACCTATACCACATAGAAAGTCAGATGGAAGAATTTAAGTTAAAGAAAATTTGGATTTTCATATTTTTGTTGCATTTTAAAAATTTAACCTTGTGCTTTACTTTTTTTAAAAAAAGTTTTTATTGTAAATTGAGTGATAGTTTACATGGGAGAACATCAGCTTTGCACTCATCCTATAGTGTTTTGTTTCATTGAAATGATTACAATGCCCTCCATGCATCATCATTCAACAGCATTTGCTTCCAATCCCTCTGCTTTTTATTTTTTTGGGGGGATGTACACTGAAGCACTCAGGAATATAAAACCATTCAAACAACCAAAGGGTATACCCTGCAAGCCTACCCCCCTGGCTGTCAGCACACAGACCCTTTCCCTCCTTGAGTCCAGAGTCCCTAGCTGCTCCATCATTCAACGTCATCATCTCTGCTTCCATCTCTGGATAGGTTCCCGCACTCTGCTTCTCTGGATAGGTTCCCGCACTCTGCTTTTCTCCCTTGATTGTCTCAGGGTCCTCCGCTCCTGGACTGCAAGATCAACCACTCCCCTTCTTTTGTTAAAAAATGTCTACCTTTACATTTGCAACATTCACAATCAGTCCTGATAGCAATTATTCACTATTGAACCACAAGAATCTTATCCCCATTTCCTTTCACCAGCCCTGTCCAGACTGGTTGGAAACCATTCAGTGGAGAGTCTACCTTCCCCTGCACCCACTGAAACTATGCTTCCTCTTGAAAACTTGAAAGCCAGTCACTTCATGTTTTTGTAGCCCCCCCTCCCCATTTTGGGTAGCCAATGTCTAAGTTGCCCATCCCTGTCAACCCTGCGTACCAAGGGGGTGGGAATGATCCTTGCTCTAAAGATTTGTTCCCTCTTTTGAGCTACTACATCCATAAGTATAAGTCAAGTTCATCAAATTGTAGCAGATTACACTTTTTTTCCCCCTTCTTTCTTCCTCTAGTTGAGTTCTGGTCATCTAGTCACTGAAGCTAGGTCAAATGGGTACTATCTGCAAGTATGAGTGTTCTTGTGCATCTCCCCTCACTTCATATCAGGAGGACACTTCACTCTCCACTCTAGTTCTCTGTGGCTATGTCCCTGTCCATGGGCTCAGGAGTCCCCAGGTCTCGCTATATTGCTGGACAACCAGGTTTCAATCCATCTTAGCAAGAGTCTATTAAATGTTATCAGACTTAGTTCAGAGCTTCATTGCTGTTTTTCCCCCACTTCCCCTCATTGGTAGACCAACACGGTCACCAGCAAGATTACATTCCTGCTCTTGTATTCCATTTGAGTTTCAGTCTTGGAAGGGGGTTTGACCTGAGGGGACTTGATTGCTGGCCTTGATGGCTCCCTGGTGAACAACTTACTTGTTCTTGTAGTAGTCAATCAGACTGCTGTTATTATTTTTTATTTTTCCTTCTGGTCTTTTTTTCAAGAAGCATCTTCTGTTCTTCTAGCAGCTCCATTCTGGTCTGCTTGTCTTTCCAAGTGGAAATTTCCCACCTCAAAAGATTCTGGATGGGGATCTGGATTCCATCTATGATCTTATGCAATATAGAGGCTCCACAGGAAGCCTCTTTCACAGGGCAAGTTCTAGTCCCATTTTAGGTATTCCAATCAGTTATAGGCTGAAAACAGGCTTACAAGCTTTCTATGGTGATGTTTTTCGCTATTCCTTTCTCTCCCCGCAAGTGTCTATTTTACAATAATAGGCAAGGGAAACCAAGATTCAAAAGACAGTCAAGTATCTTAACATTATTTCCCCTCTTTACCCATTCAAACCATGCCTCAATCCATGTATCCCACAGCCCTGTTGTTCCAAAGTTGAGCATACATCACTATTTACCTCTGTCCCACTTAGCCCATGAAAACCTACTTAAATGTTCTCCCAACTGCCTTCTTGTGTATTGTCCCCTACAACACCCAAACTATCCTGTGTCTATTCCCTACCCTGTGCACTGCCTCCCCTCCCTCCCCTTGCCTCACCCTGGTAACCAACAAAGAATTTTTTTTTCCTTTTATTATGGGTACTATTTCTTAAGCTTTACAATAATGGTCCTTTGCAGTATTTCTCCTTTTGTGATTGACTGTTGTTGGGTGTTTTGCTGCTGTTGTTGGGTTGAATGCTGTGTACACATCTATGAGTTCAAGTTGGTTGATTGTGTTGTTTAGTTCCTCTGTGTCTTTGTTGAGGTTCTTTCTGGCTGTTCTATTCCTTTTTGAAAGTGGTGTATTAAAATCTTCCACTATAGTTGTAAATTTGTCTATTTCTTTCTTCAATTCTAGTAGGGTTTGCTTTATGTATCTTGGTGCTCTTCCATTGGGAGCGTAGATATTTATTATGGTTATATTCTCTTGCTCCATTGACCCTTTAATCATGAGATAGTGTCCTTCTTTAGCTCTTATGCTGGTTTTTGCCTTAAAATTTATTTTATCAGACATTAGTATTGCCATTCCTACTCGTTCTTTATTGTAATTAGCTTTGTATACTTTTTCCATTCTTTAACTTTTAGTCTGTTTTCATTTTGTGTGTAAGGTGTGTCTCTTGCAGGCAGCATATTGAAGGGTCTTTTTTTCTTATCCATTCTGCCACTCTCTCTCTCTCTCTCTTCATTGGTGCCTTTAATCCATTGACATTCAATAGATATGAATCAATTGCTGTAATTATGTTAGTTGTTTTTGTTTGTGTTTTTATGTGTGTGGTGTTGCTGTTCAATTTGTTCTGCATGTCTTCTTGTGCTGAGTTCATGTTTTTGTGCAATTTCTTCTTATTTTTAATGTTTACTTGTTCTACTTGGATCTTCATTTTCATGGTACGTTGTGGAGTATTAATTTTTTTTTTTTGAGTTTACCCTATAGTCTACTAACTTTTCCCTCCATTTTAAACAGTCTATTGTATCCTGCAATCTACCTGACCTCCTCATCTCCTTGATCTCTGTTTCTATATTTTTCCCTTCTTTGACATTGTTATTATTTTGATCTTTGATTTACATCCCAGGCCCTCTGAATTCATTTTTATAATTTTATTCTGTTCTGTACTTTGCTATCTTTCAACTGAGTTCCAGGCGTTGTTGCCATGTCTGTCAATCTCTGGTTGTTGTCTGTCCTTGTTGGTTTTCAGTCCAGAGAACTCCCTTTAGGATGTTTTGAAGCACTAGGTTGGTTTTGACAAAATCTCTTAGCTTCTATTTATCCTGGAATGTTTTGATTGCACCATCATATTTTCTTGTCAGTTTTGCTGGGTAGACAATTATTGGTTGGCAGGTTTGTTTTTTTTTTCTTTTAGGGTTTTATATATTTTTCCCCATTGCCTTCTTGCTTGCATGGTTTCTGCTGAGAGGTCAGAGCTTAATCTAATATTCTTGCCTTTGTAAGTAACACTTATATTTTCCCTGGTTTCTTTTAGGATTCTCTCCTTGTCTTTGATTTTGGAGAGCTTGATAATGATATGTCTTAGTGCTTTTCTTTTGGGGTCTGTCCTTCCTGGGGTTCATTCAGCTTCTTGAATACTTATATTTTCATCCTTCAAGATGTTAGGGAAATTTTCTTCCAGCAGATTCTCAACTATCTCCTCTGTGGACTGATGTAATTCCTCCTGTTCCTGAATGCCAATGATTCTTAAGTTACTCCTCTATATGTTATCCAAAATGAATCTTAGACTCTGTTTAGATTTTTTAAATGCTTTTTTTCTGCTTGCTTTTCAATCTTAGCAGAATTGAGAGATTTGTCTTCCATCTCACTGGTACTGGCTTCCATCTCCTCAATTCTACTTCTTTGCCCTTTCAGTATATTGCCCATTTCTGATATTTTATTATTAATCATCTGGACCACTTTTTGCAGGTTTTGAATTGTTTCCAAAGCTATTTCTATCTTGTTTGATTGCTCCTGTAGCACTTTCCTGATTTCTTCTTTATTTTCCTCCACCCCTCTGTGAAGCATTTGGGTTTGTTTCCATATCATTCTTCTGAATTCCTTGTCAGGCAAATCCAAAGCTTGCTCTTCTTCTAATGTGAAGTCTAGGTTTGCCTCCATCTCATTTCCTCAGTTACTCTTTTCTGTTTTGGGACATGTGCTGAGATCATTTGTTGTTTTTTCTTGGACATTTTCAATAGTTAGATGTGTTTTCAATGATTAAATGGATGTATGTTGCTGTGTTGTTAAGCTTACTGACTGTCTCCTGGTGGATGTGATCTGGAGATAGGTTTCCCTTTTCAAATCTTTTATTATTCAGCTGCTAGCTATCTTAGCAAGTGTTGGCTATCTGTGTAATGCCTAGAAGCTGGTATTGGCTCCTGTTCAGATGGTGGGATTTATAGGGCATGCTTGTAGCTTGGCTATATGGCCACGAGTGCTGTCTCTTCTTGGGTAACATAGGGAGAGAAAGCTCCCACCCCGAAGAAAAAAGTAAGACCAAAAGGATCAAAAACAGAAGCAAAATAAAATAAAAGCATAGAGAAAAACCAACACACAAATCAAAAACAAAACCATAGCTGATTGTCCAGTAGCCTTTGCTGTGCAGGTCAGTGTTTATGCACAGTAGAAACCTCCAGTGGTGTGTGGGGGTGTCCACTCATTCAGGCCCCTCCTTTAGTCACCTTTGTGGAGGTGCACAAATAGATATTGAGAAATGAATGGAAGAAATATTATCCACTGTTTTTATCTCTGAAGGTCAATTAGGTATCTGCATATGCACAGCGTAATTCTCAAAATGACTGCATTTTTGTATATAGTAGTTGGTGTTGGCTCTTGCCTTTTATGCTGGGGTTTTAAAATGTGCAAATACAGTTTGGCTGTATAACCAGACCTGCTGTCTCTTGTTAGGTGAGGCAGGAAGAAAGGTTCCTGTTCAGGTAAAACAGTCAACTTTAAGGCTAAGTCCCAGAGTCAGACATCATAAGAAGTAGCCAGATTATTAGCTTGTGGGACCACTGGGGCTTTCAGGGATTTCCTCTTTGTTCCATGGGAAAATTGTACCCTGTGGACGCAATGTTGGGCCCTTTTGGTAGTATGCTCCCACCTGCCTGAAGATGCCTGGGCTGGGCAGAGAGGGTGCGACAGGGGAGAGGAGGAAAGAAAAGTGAAAAAAGCTATCACACCTCTTTTTCCACAAGTTGCTACACTCTGTGGCTTAGCATTGTATCAGCCTGGCTCTGCTTCACTTTTTCTTCTTTCATTAAAAAAAAAATAAAAAAATTCAAACAAACACTTATGCAATTTCCTCACTTTTTTTTTTCAGTAGATGAGGAAGAGATTTTAGAATCACATGCTTCAACCCCACCCCTCATTTTATAGATAAGGGAATTATTTCAGAGGAGTGAAAATATTCACTATGATTATGTTGTGAAATCATAGCCTTGTTCTTTTCTCCTTTTCATCTCTTCTTCATATATTTTATTGAAAGTGAGACCAAACATTGTGACTTAGTTATTTGAAACAATCTTTAGAGTCCTTGTCAAGGTGATACCATTATATATTCTCCAAGTAAGAAGTTTTAATAACATTGACCTTCAATGATACATTTAAAAAATATGTCTAATATAAATATATTTTCTTCCAAAACAGATCTGTTTTGGAAGAAGTGCAGCCAGAGTGCTCCTTGGAGGCCAGGATGGCTAAGCTTCGTCTCTCCTACTTTGGA
>NW_006408562.1:10590460-10593733 GCF_000296735.1 Chrysochloris asiatica | reverse complement strand
CAGAGAAAAAGAGGAAGACCTCCAACGAGATGGATCGGCCAGGTGGCATCATTGATGGACTCGGGGGTGGCAGCGGTGGTGAGGTTGGCCCAGGATCGAAAATTGTTTCGTTCTGCTGTGCATGGAGTCGCTATGAGTCGGTTCCGACTCGATGGCACCTGACAACAACAATAAATATATTTTAAAAACACTAGTTGATGTTAGTTGATTGTTACCATTGGTTGGCCATGTGTATTAGAGTAGAACATTATTCTATAGGGTTTCCAGTGACTGATTTTATTTTTTTGGAATTAATGTCTTCTGATCAGACTGTAACCTCAAGGTCAGCAGTTCGAAACTACCAGTGGCTCCATGGGAGAAAGATGAGGCTTTCTGCTCCCGTAAAGGTTTACAGCCTTGGAAATTCTGTACAGGGTCGCTATGGGTCGGAACCGACTTGATGGCACTTAACAACAACAACAACGTCTTCTGAGACTGCTGGGTAGACTCCAAGCTTTAACCTTTAAGTTAGCAGCTGGGCATGTTAATTGATTGCACTTCCCAGGAATTCCCTGTATACTATATCCTACTGTTGTAGTTTGATGCCATCAGCTAAGTTTTGACATATAGCAACTCTATGTATAATAGAAAAAAACTGCATAGTCCTACACCATCTTCACAATTGTTGATTTTATCAAACTATTTTTGTAGCCACTTTGTCCATCCATCTTGTTGAGGGTCATTATATTTTTGACTGACACTCTACTTTATCAAGCATGCTGTTCTATTTCAAGGACTCCTGAAATGTTCAAAGTAAGTGAAGTAAAGTCACATCATCTCTCTTTTTAAGAGCTTTCTGGCTTTCCTTCCACAATAGATTTGTTCATTGTTTTGACAGTACAAGTTGTATTTAATAATTGTCACTAATGTTGAAGATAGGTTCTGTTGAGTCATTTTCAACTCATAGTGACCCTATACACAATGAAACAAAACACTGCATAGTTTTGTGCCATCCTCACAATTGTTGCTATCTTTGAACCCATTGTGTCAATCCATCTCATTGAGAGAATTCGTTTTATTTGCTTACTCTCCACTTTACCAAACGTGATGTACTTCTCCAGGATCTGGTCCTTCCTGACACTATGTCCAAAGTATGATCGGAAGTCTCACCATCCTTAATTCAAAGGCACATTATGACTGTATTCCTTCTAAGATAGATTTGTTTGTTTTTCTGGCAGTCCATGGTACTTTCAATATTCTTCACCAGCACCATAATCCAAATGTATAGAGTCTCCTACTGTCTTCCTTATTCACTGCCCAACTTTCATATATACATATTCTATATATGTTGTTAAGTGTCTTCGACTCAGTTCTGACTCATAGTAGCCCTGTATAGGGTTTCTGAGGAGTGGCTGGTGAGTTGAAACCACCGACTTTGCCATTCAAACTGACTTTGTGGTCCAGTGCTTATCTTACAGTGCCACACCATAAAGCTATTGAATATACCATGACTTGGCTCAGGTGCACCTTAGTCCTCAATGTGAATTATTTGCTCTTTAACACTTTAAAGAAGTCTTTTGCAGCCAATTTGTCCAGTGGAATATGTCAAATTGAAGAGGAATGGCATCTGATTTTTCATCAAAGTGAGCTTTTCACTATCTATCTTGAAGTACAACGTTGTCTGTGATAGGATAATATACATATGCTCACAAGGAATACGAGTTAATACTCCTATTATTCAAGTTTATGCACCCACCACTAAGGTCAGGGATGAGGAAATTGAAGAATTTTGCCAACTTCTTCAGTCTGAAATTGAGCAACAAATAATCAAGATACATTGATAATTACTGGGGATTGAAATGTGAAAGATAGAAACAAAGAGGAAAGATCAGTAGTTGGAAAATATGGCCTTGATCATAGAAATTATGCTTGCGATTACATAACAGAATTTTGTAAGACCAGCATCTTATTCATTGCAAATGCCTTTAAAAACAACATAAAGACTATTACAGGTACACTTTACCAGGTGGAATGCATAGGAATCCAATTGACTGCATCTATTGTAAGAAATGATAGAGAAGCTCAATATCATCAGTTCAAATAAGGCCAGAGGTCGACTACTGAACAAACCTTCAATTGCTCATAAAATGGTCAGGCTGAACCTGAAAATAATGAGAACTGGTCCACCAGAACCAAAGCATGACCTTGAGTATATCCCACCTGAATTTAGAGACCATCTTATAAACAGATGTGATTAATTAAATGCTATTGACTGAAAACCAGCAGATTATGAGATGACATCAAGAACATCATACTTGAAGAAAGCAAATGGTGATTAAAATTACAGTAAAGAAAGAAAAGACACTCTGAAACTTGCTCTTGAATTTAGAGATGCTAAAGCTATAGAAAGAAATGATTAAGAGCTGAACAGAACATTTCAAGTGGCAGCTAGAGAAAGCAAAGTCAAGAATTATAGTGAAATGTACAAATAAAAATGGAAGACTATGCTCAGCATTTCTCCATTTGAATGAACTTAAAAAATTCAGGCCTCAAGTTGAAAAATTGAAGGATTCTATGGGCAAAATGGGAGTGTGATGAGTCTGTAGGATAAGCATTGGACTACTAACCACAAAGATGGCTGTTCAAGCCACCAGATGGTCAGTGTAACAAGGATGACTTTGTGCTTCTGCAAAGATTCACAACCTCAGAAACCATATACAGGCTGTTAGCATCAGAACTGACTCAGTGGCACTTAATAACAACAACATGGACAAAATATTGAATGACACAGGAAGCATTGAAAGGTGATGGGGAAGATGTAGAGCAAGACAAAATAATTAGTAGATGTTCAACCATTTCAAAAGGTAACATGCGATTGAGAACCTGTGGTATTGAATAAGTCCAAATTGAACTGAAGGCATTGATGAAAAAAAAAAAAAAAGGCTGCAGGAATTGATGGGACACAAATGAAAATATTTCAACAAACTGATGAAGTGTTGGAAGCACTCACTTGTCTATGCAAAGAAATTTGGAAGACAGCTACCTTGTCAACCAATTGGAATTTGTTTCCATTCCAAAGAAAAGAGATCCAATGAAATGCAGAAGTCATTAAAAATTATTAATATCATATGCAAGTAAAATTTTGCTGGAGAGAATTTAAAAATACTTGTAACAGTATATTGACAGGAAGCTGCCAGAAGTCCAAGCCAGGTTCAGTAGTGGACCTGCAATGAGGGATATCATTGCTAACATCAGATGGAGCATGACTAAAAGCAGAGAATACCAGAAAGATGT
>NW_006408562.1:10587306-10588803 GCF_000296735.1 Chrysochloris asiatica | reverse complement strand
GAAAAAGAGGAAGACCCCCAATGAGATGGATCAGCCAGGTGGCATCATTGATGGACTCAGGTGTGGCAGCGGTAGTGAGGTTGGCCTAGGATCGAACATTGTTTCGTTCTGCTGTGCATAGGGTCGCTATGAGTCGGTTCCGACTCGATGGCACCTGACAACAACAACAACAATCATACCAACCACTAAAGTCAGTAAGGATGAAATAGAAGAATTATACCAACTTCTTCAATCTGAAATTGATGAAACATGCAATCAAGATGTATTGATCATTACTGGTGAATAGAATGCAAAGGTTGGGAGTGAAGAGGATCGGTAGTTAGAAATTATGTCTTTGGTGATAGAAATGATGCTGCACATCACATAACAGAATTCTGAAAAATTAACATTTGTTCATTTCAAATACCTTCTTTAGATAGCATACGAGACAATTATACACATGGACCTTGCCAGATGGAATACACAGAAATCCAATTGACTACATCTGCGGAAAGAGACAATGGAAAAGCTCCATATCATCAGTCAAAACAAAGCCAGGGGCAGACTGTGGAACAGATCATCAATTGCTCATATGAAAATTCAAACTAAAGCTGAAGAAAATGAAAACAAGTCCACAAGAGCCAAAATTAAACCTTGAATATATTCCAACTGAATTTAGAGATCATCTGAAGAACAGATTTAATACATTAAACACTAAAGACCTAAGCCCAGAAGAGTTGTGGGATGACATCAAGAACATCATACAGAAAGAGAGCAAAAAGTCATTAAGAAGACAAGAAAGAAGCAAAAGATCAAAATGGATTTCAGAAGAGATGCTGAAACTTGCTCTCCAGTGTAGAGATGGTAAAGCAAATGGAAGAAATGAGAAGGCACAAGAGCTGAACAGAAAATTTCAAAGGTCAGCTCAAGAAGACAAAGTCAAATATTACAACAAAATGTGCAAAGATCTGGAAGAATCAGAAAACCAAAAAGGAAGAACATGCTTAGCATTTCTCAAGCTGGGGAAATAATGAAAAATTCAAGCCTTGACTTTCATTATTGTAGGATTCTCTGGGCAAATTATTGAATGATGCAGAAAGCATCAAAAGAAGATGGAAAGAATATGCAGTCACTGTACCAAAACAAAATGGTTGATGTTCAACCATTTCAAGAGGTAGCATAAAATCAAAAGCCAATGATACTGAAGGAAGAAGTTCAAGGTGCATTGAAGGAATTGGCAAAGAACAAGACACCAGGAATTGATGGACTAAAAATTGAAATCTTTCAAGAAAGTGAGGTGGCACAGGAGGCACTCATCTCTGCCAAGAAATTTGGAAGACAACTATCTGGCTGACTGTTTGGAAGAGATCCATATTTGTCCCTTTCCAAATAGAGGTGACCCAACAGAATGTGGAAATCATCGGACAATCTCTTTGATATCTCATGCAAGTTAAGTTTTACTAAAGGTAATGCAGAAATGGCTACAATCATACATTGACCGAGAACTTCCAGAGGTTC
>NW_006408562.1:10579503-10587206 GCF_000296735.1 Chrysochloris asiatica | reverse complement strand
AGAGTCCCCAGGTCTTGCCACACTGCTGGCCAACCAGGTCTCCACTCGGGTTCACAGGAGTCTGTTGAACGTTGTAGGGCTTAGCTTGCAGCTTCATTGCTGTTTTCCCTTCCTTCCCCTTATGGGTGATGAGTGTGGTCACCAATCACAGCGTGTATTCCCATTGATTCTTAGTCTTGGAAGGGGGTTTGCTCTGAGGGGATCCAACCACTTGACTTGTTGTCTCCTGAGCAAGCAACTTGCTTGTTCTTGTAGTAATCAATTGGTCTGCCTATATTGTTTTATATTTTTCCTGACAGTCTTTCTTTCAACAAGTATCTTCTGTTCTTCTAGCCACTCCAGGCTGGTCTGCCCATCCTTTCAAGTGGAAATTTCCCACCTCTGAAGATTCTGGATGCTGCTCAGGATTCCACCTATAGTCTTATGTAATGCAGAGGCTCTGCAAGGAAGCCTCCTTTACTGGGCACATTGTAGCCCCATTTTAGGTATTCCAATCAGTTATAGGCAGAAGATGGACTTACAAGCTTTCTATGATGATATTTCTGGCTATTCCTTTCTCTTCCCTTCCAGTGTCTATTTTATAATGGTATGCAAGGGAAACCAAGATTCAAAAGATAGCCAAGCATCTTAGCATTATTTCCCTGCCTTTCCCCATTCCAACCATGTCTTAATCCCTGTATCCCAGAGAATCCCAAAACTCTCAATTGTGCTCATGAGGAACCTGTACGTAGACCAAGAGGCAGTTATTTGAATGGAATAGGATACTGAATGGCTTAAAATAAGGAAATGTGTATGTCATGGTTGTATCATTTCACCATATTTATTCAATCTGTATGCTGAGCAAGTAATTTGTGAAAGTGGATTATATGAAGAAAAAAGCAGTATCATGATTGGAGGAAAATTCATTAATGACTTACAATAGCCACACTTTGTTAGCTGAAAGTCAGAGGACTTGATATACTTGCTGATCAACATAAAGACTACAGCCTCCACATGGATTACACCTGAATGTAAGGAAAAGAAAAATCCTCAAAACTGGGCCAATAGGTAAGATCATGATGGAGAAAAGACTGAAGTTGTCAAATATTTCATTTTGCTGAGAATTATAATCAACCCTCATGGAAGAAGAAGCCAAGAAATCAAACAATTTATCCCATTAGGCAAATCTGCAGCAAAAGATCTCTTTAAAGTGTTAAGGAACAAATGTATCACTTTGAGGAGTAAGTCATGCCTGACCAAAACCATGGTATTTTCAATCGCTTTCATGTGCATGTGAAAATTATCCAATGAATAAGGAAGAAAGTAGAATTGATGCATTTGAATTATGATGTTGACCAAGAATATTGAAAGTACAATGGATTGCAAGAAGAATAAGTAAATCTGTCTTGGAAGAAATACAGCTAGTATGCTCCTTAAAGGATGGGGAGACTTCATCTCTAGTACTTGGGACATGGTGTCAGGAAAGACCAGTCCCTGGAGAAGGATGCCATACTTGGTAAATTGGAAGGTCATTGAAATGCTGTCCATAGCTTGTCATGATCCTGTTTGTATAGTCAAACAAGAACAGGTAAACATCTTTTTGGTATTCTGTACTTTCAGAAAAGATCCTTCTGATGTCAGCAATGGAATACCTCATTCCATGTCCTCTTCTCAATCCAGCTTGAACTTCTGGTAGTTCCCAGTCAATGTACTTTTGCAGCCATTTCTAAATTATCCTTAGTAAAATTTTACTTCCATGTGATATTAATGATAATGTCTGATGATGTCTGCATTCTGTTGGGTCACCCTTCTTTACAACGGGTACAACTATGGATCTTTCTCAATCAGTTGGCCACGTACCTTGTCTTCCTTATTTCTTGACATACATGAGTAAGTGCTTCCAGTGCTACATTAGTTGTTGAAATATTTCAATTTGTATTCCATCAATTCCCAGACCCTTGATCTGTACCAATGTGTTCAATGCATCTTGGACTTCTTCCTTCAGCACCACTAGTTTTGATTATATGCTGTCTCCTGAAATGGCTGAACATTGTCCATTTATTTTTGGCACAGTAATTCTATGTATTCTTTCCATCTGCTGGGTTTTTTTGTTTTGTTTTGTTTTTTGTTTTCTGCCTTATTCAGTATTTTGCCTATGGAATCCTTCAGTATTGCAAGTGGAGGTCTCTATGCATTTCATTGAAATAGTTGATTTTGTGTCTTGAGCAGCTCTTTGAAATTTTCTGTTTAGCTTTTCACTTCCTCATTCTCCCCCCGCCCCCCATTTTCTTAAGCATCTCTGTTGCTGGTAAACAACTTTCAGAGTCTCTTCTGACATCTATTTTGGTCTTTTGGTTTCTTTCTTGTCTGTTAATGACTTTTTGCTTTCTTCCTTGTTGCCCTTGATTCCATCACACAACTCTTCCGGTCATTAGTTTCTGATGCATTAAATCTTTTCTTGATATGGTCTCTAAATTCATGTGGATGTGTTCAAGGTCTTATTTTGTTTTTCATGGGCTTACTTTAATTTTCTTCAGCTTTAGCCTGGATATGCAGATGAACAAATATGGTCTGTTCCCACAGGCTTCCCTGGCCTCGTTTTGGCTGATGTGGAGCTTTTCCACCATCTCTTTACACAGATGTAGTCAACTTGATTTCTGTGTATGCCATCTGGTGAGGTCCATGTAAACAAATAGTCATCTTTTATGTTGTTTTTAAAAAAGGTATTTGCAATGAAGAAGTCAGTGGTCTTGCAAAATTCCATCCTGTGATCCCCACATTGTTTCTATCACCAAGGCTGTATTTTACAACCACTGATCCTTCCTCTTTGTTTCCAACTTTTGCGTGCCAATCGCCAATACTTATCTATACATTTTGTTTACATGTTTGATCAGTTTCAGACTGAAGAAGTTGGTAGAATTATTTCATTTCATTACTACTGTCTTTAGTCATCGGTGCATAAATTTGAATTATAGTGGTATTAACCAGTCTTCCTTGTTGTTGTTGTTAAGTGCTGTTGAGTCAGTTCTGACCCATAGAGACCCTGGTATAGGGTTTCCAAGGAGCTGCTGGTGATCTTGAACTGCCAACCTTGCAGTTCAAATGGCTTTGCAGTCTGGAGCATTAACCCACAGTGCCACACCAGGATGCCGGTCTTCATGGTAGGCATATGGATATTATCCTATCACAGACAGTATTATGATTCAAGATATGTCTTGAAATGTTCTTCTTGATAATGAATGCCATGCCAGTCCTCTTCAATTTGCCATCCCCAGCATAATAAACCATATGATTGTCAGATTAAAAATGTCCAGTACCAGTCCATTTCAACTAACTAAACTCTAGGATTTGATCTTTATGTGTTAGTTTTTATATTTGACCACTTCCAGCTTTCCTAGATTCATAATTTGTACATTACAATGTCCAACTATTAATTGATTTTACGGTTGTTTCTCCTCATTTTAAATGGTACCCTATCAGTAATTGAAGGTCCCATAAGCTTTATTCTAGTCATGCCATCACTGTCAACTCTTGTTGAGGAGACAGCTCTTCTCCAACCTGAGAGGCTCTTCTCACAGCATCGTATCTGATAATATTCTGGTGCTATTCACTATGTTTCAATATTCAGTATTCTGATTCTGACAGTGTTCCACTGCTACTCATGATGTTTTCAATGACTAAATATTCTTAAGTTCTCTGCACTGCCTTCTTTCTCATCTGTCTTAGTCTGAAAACTGTCCACCATGGGTGTACCGTGATGGTATTTAAAATATTGGTGGCTTAGCTTCCAGGATCACAGCAACATGCAAGCCACCACAATATGACAAACTGACAGGAGAGTGGTGGCTACAGAGAAGAGATAAGGCAAAGATTTCAGTTGCATAATAATGCAATAACTGAACAGTATTGTCTTCTAATGGAAATAAATTAATGCATTGAGGCATGAAGTTTTCAGATATACCCCAATAGTTTTGCTGCTATAATTCTGTGTGCCCAAATAAAGTTATATGAATGGCAGGCACCTTGCTATTTATCAGCTATCTTAGGTATTGATGTGAAACTAATGGTGGTGAACTGCTCATGCTTGTACAGATCCCCTAACAGCATTCCAGTTATTGAGCTAGTATGAGGTTCTAAGGTGGGTTTTATGACACAACCAATGATCATAATAGCAGAGAAGCTGATGCTTGAATTTTTTTTTTTTTTTTTAATGTTGTATTTTGGATTGCATGACAGTTTACAGTACAGACCAGTTTTCCATTTCACAGTTCAGAAACATTTAGTTTATGTATGTCACTTATTGCAGTTCCCACATTGCAAGCTCAATTACCCAACTTCCTCCTTGTGTTTCGTGTTTTCATTCCTCCTTTCCTAACCTTTCTGAACTTTCTCTTTAGGTGAATGCTACTCTTTTGATCTCAAGTGGTTGATTATTCTGAACATATGCATATTATGTGTTGTTGTTATGTTAAGTACCTTTGAGTCAGGCTCTGACCCATAGCAACCCTGTATAGGGTTTCCAAGGAGCAGCTGGTGACCTTGAACCACAGGTCTCCCAGCTCAAGTGGACTTTGCCAGCCAGTGCAATAACCAGCAACACCGGACCGGGAGGAGCCCATACATATTATAATATCTAGAAAATCCACTATTAAGATGTTGGAAAAAGAGTATGAGGAGAGTGACAATGAAGGGCCTCACTGAGAAGACCATTGAATAAAGTCTGATAGATGTGACGGGGAAAGGATGTAGATATTTACAAGAATAACATAATAGGCAAGAGAAACATCTAGTGAAAAGGTTCTGGGGTGAGAGAAGAGCAATGTCCCTGGGGCAGCATGAGGATCAAGAGCACAGTAGGATGTGAGGTTGGAGATGCAACCAAGTACAGCTAATACAACATTTTCTAGGTTGTTATGGGAATTAGCCTATTACTCTAAAGATGATAGGATCATTGGATGGTGTAGCAGAAGCAGCTAATGCTGACCAAATATGCATGGTTGTTGTAGTAAGTGCTGTAGCATTGTTTGATCCACCAACTTTGGAGTTAGCAGTCTAGTGCTTATGTTGCAGGGCTATGCCAGGACACTTCCCAAGTCCTGGAGGCACACAGGGCAAGATCACTTCTGACCAGTTGATGTGCATGGAAAGAATGTGTGTTCCTTTTGGGAAAAAACACCACATGGGAGACAATATTTGAGCTCCCCATGGTCTTGCACTGGCTTTGTCCCATCACAGCTATGTGTTCAAGAAGGTCCATGGTCTCTATAGGATAAAAGCAGTCTTTTTGCTTCATGAAGTACGTGAACCATAGAGGGCTGTGTGGGACACATTCAATTTTATGTATAAACCACCAAGATTTCAGGATTTGTTTCTTAACGCAACATAACTAACTTAATCTGACTAATGCTGGAGGTTTTAAACAGAGGAAAGAACTGAACTGACTTATTTTTCAGTACTCTCATCCTATGTTGAAAACAGACTGAAGTTAAGAAATAATCACTCTGTAAGTTATTGTGACACTCCAGAAGAGATCGTAACAACTTTTATATAATGGTAACATCAAGAGGATGAGAAGTAGTCTGCTTTTGACTATAATTTAAAGGCATAGTCAGCAGGATTTTCTCATACATTAGATGTGGAGTGTGAGTGAAAAAGAAGAGTCAAGGATAATTCCAAGACTGTTGTTCTGAGTGACTGATAGTAACTGGGTTGAATATGACTGGAAAGTTTAAATTTGGGAGGATGGAGAAGGGCTTGGGGAGAGCCTGAGTTCAGTTTTGGGGATGTTAAACTTACAATACTTGTATGTCTTATTCAGGGCTCTTTAGAGAAACAAAACAGGTAAGGTATCTATAGCTATAGCTGAAACACAGCTTTGATGTAGCAATTCGAGAGAAAGAGGAGAACTCATGCATTCTTTTCTATCTGCAAAGGTTTATTTTAAATAATTGACCATGAGTACCTGGGGGCTAACAAATTCAAAATCTGTAGGTCAGAGGGCAGACTGGAGATTCTTTCAGGCTTGTGTACCAAATTCCATAGGCTGATGATAGGAAGGGAGAGTTCTGACAAAATATCTACTTAGAGTCTAGAGGCAGAACACACGTGAAGAAAAATTTTTGCTCTTAAGGGCATCAACTGATTGAATGAAAAGTAATCTGCTTTACTTAAGTCAAACTTATTTATTCCTGTTTTTCTTTCTTTCTTTATTCACAATAACCACTATTCTCCATAACAGCAATAAGATTAGTGATTGACCAAACAACTGGGCACCATAATCTAGCCAAGTTCACACATAAAATAACCATCACACAATTTCTAAGGAA
The DNA here is from genome assembly GCF_000296735.1 of Chrysochloris asiatica. Lineage (NCBI taxonomy): Eukaryota > Metazoa > Chordata > Mammalia > Afrosoricida > Chrysochloridae > Chrysochloris > Chrysochloris asiatica. The sequence goes on along the minus strand of NW_006408562.1, from coordinate 10,580,901 downwards.
CATCCAAGTTCAGGAGAAAGGTCTACATTGGGAGTTTGGGAGCATTGGGAGGATGAGCTATATACCTTTCTAACCCTGCTGCCAGATGGAGATGGTTGTTGACCTTTATCTAAGTACCTTCCATCTGAATTAATACAACTCAGATGATTTCTGATTCTTTCCTGAAGGAGCAAAAAGAACCCCAGGCCTGTCTTCTATTCCCTCCTCCAGAAATTTCCTAGGATTGGAAGGAAGATTCTGTTCCCACCTTAACGAATATTTCCTGAAATTTAAACTCATGAGTCTTCTGTTAGAGGCTATGTTATATTCTCCTTGGCACAGTCATTGCTGCCAGACACAAGACATCAATGGGTTTTCCTTTGTCATACAAAGATGGGTGAGTCCAGATCCAATTAAAATGTTTTGTGTCACAAATATTCCTCTTTGGTTGAAGGTTACTGGGGGTTAGCAGTCTGAGTAGTGCTTCAGATGATCCTACTGTGGAGATAGTATTCTAAGGAGACAGAATTAAGAATAGAAGTCTGAGGTGGCTTCTGTGTGGATATTGTTTTGTTTTGCCTTTTTTCCCTCTCTCCTCGCTGCCTCTACTTTCTCCTGGATCTGAACCCACCTTCCCCAACTACCAGAAAAATTATCCAATTGAGTCATACTGAGTCAGTGACAGGTCTGAGAGTTACAAAGTTCATGTGGTGAAGTGAATGTTTTCTTCCATGGAGCTAGCTCAGCAGACTGTTCTGTTCACCCACCTGAGCAATCATCCTGCCATCTGCCTATCCACCTCTCTGGTATTTCTCTAGATTTTCTTCCCAAGATTAAAACGAGGTTTTAATAGGGTGAGAGGAAGATCAGCATCTTAGTTTTCTTTGACATTTATTTCAGAATCACATTATGAGCATCTCACCTTTTTAACAGATGACAGCCCTCATGCTAAGATTTTGACTCAAAGTGTACTGGTTGGATCTAGAAGAGGGCAATGATCAGTACTAGGTGACCATGTCCCATTCACCTCCACAACCTGCAGCAGCACCACACAGGTGCCCTTTTGCTCCTTCCCCATGCCCCAGTATTATTACTTTTTTAACCTTTTCTTTCCCTTCCCATGTTTTGTTTGATTCTGTTTCTTCTCTTTCTCCTGATTTTTTTGGTTCTATTTTCTTTTTTCCCTTAGTTTTTCCTTTACTACCTCCCCTTTTTAAAAATGTTTTATTGTGAATTATGTGATAGTTTACATGGGTGAACATTAGTTTTACATTCATACTATCATATATTGTTTCATTGCTATGGTTACAATCCCCTCCATGCATCATCAACCAACCAAAGTGTATACACTACAATTCTGCCCCCTTCCCCCACCCCCACCCCCGCCCGTCGTCAGCACACAGCCCCTCTCCCTCTCTG
>NW_006408562.1:10566695-10574852 GCF_000296735.1 Chrysochloris asiatica | reverse complement strand
ACAAGACCTTTTTAATGTGTTGAAGAGCAAAGATGTCAGCTTGAGGACTAAGGTGCACCTGACCCAAGCCATGGTGTTTTCAATAACCTCATATGCATGTGAAAGCTGGACAGTGAATAAGAAAAAAACATAGAATTGATGCCTTTGAGTTATGGTGTTGGAGGAGAATATTGGAAGTGCCATGGGCTGCCAAAAGAACTAACAGATCTGTTTTGGAAGAAGTGCAGCTTGAGTGCTCCTTAGAAGCGAAGATGGCCAAACTTCGTCTCTCATACTTGGGTGTGTTGTCCGGAGGGAGCAGTCACTGGAGAAGAAGATGATGTTTGGTAAGGTGGAGGGTCAGAGAAAAAGAGGGAGACCTCCTTGAGATGGTTTAGCCAAGTAACAGCATCGATGGCAACAGTAGTGAGGTTCGTCCAGGATTGGGCAGTGTTTCGATCTGCTGTGTATAAGGTTGCTATGGGACCGTACTGACTCAATGGCACCTAACAACAACAACAACCATAATTCAAATGCATCAATTCTTCTACTGCCATCAGTATCTCCTTGTTTTATTCTAACAATTGCCTCTTTGTCTAAAGCTTGTCTCTCTGTCTATGCACAGGTTCTTCATGAGTATAATCAAGTGTTCTACAACACCTATTATTTATAAGGTTACCCATAGTTTGTCAGGATGTACACAGTCAAAAGCATTTGCATAGTCAGTAAATCACAAGTAAAAATATAGTATTCTCTGTTTCCAGTCAAGAGTCATCTGACATTACAAATGATTTCCAGTTCCACCTCCTCTTCTGAATCAGGCTTTAAAATCTGGCAGTACCTTGTCGATGTACTATGGCAACCATTTTTGAATTATCTTCAATGTGCATATGTCACTAATGATATTGTTCAATGGCTTCCACATTCCCATGAGTCACCTGTGGGGTACTATAGGATAAGCAATGGAATGCTAACTACAGGGTCGGCAATTTGTACCCTGCTCAGAAACCCTATACAGGATCATTGTGATTTGGAACCAACTTAAAGGCACTTAACAACAACATGGGTCACCTGTCTTTGGAATGGGCACAAATATAGATCTCTCACCAATCGGTTTGCCAGGTAGCTGGCTTTCAATTTTCTTGGCATAAATGACTGAGTGTCTCCAGTGCTGCATCAATTTGTTGCAAGATTTCAGTTGTTTTCCTTCAATTCTTGAAGCCTTGTTTTTCACCAATGCCTTCAATGCAGTTTGTACTTCTTCCTTAGTCCCATTGTTCTTGATCATAGGCTACCTCTTGAAATTGCTAAACACTGTGTATTCCTTCCATCTTCTTTTGACGCTTTCTGTAGCATCCAAGACTTTGTCCATTGTTGTTGTTAAAGGCTGTAAAGTTGGTTCTGACACACAGTGGCAACAGCCCTGTATCCGATTTCTCAGGCTTACAGCTCTGCGTGGGAGCAGAAAGTCGCTTCTTTATCCTCAGAGCATTTGGAAGGCTCAAGCCACCAACCTTGTGGTTAGCAGTCCAGTGTGTATCCTACAGAGCCACAATGCTCCAATTTTCCCCACGACTCCTTCAAAATTGCAAGGTAATGCTTGAAGTTTGTCCTCAGTTATTTCAGCTTGAGCAATGTGGTCTTCCCTTTTGGTTTTATAACTCCAGGTTTCTGCACATTTCATTATAACACTTAGCTTCGTTTTTTTTTTTTTTTTGAGCTGCCTTTTGAAATGTTCTCATGTTCTGTTCAGCTCTTTTACTCCTTCATTTCTTCCATTCGCTTTCAAGAATGTTTGACTCTTTTCTGACATCCATTTTAATCATTTCTTGCTTTCCTGTCTTTTTAATGACCTTTTGCTTTCTTCCTGTATGATGCTTGTGGTGTCATCTCACAAACTCTTCATGTCTAATGCATCAAATCTGTTCTTGAGATGGTCTGTAAACTCAGGTGGGATATATTCAAGACCATATTTTGGTTCTTCATAGACTTATATTAATGTGCTTCAACTTCAGCCTAAACTTGCATATGAGCAATTAATGGTTGACTCTACAGTCTGCCCCTGCCCTTATCTTGGTGGATAATATTGAGGTTCTCCACCATCTCTTCAGATCCTGTGGAGTCTATATTGGCACCACAGAATAAACACCAGACTGCTAACTGCAAGGTCAGTCATTGTAACCTACCAGCTGCTCCTTGGAAACTCTATAAAAGGTCACTTTGAGTCAGAAATGACACGGTGGCACTTAACAATTCCATCTGGTAAGGTCCATGTGTATGGTCACATTTTTTGTTGTTTAAAATAGTTGTTGTTGTTTAAAAATCTCTGTCATGGAATCTCCAGTATCATTTCTATCACCAAGACCAAATGTTTCAATTACTGATCCTTCCTCTTTATTTCTTTTTTTTTTTTTTTTGCATTCCAATCACCAATAACTATCATTATATCTTGATTGCATGTTTGATCAAGTTAAGACTGGAGAAGTTGGTAGAATTGTTCAATTTCATCATCATTAGCTTTAGTGGCAGGTGCGTACATTTGAATTACAATGATATTAACTTGTCTTCTTTTTATCCTGTATAGGGTTTCCAAAGAACAGCTGATGAGCTTCAATCAGTGACCTTGTGGTTCAAAATGACTTTGCTCTCCAGCACATTAGCCCACAGTGCCACACCAGGAAGGGCATGCATATTATCCTATCACAGATAGCATTGTATTTCAAGATGGATCTTGAAACAATCTTTTTGATGATGAATGTGGCACCATTTCTCTTCAGATTTACTTTCCAAGTAAACCATATGATTGTCTGATTCAAATTGATCAATACAAGGCCATTTCAACTTATTAGTGACTAGGATATTAATCTTTAAATGTTCCATTTCATTTTTGACAACTTCCAATTTTCCTAGATTCATATTTCATAAATTCTATTTCTGATTATTAATGAATGTTTGCAACTGTTTCTCCTCATATTAAATTGTGCCCATGACCACATGAAGGTCCTAACAGCTTTGCTCTATTCAAGTCATTATGGTCAACTTTGAGGAGACAGCTCTTCTCCCATCAAATCTGAGTGCCTTCTAACCTGAATGGCTCATCTTCTAGTACTATATCTGAAAGTGGTCTGATGCTATTCTTAAGGTTCTTATACTATGTTCCATTTCCATTAAGTACCCTTTTAAATGTATGTATGCATGTATTTATCTTTCTGTGTTTTAATCCATATTCTTTTTTCAGAGCTTTTCTCAGCTAGGTGTAATACTCTAATTTTTTCTTTTTATTTAATATATTTTTTATTGAAATTGACATGTACTTATAAAATGTTTAAATAACAAAAACAGTTTAAAATTTCCATGCAATGAACCAAAGCCATGAAATTATGAACCAGATAAAGAAAACATTATAATCTCTCCTCCCAGGCACTACAGCTGTTGTTTTTAGGTGTTATCCAGTTGGTTCTGACTCATAGTAAGCCATGTTCAATAGAACTGAACACTGCCTGGTTGCACCATACTCACAATTGTTGTTATGTTTGAGGTCATTTTTGCTGCAACTGTGTCAACCTAGCTTTTGGGAGGAGGGGCTTCCTCTTTTTTTGCTGAAACTATAATTTTCCAAGTTTGATGTCATGTCCTTCTTTAGAGACTGGTCCCTTCTGATAATATGTCCAAAATATGAGAGATGAAATCTTACCATCCTCTTAGGAGCTTTCTGACTATATTTTTTCTAAGATTTTTTTTTTGTTCTGGCAGTCCATGGTACTTTGCCAACATGATAATTCAAATGCATTGATTCTTCTGTAGTCTTCCTTATTCTTTATCCTGTTTTCACATGCATATAAGGTGATTGAAAATAGCATAGCTTGGGTCAGGTGCACTTTAGTTCAGAAGTTGACATCATTCTTTTTAACATTTTAAAGAGGTCTTTTGCTTCAGATTTCTTGCCTGCATTCCATACTGAAGAATTTATTCTTTGATATTCATCAGCAAGTATTTGAAGTGCTCTTTACTTTCATCAAGCATGGTTGTATAATTTGTATATCAAAGTTTTAAAATGAGTCTTCCTCTAGTCTTGATGTCATATTCTTTTTCATATAATCCAGCTTCTCACTGCAATGAAGAAGCCTTTGGTCTTGCAAAGACTTCTATTATGTGATCGCCAGCATCCTTTCTATCACTAAAGCCATACTTCCCCATTATGGCCATTATTTCCAACTCTCACATTCCAATCGCCAGTCATATCAATGCATCTAGTTTGCATGTTAGAGCAATTTCAGACTGAGGAATTTTTGTTGTTATTGTGTGCTGTTGAGTCAGTTCTGACCCATGGCAAGCCTGTATAGGGTTTCTGAGACTGTAAATGTCTACAGATGCAGAAAGTATCATCTTTCTTCCATGGAGCAGTTGGTGGAGTGAACCCGCCAACCAGGTGGTTAACAGCCCAATGTGTAATCTGCTAATTGTTCAATTTCATCATTGCTGGCTTTAGTGGTTGGTGTGCAAATCTGAATAATAGTGGTATTAACTGGTCTTCCCTGAAGGCATATGGTTGGTTATTATCCTATTACAGATAGCATTGTACGTCAAGATGGATCTTGGAATGTTCTTTTTGACAATGAATGCAACACCATTCCTGTTCAATTTGTTGCTTCCGGCATAGTAAATCATATGATTGCCAGATTCAAAATGGCCAATATCAGTCCATTTCAGTTTACTAATGCCTGGGATATCAACATTTTGCATTCTATTTCATTTTGACACATTCCAATTTTCCTAGATTCATACTTTATACATTCCACATTCTAATTATTAATGAATATTTGCAACTGTTCTTCTCATTTTGAATGGTGACCCATCAGGAGCAAATGAAGGTACTAAAAGCTTTGCTCCATCCACCTCATATGATAAACTCTACTTTGAGGAGGCAGCTTTTATCCAGTTGTATTTTAAGTGCCTTCCATGCAGAGGTGCTCATCTTCTGGCACTATATCTGATCATGTTCGGCTCTTATTCCTAAGGTTTTCAGTGACTAACCATTCAGAAATGGTTTGCCTCTCCTGCTTCTTAGCCTGTCTTCGTCTGGAAGCTCCACTGAAACCTGTCTACCATGGATGGATGACCCTGCTGGTATTTAAATTAGCCATTCCAATGAAGGTGTGTTGACATAATGTGAATAACATTGACAGACTTTCGGATTTTAAAGCAAGCTTTCATTCCTGGGACAAATCCCACTTGGTCATGCCTTGGTTCAGTTTCTTTAAATATTTTTTAAAGAAAATTGGTGTCATTTTGTTAGAGAGGATAGCCTATAACTTTTATTGTATTTTTTGTTGAGCTTTGGTATAAAAATTACAATGATATAATAAAAGAAGTGGGATAGGTTCCTGGTCTTCTACTGTTCCCTGGAAGAGGTTAGAAGAGATTTTTTGCCCCTTGAAGGTTTGGCAGAATCAGAACAATGGAGGAAGCACAAAACCCAAGGGTTACAATGTGAAGGAGAGTCTGCATTGGCCAGCCTTGGACTTTGCATACCAATGCATTGAGCATTCACTGTACTATTCCATGAGAGTCCAGGGTTCATTTGTTGGTGAAGCATAGTCTATGCTATGCTATGCTAAGGCACACTATGTCAATTCCCATTACCACCAAGATTACCATCATAATATCCTAACACAGTGTCTGGCACAAAGAACAAATCCAATTTTGCATCAGTCTTCTCCATACCTATATCTCTGCTGCTGATAATCACTGTGATATCACTCTTCTATCAGGGACTTACTGATTACAGCTTCCCATTTCTGGTCTCAAAAGGAGTCATGTTTTTCTTTGTGTCACCTTTATATAACATAAATTTTGACATGTCTCACAACCTTCACACTAAGAGTTTGCAATGAGAATCCACTAGAAATAAAAGAACAAAATAATCAAATAAATGAAAGTACCTAACTTACAGCTACACATACTCAGGCCTGCTGTGGGATTTCTTTATGGGTGGCCCCTCCATGCACTCTTTGTCTGACTTATCACAGCTAATGGCTGCTCATCCTCTGCCTTAGGTTCCTTATGCTGGAGGAACACAAAGCCATAGTGAGTGACTTGAAAGAAGAATTATTTTTCTCACAGCTCTAGAGACTGAAAGTCCACATCAGAATCTTGGCCACGTTAATTCTTCCTTTTTAGGTAGTCCTGGGTATTACTTGGTTTCTTAGAGTTCCTTGGCTTGTATACAGCCCTTACATGGTATTTGTCTTCCCCTTTGTGTGTATGTATGTGTCTGAGTCTATACTGTTGTGTTTGTAACTCAGGAGTGATTTGATTTAATACCATTCCACTTGGACCTGATAATTAAAATAATGAATAAAACCCTATTTCCTATCACTTTTCCTTTCACAGTAGAAGGTTTAGGATTCTAACATATATTTGGGGAACACAATTCAGTCTGCAACATCATCTATCACAAAAACATTCTAGGCCTCTGTCAAATGCTCCCTACACCAAAGAGAATGAGAAATTTTGTGAGGGTATTCATTTCTTTACCTGGATCAAGTCCCCTTCAGTATCACTCTTTTATTAGAATTAATGACAATGAGGACCTCTAGACGCTGTAAGAGAATCCATTATTAGCCAAATGTGTCCATTCAATCAGATCCAAACATGCCATTCACAAATTAGTGTGAAACTGTGCATTTCCTACAATTGAAATTACTTTCAGCCCTGCTATTGTGTGCTATTAAACTATATGGTATTAAGTTTTCTTTTTGAAAATTTGTTTAAGTGATTATTTTATAGCCCTTTCTATTTCTGAACTTATTGTACAAAATGTGAAAACATTGGGGCCATGTTATACATCCAGACCAGTTTACATTTCTTTATGAAGTCATATTTTGTGATATTGTAGCCACAAGCCACAACTGTCCAATAACTACATGTGACTGCTGCTGTTGTTGCTATTGTTAAGTGTAGTGGAATCAGTGTAGTGGACCCATCCTTGTGGTTCAAACTGCCCTTGCAGTTCTATCCTGCAGCTTTATCCTGCAGCGCCACACCAGGATTCCTACATGTGACTGTGGTTGTTGTCAAGTGCCATCGAGTTGGTTCTGACCCATAGTGCCCTGTATAGGGTTTTGGAGGAGTGGCTGGTGAGTATGAACTGCCGACTTTGTGGTTCAAACTGACTTTGCAGTCCAACACATTATTGGTCAGCACAGATTAGACAACATAGCCCACACTGCAGAAAGTTCTATTGCACAGTGACGTTACTTTATTTCTTAGGACATGTTTCTTTTCTTGGGATATATTAGGGATATAAAGTATGGATTAAAAAAACATAAAAACTTTTACTGAAAGTCTCTAAATGTGAAGTCTTAACATATCCTCAATCTAGGTATATACATTTCTAAAGGCCAAGTTTCCATTTTTCTAATCCTGTGCTCTTTAATTTGTACTAGTGTACAGTAGTTTGGGCATCTTTGGAAGAGTCAAATGGTGTTCCTTTTAAATGCTTTTCAACTTTTGGGAACAAATTAAATGCTGAAGGGACAAGATCATGGCTGTAGGCTGGAAGAGGGGAAGGTTTTGTCATGAAATTCTCATAAAACAGCTCTTGCTACCCTCAAAGAATGAGCAGCTGCGTCATCATGATGGGGGTGGAGCGGGTGTGGAGGAATTCAGCACAACTTTCCTGAACTTCTCTCACCAATGCAGTTTTCTATTTTCTTAAAACTTCTTCATAGTATAAGCCTCCATTATTATCCTGTGTCCTCTGAGAGAATCAATCAAGATTACCCTTGGGAATTTCAAAACACAGCTGCCATAGCTTTCAGAGATAACCCCTCTGCCTTGAATTTAATGAGCCCAGCATATCCCCTGTTGTTGTTGTTGTTAAGTGCTGTCAAGTGGTTTCTGACCCATAGTGACCCAGTATAGGGTTTCCAAGGAGCAACTGGTGATCTTGAACCACCGACTGTGCAGCTCCAGCGACTTTGCAGTCCAGCGTATTAGCCCACAGCACCACACTGGGACTCCGGCATATCCCCTAGGAAGCCATTTCTGATTCATGGGTGGTTATACTGACTTCTGTCAGGAATACACTCATTTAAGTCTCATTGGGATACCTTCAAAAACAGTTGTTGTTGTTGTTAGGTGCCATCGAGTCGGAACTGACTCATAGCAACCCCA
>NW_006408562.1:10565934-10566595 GCF_000296735.1 Chrysochloris asiatica | reverse complement strand
TTTTTTTCCTCTTCTTTCTTCTTCTAGTTGAGCTCTGATCATCCAGTCATTGAAGCCAGGTCAAGTGGGTATTATCTACAAGTGTGGGTGTTCTTCCACACACACCCCCTTTTTTCTTTTTAATTTTTATTGTTTTGGGTTTTTATATTTTTGGATTTTTATATTTTCACTTTTCTTTCTTTCTTCCCTTGGGTTTTTTTCCCCATTTTAATTATATTTTTCTTCATGTTTGTTTGTTTTCCCCCTTTTTCCTCTTTGTAATTTCCTATTTTGCTGTTGTCATTTGCTTTTGTTTTTTGTCTCTTGTTTTTTCCCTGCTGCATTGGATGGGAGAGAGCAACAATATTCATATTGCCCTGACACACCTACACCATGTGCAGCCTGTAACACTGAACAGAGGCCACTACCTGCTACTGTACCACATTATCAATGACAGACAATTACAAACATCAGCCAAACTCACCCTCAACTGCCCTACATGGATAGCAAGCAAAGAACAATATATATGTACATATTCACATTCTCTATCATACCAACCTATATCTGACAATGTTTCTCTGCTATGCATAGAAATGGTTAATGTTCAACCATTTCAAGAGATACCATATGAACAAGAGCCAATGATACTCAGAGAGGAAGTCCAAAGTGCATTGAAAGAAGT
>NW_006408562.1:10551822-10554199 GCF_000296735.1 Chrysochloris asiatica | reverse complement strand
TGTATCATCTGCATATCGCAGGTTGTTAATGATTCTTTCTCCAATCCCGATGCCACATTTTTCTCATAGAACCCAGCTTCTCGTATTATGTGCTCAGCATACAGGTTGAATAAGTATGGTGAAGAATACAACCTTGTTGCACACCTTTCTTAATTTTAAAACATTCAGTGTTCCCATGCTCTTGGTTCCCATGTTCGAACAACTGCTTCTTGGTCCAGGTACAGATTCCTCCTGAGAACAATTAAGTGTTCTGGAATACTCAAGTTCGCAATGTTGTCCATAGCTTGTCATGATCCACACAATCGAAAGTCTTTGTGTAGTCAATAAAGCATAGGTAAACATCTTTCTGATATTCTCTACTTTCAGCCAAGAAACAGTAGAATCCAAATAATAGCATATCCCCTAGGAAGCCACTATTTGGATTCTACCATTTTGAAGGCATCCCAATGAGACTTAAATGAGTGTATTCCTGACAGAAGTCAGTATAACCACCCATGAATCAGAAAAATGTTTAATAAGGTTTATTTGGAATAAACCTGTGTGTGCATAAAATGGGACTACCTAGTAATACTTTTGAGTTACCTTTGACGTTCTTTCATATGAGATGTGAATTAGAGATCTACTTTGATTTTAACTTTTGCAGCCTTACAATAGATACGAGAATAGTCTATCTACCCACAGCAAATATTGATTAAATACCTAGTAAGTGTGGATCATTGTACTTTAAAAAAAGGATACCAGAATAATTTACAATATTAAGTACATTGGTTTGATGAAAGTATCACTTCCGACACACAAATGCAAAACTTTAAATCCTCAAAGTTGTAGGTGGACTTGAGTTTAAATGATGATAACCCTGTGTTATTACAAGGATTCCATGTTATCTTCCTGCTTCTCAAAATGCCTTCCTCATGCCCTGATGCAACAGCTGAGAACTCTTTATTATATAGAGCACATACTTTCATTGAATAATTGTAATACTCCCCAAACAAGCAGATGTGGAATAAAATTATCAAGGTTAATTTAGATAATTAGCAACATCTATTTCTGCTATTGAGCAATGGTAATGTAATTGTTAAGCACTTGGCTGCTAACTGAAAAGTTGGTGGTTTGAAACCGCCCAGCGACTACTAGGGAGAAAGACATGGTGATAGAATTTCTATTAAGATTTCAACCTAGGAAATCCTAAGAGGGAGTTCCACACTGCCACATGGGGTTGTTATGAGTTGAAAATGGACTCAGATGCATATAGTACTAACCACAGATTCTGTTTTCTCAAGGAATCTGTTCAAGCGGCCTCATAAAAAATTCATTATGTTGCAAAGACAAGGGTGCTGAGATTTTAGTGTTAATTGTGGGCCCGTGTTAGGAAATAGCCCCAAACGCAGGAAGCCCTCAGGCAAAGGACATCATCTGTACATCATTATCAAGGGTGAAAACACCAAAAAAAAATTTTATAAAATAAAATTCTAGAAAGTGCTGTATCAGCAGCAGCAACTGAGTGGTGACTCCCTGCTCTGTCAAGAGCACTGCACTCACTGCCATATAACCATGTCTCAGTGGTGTCTTTAGTTGTGGCTCAAATCTGATTAGGCCGATTCTTAAGTTAGCGGTTGCTGTCAAATTTACTTGGACCCTTGGTCACTCCATGTACTTCAAAGTAGAGCCATGCTCCAAAGGTATTTCAGTGGTGGAGTTTTGGGAAGTAGAACATGAGACCTTTCTTCCAAGATACCTCTGTGTAGACTTAAAGCAACAAACTTTTAATTAACAGCCAAACTCCTAGATGGCTGTATCACCAAGGACTACGGTTAACTTTGGTGTGCTTAGGAATCAATTAGATATCTTCTTAAAATCTAGATGCCTGGGCTTTGTCCCTATAGATTCAGATTTGCTGGGTATAAGTTGGAAACAAGAATCTGTTTTTTAAAAACACACACCATATTGAAATAAATATGTTCCATGAACCTCCTTTTTAAAAGAATAAACCTAAATTTTTTCCTCATAAATTCTCAAATTTAAACATCAACTATTTTATAGTGCATAAGAACATGAATTAGAGAAATAGGTTGTTAATGAGTATTTAATCTCTAAGCAGCAATCTCTACTTAGTCCTATTAACCTTGGGCAAATTACTGTTTTTAATAGACATTTTTCCATCTGTGAAATGTACATGATATTCACACATAGCATGTTGCTTGGGACACAGCAGGTGCTCAATAATAATAATCATAGTTGTTGTTGATCCCACCATTGGTCTATCAACATATTTAAGGAACTCTGGTAGCGTAGTGGTTACGAGTCAGGCTGCTAACCTCAAGGTCAGCAGTTTGAAACTACAGCTGCTCCATGGGAGAAAGATGAGGCTTTCTGCTCC
>NW_006408562.1:10549905-10551410 GCF_000296735.1 Chrysochloris asiatica | reverse complement strand
CAAATTATGGATAACATTGTGAAGATTGGGAATTCTGAACACTTGTATTCATGACAAACCTATACATAAACCAAAAGTTAGTTATTCAAACAGATGAAGGAGATGTTATGTGGTTCAAAATCAGGAAAGCTGTGAGCCAGGGCTGGATGCTTTTACCATAATATTCAGTCTGGATGCTGAGCAAATAAGCTAAGAAACTGGACTGTATGAAGCAGAACATGGCACTGGGACTGGACAAATACTCATTAACAACCTGCCACATGTAGATTACACAACGTTGTTGTTGTTCTTAAGTGCCGTCGAGTTGATTCCAACCCATAGCGACCCTGTATAGGGTTTCCGAGGAGCAACTGGTGAGCTTGAACTACCAACCTTGCAGTTCAAATGGCTTTGGAGTCTGGCCCATTAACCCACAGCACCACACCAGGACTCCCAGATTACACAATACTATGTGCTAAAAGCAAAGATGATTTGAAGTATTTACTGATGAAGATCAAAGACTATGCTTCACCTCAACCTGAAGAAAAGAAAAATCCTCACAATTGAACCAATAAGCAACTTCATGTTAAACAGAGAAAAGTAAGAAGTTGTCAAAGATTTCATTTTACTTGGATCCACAATCAACTGCCATGAAAGCAACATTCAAGAAATCAAATGATATATTCTGGGTAAATCTGCTGCAAAAGACCTCTTTAAAGTGTTAAAGAGCAAAGGTGCCACCTAGAGAGGTAAGGTGTGCTTTGTCTCATGCATGTGAAAGCTGAACAATGGATAAGGAAGACTGAAGAAGAATTGATGACTTTGAATTATGGTACTGGCAAAGAATATTGATTATAGCATGAACTGCCAAAAGAAAGAACTAATCTGTTTTTGAAAGATGTACAGCCAGAATACTCCTTAGAAGTCAGGATGGTGAGACTTTGTCAAATTTTGGTAGTGTTCTCAGGAAGGACCAATCCCTGGAGAAGGACATTATGCTTGGTAAAGTAGCAGGTCAGTGAAAAAGAAGACCCTCCGTGAGGCGGACTGACACAGTGGCTGCAGTGATGGGTTCAAACATACCAATCATTGTGAGGATGGTGCAGAACCGAGCAGTGTTTTGTTCTATTGTACACGGGCTGCTACCAGTCAGGACCTACTGCATGGCATCTCACAACAACCACAGACCTCATCCCAGGAAACTGGTTCAATAGAGAAAATGAAAGACACAATTTAAATATCAATGTATTTTTGCTACTCTTTTGGTTCTTTTTAAATTGTTACCTGTTGCGGACTGTGTAAGACTAGTCAGAGGTTCGAGGCCCTCTAGGGCTGAGTGCAACAAATGAGGCCACTGGCAGTTAATAGCAAATTGTCTTTCATCTTAATATTCAGTTATATGTATTAATTTAATACATGGAGCCTTTGATAATCCACAGATAAATGTGATATTTTCCTAAGAGCTCAGACTGTAAAAATTGCAAGGTCAAGCCTTTCTCCAAAAGGATTAACTAAAAATATCTTAG
>NW_006408562.1:10543798-10549215 GCF_000296735.1 Chrysochloris asiatica | reverse complement strand
ACAGTTACCACATGTAATTGTAAAGTTCTAATTTGTGAAACCTCCAAGGCATCATATCTGCTATGTATAGATATGTCAATATACATACATGCACCACCAAAATAATATCAGCTCTTTGTCTGGGTTTCCAATTAGGAGAGTAGTTTTAGGTTTATCAATCCATATGGTTTTGTTCTGTTTCCTGTAAAAACAGGAAAAAAACATTGGGAATATAACTAGCCAGACCTAGGGCACAACTAGTTCAAATATTAAGCAACTCATTGGATAAGTAGAAAATCCAGAACTCTGTGTTCTGTTCTAAAGAAAGCAATGTGTTGTTGTTGTTAAGTGCCATTGAGTCAGTTCCAACTTATAGTGACCCTATATAGGGTTTCTGAGGAGCAGCTGGTGGGTTTGAACTGCTGTCCTTGTGATTCGCAGTCTGGTGCTGATCCAACAGCACCACAGCAGTCTAGCAATAGACCAATTTGAAACAGAGAAAAATATTTTATTTTTGTTAATTGTATTGACATTCATTTATTCATTATTTTTAATTTAACAAATTTGAATATTGTTTTATGAATCAGTCAAAAATGATCACAACAAAGCCCTGTTTTCTAGGGGCCATCTGTTCAGTATGAGAGATAGACTATTGTTCTTAAGTGCCATCAAGTCTGTTCAGTCTCATAGTGACCCTTTATAGGGTTGCCAAAGAGCAGCTGGTGGATTTGAACCACCAATTTTGTAGCTCATTCCAACCTTGTGGTCTACTGCTTATCCTGCAACACCACACCAGGACTCTGAGAGACATAGACTACTCAATAACAATTACTAAATTTCCTAAGTTAGGATATATAAAGGGAGCTCTGGTAGCATAGTTGTTACAAATAGGGCTGTGAACTGCAAGGTCAGCAGTTCGAAACTACCAGCTGCTCTGCAGGAGAAAGAGGAGGCGTTCTGCTCCCATAAAGATTAACAGCCTTGGAAACCCTGTGCTGGGTTGTTATGAGTCAGAACCGACTCCATGGCACACAACAACAACAAAGGATATATAAAGAAAAGTTTGTATCAAGGAAATGGCTCATACAGGTGTAGAGGTGGTTAGTCCCTAGTATGTGTGTTAGATGTCAGCCTGGAGGGTTCTCACTCACGTAACTGCAGGGCTGATGAACAAAGGTCAGGCAGCACGGATGCAGGCAGACTGGTCTTGTAGTTAAGAAGGAAGGCTGCTTCGGATTCCCAGGATTGTTGTGATTCTGGAAGTTATGCCAGAGGTATTTTAAATACCAGCAGGGTCATCCATAATAGACAGTTTCCAGACAAAGACAGACTAGGAAGATAGAGATAGAGGGACTACTTACAAATGTTTAGTCCTTGAAAACCTTATGAATAGCAGTGAAACACTGTCAACACCAGATTATTGAATATTGAAACATGATGAGGAGCACCAGAATATTGTCAGATATACTGCTGGAAGATGAGCTCTTCAGGTTGGAAGGCACTAAAAATGCAACTGGAGAAAATCTGCCTCCTCAAAGTAGAGTTGACTATGATGACATGAATAAAGTACAGCCCTTGGGACCTTCATTTGCTGATGGGGCACAACTAAAAATAAAGACAAACAGCTGTAAGCATCCATTAATAATCGGAACATGGACTGTTCAAAGTATGACTCTAGGAAAATTATAAATTGTCAAAAGTGAAATAGAAATAATAAACATCGATATTCTATGTATTAGTGAACTGAAATAGACTGGTATTGGCCATTTTGAAAATGAAAATCACATGGTTTACCATGTCAGAAATGACAAATTAAAGACGAATGGCATTGTATTCATCACCAAAAAAACCATATCAAGATCAATCATGAAATACAACACTTTCATGGTATAACATCCATATGCCTACAAGGAAGACTAGTTAATACCACTGTTATTCATATTTATGCACCAACCACTAAAGCCAGTGATAATAAAATTGAAGAATTCTACCAACTTCTTCAGTCTGAAACTGATTAAACATGCAATCAAGGTGCATTGATAATAACTGGAGATTGGAGTGCAAAGGTTGGAAACAAAGAGGAAGGATCAGTGGTTGGAAAATATGGTCTTGGTGATAGAAACAATGCTGGAGATTGAATGACATAATTTTGCAAGACCAATTACTTGTTCATTGCAAATACCTTTCTTAAACAACATACAGGATAACTATACACATGGACCTTACTAGATGGACTACATAGAAATCATAATGACTACATCTGTGGAAGGAGACGGTGGAAAAGTTCCCTATCATTGCTAAAACAAGGGCAAGGGCAGACTGTGGAACAGATCATAAATTGCTCTCATGCAAGTTTCAACTGAAGCTGAAGAAAATTAAAACAAGTCCACAAGAATCAAAATATGCCCTTGAGTATATCCCACCTGAATTTAGAGATCATCTGAAGCACGGATTTGATGCATTGGACACTAAAGACTGAAGACCAGAAGAGTTGTGGGATGACATCAGGAACATCACATAGGAAGAAAGCAAAAGGGCATTAAGAAGACAAGAAAGAAGGTAAAGACCAAAATGAAAGTCAGAAGAGACTCTGAAATCTGCTTTCCAGCATAGAGCTGCTAAAGAAAATGGAAATAGTGAGGAGGTGCAAGAGCCAACCAGAAAATTTCAAAGGTCAGCTCTAGAAGACAGTCAAATATTATAACAAAATGTGCAAAGACCTGGCGTCAAAGAACCAAAAAGCAAATCTAACGTTGAGGGAACTGAAGAAAAAATTCAAACCTCAACTTGTAGTATCAAAGGATTCTATGGGCAAAATATTGAATGAAGCAGAAAGCATCAAAAGAAGCTGGAAGGAGTACACAGGATCACTGTGCCAAAAAGAAATGGATGATGTTCATCCATTTCAAGAGGTAGCCAATGATCAAGAACCAATGATCCTGAAGAAAGAAATCCAAGGTGTATTGAAGGCACTGGAAAGACCAAGGCACCAGGAATAAATGAAATACAAATTGAAATCTTTCAACGAACTGATGCAGCACTGGAAACACTCACTCATTTATGCAAAGAAATTTGTGAGACAACTACTGGGCCAACTGACTGGAAGAAATCATATTTGTGCCCATTCCAAAGAGAGTTGACCCAATGGAATGCAGAAATCATTGGACAATATCATTGATATCCCATGAGAGTAACGTTTTACTAAAGGAAATACAAAAATAGTTCCAACCATATATTGACAGAGAACTTCCAGAGGTTCAGTCTGAACTGAGAGGAGGACATGGAACAAGGGATATCATTGTTGACATCAGATGGATCTTGGTAGAAAGCAGAAAATACCAGAAAGATGTTTACTTGTGCTTTATTGACTATGCAAAGGCTTTTGATTGTGTGGATCATGACAAACTATGGACAACATTGTGAAGTACAAATATTCTGGAACACTTTTGTGCTCACGAGGAACCTGTACATAGACCAAGAGACAGTTGTTTGAACAGAACAAGGGAACACAGTATTAGGAAAGGTGTATGACAGGATTGTATTCTTTCATCATACTTATTCAATCTGTATGCTGAGAAAATAATCTGAAAAGCTAGATTATATGAAGAAAAATGTGGCATCAGGATTGGTGGAAGACTCATTAACAGTCTGTGATATGCAAATGATACAACTTTGCTTGCTGAAAATGAAGAGGACTTAAGATACTTACTGATGAAGATCAAAGACCACAGCCTTTGGTATGGGTTGCACTTCATGTAAAGAAAACAAAAATCCTCACCACTGGACCAATAAATAACATCCATATCAATGGAGAAAAGATTTAAGTTGTCAGTGACTTCATTTTGCTTGGATCAACCATCAGCACTCATGGAAGCAGCAATCAAGAAATCAATCAACGTATTGCATTAGGCAAATCTGATGCACAAGAACTCTTGAAAGTGTGGAAGAGCAAAGATGTCAGTTTGAGGACTAAAATGGTTCTAACCCAAGCCTTAGTAGTTTTTCAATAACCTCATATGCCTGTGAAAGTTGGGAAGTGAATAAGGAAGACCATAGAAGAATTGATGCATTTGGGGTATGGTGTTGGAGGAGAATACTGAAAGTACCCCGGACTGCCAAAAGAACAAACAAATCTGTGTTGGGAGAAGTACAGCCAGAGTGCTCCTTGGAATCCAGGATGACCAGACTTCGTTTCTCATGCTTCAGACATATTACCAGGAAGGACCAGTCCACTGGAGAAGGATATCATGTTTAGTAAAATGGAGGGTCAGAGAAAAAGAGCAAGACCCCCAACAAGATGGATTGGCACAGTGGCAGCAGATGGTCTTGGGTGTAGCGACAATTGTGAGGTTGGCCCAGGACTGGGCAACGTTTTGTTCTGTTGTGTGTAGGATCACTATGAGTGGGTACCAACTCGATGGTATCTAACAACAACAGCAGAACAGGTAACTAGCTCAAGTCCAAGGAACTAAAAGTTGGAGGATGAATCAGATACAAGATCCAGACAATCAAGTCTTGACTGAATGTCCAATATATTAGAAGCAGGTCACAGCCCAAGGAAGTGTCCCTTCAGTTGATTGGCTGCTCATAATAGACTTCATCATAGAGATGATTATATTATATTAGAGTTCCTCATGGTGGATAACTACATCTCAACTGCCAAACCACTGAAAATTCTGGCCAAGTTAACACAAAACCTTAACTACCAAACTGAATAGGAAAGTAAGGAGGATAAGATGAAACCCAGAGTATAATATGGGTTTAAAACATCCAGATGTTCAGCTTCTTGTGGCAGACATGTTTGAACCATTAGGCCTTTGCTTAAACCGAACTCATTCCTGCAACAAATTTCTACCCTTATAGGATGCATGAATTTGAATTTGTTTTTTTTGTGACTGTTTTAAATATCACCTCTTCTCTGAGCCTTCCTTCATCATTGTCTCCCTTTATCAGGCCCCTATCCTACACGACACCCACCTTCCCTCTGGAAAGAACCAATTGTTCTCTCCTTTAAGCTCCCCTGATTCTTAAAACGTGTCTTAATGTAGTGGAGTCCTGGTGTGTCACTGTAGGTTAATGTGCTGAACTGCATGTTCAGTTTGAACCACAAGGTCGGCAATTCAAGCTCACCAGCCACTACTCAGAAACCCTATAGAGGGTCACTATGCATTGGAATTGACTCCATGGCACTTAACAGTAACAACAAAATAAGTAGCATCCCATGTCATTTCAAGCTGTGGCTTTTTGGTATATTTTACTAGAATATGACCTCATAGAAGGCAAAGCCAGCTAGCTACACTATACCCTCACAGAAAACCTCGATGCAGTAGGTACTCAAAAATGCAGTCTGTGCTGTGTTGACTCCAACTGGCTGTGACAAACTGTGTAACTGCCCTGTCACCAACTACCTACCTTTCTTTCTCAAGAGTGCAGAGCAG
>NW_006408562.1:10539534-10541418 GCF_000296735.1 Chrysochloris asiatica | reverse complement strand
CAAAGCTAAAATGAATAGAGAGAAATACTGTTAGCTGATGGTACATGGAGGGGATTATAACCATTGTAATGAAATAAGGTGTATGATTTGTTGAATGTAAAACTGATGATCTGCCCTGTAAACTTTCACTCAATCCACAATGAAAACCTTTTTTTTTTTTTTTCAAAAAGAGTGCAGACACAATGGAATACTGTGCTACCTTGAAGAACAACAAGGAAGGGGCAAGCCACCACATAATATGGATGAACCTCAAGTACATTATGCTGAGTGAAATTAGTCAGTCACAAAAGGAGAAATACTGCATAAGACCATTATTGTAAAAGACTAAGAAAAAGAACCCACCCAAAAGGCGGGAAAAAACCAAACTATATATATAATTGCTGATCACCAGGATGTATAAGGAGCTCTGATAGCATAGTGGTTACGAATCAGGCTGCTAACCTTGGTCAGCAGTTTGAAACTACCAGCTGTTCCATGGGAGAATGATGAGGCTTCATGCTCCCGTAAAGATTTACAGCCTTGGAAACCCTGTACAGAGTTGCTATGAGTGGGAACCGACTCCACAGCACATAACAACAACAACAATTGTGGCTACCACATGTACTGTCTCACCCTGCCCATGTCTGTGCCTCCTGAAGGAAGTTGGAGCTGCCACATGTGTCTGGACCTGTTGAAGGAGAAAGCTTCCATCTACCAGAACCAGACTCCTCTTGATGTGACCACCCCCTGTTCCCCCATACATCTAGGGCTGTTTCTCTCTTCTCATGTTTTTCATACCCATTTCCTTCCCCACCCCAATCTATCACAAGTCCAGAGAACCTTGGGGTGGTTAAGCCAACTTGCCTTTGGCAGCAGCAAGCTGGAGTGGCAGCTCTGCTTGCCTCTGGCCTCAGGTCCTCAGGGAGAAAGGAGCAGTGCACTGCCCCAGGCACACCCATAGGTCCGGATCCTCATTGCTCTCCATGAAATGCATTCACTTGGCTTGCCTTGGGCCCAGAACCTGGTTGACACAGGGTTCACACGGCAGCCTCTCAGAAAAAGCGGGAGAATAGCTCCCTTCTTTGGCTTCTGCATCCACTTTTTCCCCAGGGTTTGCCTTCCCCAGGGGCCAGACAGGCTGGGGCCTCTGCCAGCTCTGGGAGGGCAAAGGGAAGGGAGGGAGGAACTGAGAGGCTTGGGCAGCTGTGTTGCCTAACTTCACTGCCATGGACTTCCATTCCTGCTTGGTCACCCCTGGCTCTGTCCTGCTCTGTTCCACCTTAGCCCACCCCAGGAGGAGCAGCAGCTTGACCCCCATCTTGCCATATGCTCACCAACGCATTCCTTACCCTCTGAATTTCCTGCCTTCCTCCTTATTCCCTTTGATTTTGTGGGGAGAGGGGAAGCATCAGGGGCCAGGCCAGCAGCTTAGGGGCCACAGGGAGACAGATGTTGGATAATCTGCCTGTTTTTTAACTCGATGTAAAAGTCTACCTCTGAAATTCCCTTTATGTTCTTCCTGGACATGGGCATTCAGTCTCCTACCCTTATCTGAAGAGGGAGCTTCTGCCTCCTGCCCTGTGCACCCTAGCTCCAGGTCCCAGGGGTGCCACATAGCTACCCCTTTCTGTCCTGACACACTTGCTCACCAGCAGCTGGTAAGGTCTTCATGCCCTGAATTCCTCCATTTTCTGCCAGGGGCAATGACATTAAGTCATTAGGGATAGTCCATTCTAGGGGACTCTGAAGTGACAGCTAAGCCCTATAATGTTCAATAGACTTCTATGAATCCAGGTGGAGACCTGGTTGGCCAGTAGTGTGGCAAGACCTGGGGACTCTTGAGCCCAGAGTCAGTGACATAGCCACAGAGGACTAGAGTGGAGAGGGAAGGGTCCAGCTGATAAG
>NW_006408562.1:10536714-10538684 GCF_000296735.1 Chrysochloris asiatica | reverse complement strand
TAAGCGCAGTCTAACCCTCTTGTAAACAGGAATGAGAGCACCCAATTCTTGTCCTTATGAACAGTAGCTTATTGATCAATTGCTGCCCCTTGGCCTGCTGCCAGCTCATGTTTCATCACCTACTCCTCCACTGAGATTTTTATGCATCTTCATGGGAGCCTGTGTTTGCTAGCTGTGCATATGTCCCTGGCTTATCAGATAAGGGGAGTATTTCAACTACAGGAAATATTTATGTGTTTTGGTAGGGAAATTTTCTCTCTATGATGCTGGTAAGGCTAGTAGCATTATCAGTGGATCAGTTTGTTAATATTTGGTTGTGGGCCAGTTAATTAGTGCAAAACATAACGGTCCTCATATTTTTATGTTAAATCACAAAAGATGTGATTACATTACTTACTGGTTTAATTAATTTAATCTACTGGAACCACTGTGAAAATACAACACAATGTGACCCAATGCCCGATCTCAGCCTCTTCCTCTTCCAGGTCATTTACAGTATAATTCAAGAACCAATATGTTTTCTTCCTGTCATTTAGGCTTCCTGTCCTCTATGAAATACCTTACCTTCTTAATGCCATGGAAAAGTAGCTAGGAATAATTCAATGTTAACTTATGAATTCTGGGTTTGGATAGGAGTGAAAAGGAAAACTACTTCTAATTTTGAGCAGTGAGATGAATCTGAAGTCTGTCACATGTGTAGCTGTCTCCAAGGAGACATTAACACAAGTCCTCACCAAGGAAACAGCATCACCTCCTTTGATTGAATTTATTAGCATATGTAATAAGTTTAGGTTTGTCTTTGGGAAGAAAACAATGATAAATATGTACACCTTTCCACTCCAACAATGACTAAGGTCAAAGGTGGACTATAGGATTCAACAATGTCAAAGTCCCACTCTGATATCCTGATAGTGGTGTCATGGCTGCGCTCTTAAGAAAAACTCTTATATATGAGGACAGGCTGCAAAAATGCATCAGTACCAGTGAAGGAATCAGGTAACCAGACATCCCAGGTGTAAAATTCCACATTCAGAAAGTAAGGTTTGGGAAGGTGCTTGCCCCAAAGCAACCATTCCTTTTATATACCTGACCCATCCCCCCTATGAAGTGCTTCCAAAAGATAGAGGCAGTATGGAAGTGTGGTGAAATGAGTTATTTCATTGGCCTGTTGCCTTGATTCTTTGGAAAGACACCTCCCCTACCCCAAATCCTGATAAGTTACCTTTGCCCTAGTTCTTTGGTGAAGCAACTTGGTGGTAGTAGTGTTTTTGTAGTGGTAGTGGTGGTGGTGGTATGTGGGTGTGTGTGGAGGGTTGTGGGTGTTTTCTGTCCCAGAGGGTTTATTACTTTGCCCATAGGATTTTCTGGATTGATTAGCATTTCCTAGGTAAGCAATAGACCACTTGGCAATTTGATACTTTTCCCTGATGTTTAAGAAGATCAACAATGATTGGTATGTCATAGGTAATTGAGAATTGGTTGACCTCTGGTCTAGTGAAAGATGTCCATCTTGTCATTAACAAGGGTTAGGATATTGTGTAAATGGCTAAAATTCAGAGATTTTTGAGACATCCTGGAAAACAAGAAATGCTGGCCAAGGGATAGGCTGGCAGAAAATCAGAGCCAAAAGGAATCAAATGGTTCTGAAGGGAATCCTGGTGTGGTGCTGAGGGTTAATGTGCTGGACTGCAAAGTCAGTGTGAAGTACAAGTTCACCAGCTGCTCCTAGGAAACCCTATACAGTATCACTATGAGTTGGAACCATCTCGACGGCACTTTACAATAACAGCAACAGCCGTGGTTATGAGCTGGGTCAGTTAATGACAGGAACCTGGTGGGTTGTCACGCAGCAGAAAAGCCATGCTTACTGGTCACTGACGGTATGTGTGCTTTCTTACACTAATCCTAAATTATTCCTGTTACTTCCAAGTTGACTCTGATCCCAAATTGCAGTCTGTTGTTGTTGTTGT
>NW_006408562.1:10530314-10536326 GCF_000296735.1 Chrysochloris asiatica | reverse complement strand
TGAAAATACCATGGCTTGGGTCAGGTGCACCTTAGTCCTCAAGCTGACATCTCTGCTCTTCAACACTTTAAAAAGTTCTTGTGCAGCAGATTTGCCCAGTGCAATACGTCGTCTGATCTCTTGACTGCTGCTTTCATGAGTGTTGATAGTTGACCCAAGAAGAATAAAGTCCTTAATAACTTCAGTATTTTCTCCTTTGATAAGAATGTGGTTTATTGGTCCAGTGGTGAGGATTTTTGTTTTCCTGACATTGAGATGTAATCCATACTGAAGGCTGTGGTCTTTGATCTTCATCAGTAAATGTTTCAAGTTCTCTTCACATTCAGCCTGTCATTTGTTTAATAAACCACATCATTTCAAGGATGGTCTGGGAGCTAGGTGTGTGACTGAATCTTCAGGTAAATAGAGAGTGCTGTGGAGGGACCAGCTGCTATTCAAATTTATGGAGAAGTGAGAAGGTAGCACAGCACTATGGATTCTGAAGGGTACATGGGAGTACAGCCCCTTTCTAGGACTAGAAACTAATGGGAGCCTACTAATAGATCACCTAAGGGGAGTGGAGTTAAGTTGGGAACTAGAACATTGCATAACTTCCCTCTACAACAAAGATCCAAGATATCAAGTGAAACGGATACAGATAATATTCCTGGAACTCTCAACTTCAAATGAAAGGATAAAGAAGTAGATCAAACACCAATTGAAAGAAAAAACTGAACAAAAACAATAAATAAGGAGCTATGTAGAACACAGGTTCCTTCCAAGATGGCCCAGCTGGGCCATTTTGAATTATAGGAAGTCAACTTCACAGAATCCTTTGGGCAGTGTAGGCCAACCAAGAGTAAAGCAAGATAAGTAGAAAACAAGTTACATCTAAGGAAGGAAAGTTCAAGAAAGTGGACTAGAAGTCCAGAGACTTGGGAGACCAGAGCAGGGAAGGAGCAAGCAAACAGGGAAAGAACCAACCACCACCTGTGGTCTCTGGCCTTTTGGGTGGGGAACCCTGCAGTGGGAAGTGTCTCTGAGGTGGCAGCTGGAGAGATAGACTCAAGGTTTCTCCCACTTGCACTGATTCTAGGCAGGAACCAGATAACTGGCTGCACTCATACAGGGGGACATCAATAACCATACCAGAGACTGGTGACCAGAGAAATACACTACCCACCTCCCTTTCCCACACACCTTCCTGGTGACCAGAGCTGTTACCTCCTACTCCATCTTACCCAGAGCTCAGTGATTCCCTCCTTCATTGGCCCTTCCCCGCATAGTGATAAACTGAGCCACCGCCAGCCCCTTCATCACTCTGTTCTCCCTGTGGCCTGTGGCAAGCTCCTGCCTTTTGAACACCATGTGCCTCTTGTTTCTGCAACTGTCAAGATGCACCCTCTTGGGTGGAGCATATGGAATAAGCCTCCACTATTGGCAGCTTGCAGTCTCATATTTTGGGCACTGCATGCCCATTGCCTCTGTGGTTGTCAGCGCCCACTCCTAGGGTTGCCAAATGTGTGTCTACAACCTCTACAGTTAGATGCATGGGTTCCCACCAGTGGGGGACTACACTGCCTCAGTGGCTGACAGTATAAATTCTGTGGCTCTAGTGCTGCATGCTTACTGTCTCCATGAGCTGCATGTCCACCACTTCTGAAGTGGGTGCCATGAACTTCCATTGTCAGGGTGCTGCACTACTAATACCTTTGTGATCAACAGTGTAAACTTCTGTGGATTGTGCTCTGTGTGACCACCACCTGAGCTTTCAGCAGCACATGCTCCCATATTCAGGGTGTTGAATTGCCACCTCCATATATGGCAATATGCACGAACACAAGCAGGATTCTCTTCCTTTTCCTTTATTCAATCAGGCAGGAGACAAATACCACATACAAACACTCCAGTGACATCTGCCACACCTGCCACCTCACTCATTAGGTGAGTGTCACCACATGCTACAATACCACTGAGACAACAGACAGTGGCAGACACCTGCACAGCATATCCTCAGCTGTCTACACTTCAAACAAACAGACTCTCATGTTCACATGCCCACCCACTATGGAGTGCCCTTCTGGCCAGATTAGTGAATGCAGTAACTTGCTCCACTTGCCCAGACATATCAAAACAATTTCAAACAAAAATCAGGGCAAAACAATCCTACATAAAATCAACAAATTGTGGCTGTTGTTATTGTTGATAAACACTGTTGAGTCAGTTGTGACTCATAGCGACCCTGTAAAGAGTTTCCAAGGAGTGGCTGTTGGGTTTAAACAGATGACCTTGTGGTTAGCAGTCCAGTGCTCATCCTACAGCACCACATCAGGACAACAAATGCAATAAAACCACAATCACACACACACATAAACAGGATGAGACGACCCAAGCAAGTGATAAAAATATGGGGCAAGAAAATCTTCTGGAGGCGGAAATAGTACTGGAAGGACCTGGTAAAGAATGAAAGTATTGTATTAATATTAAGGACACTTCAATAGATTAAGAAAGATTTCTAGGGAAATAAAGACAAGTTCAAGAAAATCAAAGACAAACTCAAGGAACACACACAAAATTTTAGAAGAGTTAAAAAAATAATATAAGAACAAATTGACAAAATAAATTGTTAGAAAATATTCAAAAACAGCAACTATAAATCTAAGATTAACAATGAAATTTCAGAAACAGGTAACACAGTACAAGAACAAAGAAGTAGAATTGACTCAATGGAAAATAGAATCATATAAACTGAAGACATATCCCTTAATAATAATCTTTTAGAGGCATAATCAGGAAAAAAATGAAGAAAAATAAATCTTAAGAATTATATGGGATATTGTGATAGTTAAGGTTTTATGTCAGCTTGGCTGGACTAGGGTTGTCAGTGGTTTGGTCATCGCTGTTGTTATTGTTAAGTGCCATAGAGTTGGTTCCTACTCATAATGACATTGTATAGGGTTTCTGAGGAGCAGCTAGTGAGTTTGAACTGACAACTTTGTGGTTCAAACTGACTTTATGTTCAAGTGCTTCTCCTACAGCACCACATCAGGACTCTAGTTTGGCCATTAAGATGTAGTAGTAATACCCATGATGAATTATGCTATGAGCACCCAATCAACTGAAAGGAAGATAGTAAGAAGGTGTGATCTTCTTCTAGTCATTGGGCAATTGAGCAAAGCTTGCTTGCTTTCTGTTGGGTCTGGATCCTGTATTTGGCTTGACACCAGTTCTTTGAACTTGAGCCAGTGGCCTGCTCTATTGCCTGCCAATCCTGGAGTCATCAGTAGCCTGCCAGTTTACCTTCCTGACCGATCTACATGCTGAATGACCTGTCAGTCAGGGTTCATCAGCCCTGAAGGTACAATGAATCCTGTAGGGATGCAGGAATGCATCCTGATGTGTGACTCATGGACTTGGGACTAACCCACTGCTACACTCTATCAGTCATTTGCTTCATATAAACATTTCTTTATATATACATGCATGAGATTCATTGGTTTTACTTCTCTAGAGAACTCACACTAAGACATTTGGTGACCAGAGTGGCTCTAGATAAACAGTTGGTTCTCGAGTCTGAGTAGTTTTAAAGGCAATGGTAACTTGTATTCCATTCAAAGAGGATGCCAGTAAGCTACAGGACAAAGATGGTGGACTAGGAAGAAAGGCTGTGCAGGATATGGAAAACCTGACAAGACCTACAGAGGATGGTACTGGAACTCTGTGCTCAATAGGAATGGATAGAAAAGTGAATTAAGTGCTTACTGTGAGACAGAGTTGAGTAGATGCAGCAGGAGATGAGGTGACTGATGAAAAGTGGCAGCTAACAGAACCTGCTACAGCCATACTGAAAGTTTGTGAATGGCTTCAGAGACAAGAAAGCATATTCACATTGTAGAAACCTACCTGAGACTTGGGCAGACATAGGTGCAATTTATTTATTTTTTTCCCCAAGCAGTATACAAACCCAAGGAATCTCCCTTTCCAGGTAGTCAGAACCACTTGGAGTTTCTAAGCCCTAGGGAGGAGCTAGATACAATAACCCCACTAGGGGAGTCTCTGATCCAAATCTGCAAAGTCAAACCTGGCTAGCCCTTGGACTGGTTCTCACTAGGAGAGGGGGCTAAATGGATGCATAGAGTAGAAGAAGAAGAAAAAAAGGAAGGAAAAGAGGCAGGCAATCTATGTGGGCTCTTTGGACATAGTGTGGCCATTTTGAACTTTCCCAGGCAGTTATAAAGGAAAGAGTCCAGTAGGTAGGGGAGCACAGAATTATTCTTAATTTCCCACTGCTGTTTCCTGGTTGTTTTCATTTCATTTCATTTTATTGTCTTTATATTGTTTTTTATCATTTTTGTTTTTAGTTGTTTCTTTGTCCTCCTTCTCTCTTCTGGGAGTGTTTTCTCTTCTTGCATAACATGACAGAAGACAGCAACAGAGGCCATACAGCCAAGCCGCAGTTATAAGCTCTGTAGGTACACCAATTGGGCAAGAGCCAATACCAGCTGCTATACATCAAAGCAGTGACAACAACCAACATCTACTAAAACCACTTTAAATTCAACTATATGAATAGTGAACATAGAAGCACATCTCCTCATCACACTCAACAGGAGGCAATGATGAGTGCCCAAGAAAACGCCAACACACATTCATCAACTTAATACAAATATAACACCACTAAATGCCTAAAAAGCCGCAGAAAATTCCAGTTCACACATACAAACAAGACAGAGTAGCTCAAACAAATGACCAAGAGAAAGAGTTAGAAAATGATTTTTGATGAAGAAAGATCACTGGAACTACCTGAAAAACTAATTCAGAAGAATGTTATTGAGGTACATCGAAATGTTTCACAGAAAGGTCAAGGAAAACAAGGAAGAATTCAGAAAAACACTACAGGAAAAATAAAACAAAATAGATACAGTATTAGAGACAATATAAAACCTCCAAACAGAGGTTCAGATGAACAATATTAAAATATTAGAAATGGACAACACACTGAAATGGCAAAGGAATAAAATTGAATCAATGGAAGCCAGAATTAGTAAGCTTGAGATAAAGCTCTCAATACTGGTAAGATAGAAGAACAATCAGAAAAAAAGACTGAAAAAATCTGAAGAAAGCCTAAGACTTATGTGGGACAGTATGAATAGGAATAACCTATGTGTGCCTGGAATTCCAGAGCAGAAAGAGACAAAGAAAATTACAGAAAAGATGATTGAAGAGCTGCTGGAAGAAAATTTCCCTAGTATCATGAAGGATGTGAAGAGAAACATTCAAGAAGCTGAATAGACCCGAAAAGAAAATCAGCAGGACATATCATAACTAAACTCTCCAAAATCAAAGTTAAGGCAAGAATCCTGAAAGCAGCTAGGGAAAAATGAAAAGTTACCTACAAAGGAAACCAATAATATTAAGCTATGAATTCTCAGCAGAAACCATTCAAGCAAGAAGACAATGGGGAGACATACGAAACTGAATGAAGAAAATCAAATACATGGAAACTAAATAACACCCTGCTTAAAAGCTACTGAGTAGCAGAACAAACGTTGTTGTTGTTAAGTGCTGTGGAGTTGGTTCCGACCCATAGCGACCCTGTACAGGGTTTCTGAGGGTGTAGATCCTTACGGGAGTAGAAAGCCTCATCTTTCTCCCGCGGAGCGGCTAGTAGTTTCGAACCGCTGACTTTTTAAGGTTCACAGCCCGATTTGTAACCACTACTGTACCAGAGCTCCTTAGCAGAACAAATACAAACTTAAATAAAAAATTCCTAGAAATAAATGAGAACAAAAATACAACATGTCAAAACCTTTGAGACACAGCAAAAGCAGTGCAGGAAGGGCAACTTACAGCAATAAATACACACATCTAAAAAGAAGAAAGAGTCAATTTCAACATATTAATAAAACATCTCCAACAATTAGGAAGAACCCAGCAAAGTAAGCCTACAGTCACTAGAAAAAATAAAAGATTAGTAAAGATTGTTGTTGTTTGTTGTAGTAAAGATTAGAGCAGAAATAAATGAAACAGATA
>NW_006408562.1:10526543-10528340 GCF_000296735.1 Chrysochloris asiatica | reverse complement strand
GGACATATTGTCAGGAGGGACCAGTCGCTAGAGAAGGATATCATGTTTGGTAAGGTGGAAGGTCAGAAAAAAAAAGGGGAAGATCCCCAGTGAGATGGATTGGCCAAGTAGCAGCATCAATCAACTCAAGCATGGCAACGATAGTGAGGTTGGCCCAGGATTAGGCAGTGTTTTGTTCTGCTGTGCGTAAGGTCGCTATGAGTTGGCACTGACTCGATGGCACCTAACAATAACAACAATCCGGATTCTAACAATATTCTTTAAGGAGATGGGAAAAATTATCATGAACTTTATAAGTAAATTTCTAAAATTTATATACTGGACCTTTGCTTCTGGATGCAAGGAACAAACTTGTTTCCTTAGTGCACTGGGTTGATAGAGGTGGGCAATCTAGACATTTGTTATAAAAAATGGGATGGCTATGAAGACACAAAGTGGCTGGCTTACAAGCTTTCATGAATGTTGTTTAGTTTTAGAATGGGGGTGGGTAAGATAGGTAGAATTCCCACTGAATATTTTTCCTCTTTTCCAGATGGATCTGTTGAGAGGAGAAGGGGGATGATGCTGATAGAATTTTATGACTAAATTGTGAGTAATTGTTATCAGAATTAAATGTGATTGTCATAACTATGGTTGTAGAAGATGTATAACTAAAAGTGGGGAGCAGTTAATCTTTCATTTCAGAAGCAGATGACCCTAGGACCATCAAGAAGGACAAACATGAGTGGAGCTTCAGATCCTCCCTGGAAAATTAGCTACCGAAGAGATGGAGGCAGAGGTGATGGCATAGAGAGATAGAGCAGCTGCAAACTCTAGGCCCAGGACTGAGTTAGGCTGTGTGCCTGTGAGTAGGAAGCTGACTTGTAGACTATGCCCTTAGGGCATTTAAATATATATATGCATGTGGCAAGAATAAAATCCAACCTGGAGAAGTGGAACATAACTGATAAAAATGTCCAATTCTAGATTCCCTGATCCTCATTGAAGTAGACAGGACTCAAGTTGAGTTTGCTGATAAGCAGCAGTGTAGCCTGGCTATAGAAAGATGAAAGATAGCTTCTGGGTCACACCCATATGCACCCCAATGACAATACTTGGTACAATGCCTATAGTGCAGATATGGTGAGAGAAACACTCAGTTTGAAAGAAGCATGTTTGCCTTGTCTGTGAGCTGACCTTTCACAGTAGTTGTTAAGTGCCATCGTGTTGGTTCTGACTCATAGTGATCTTGTATAGGATTTCTGAGGAGTAGTTGGTGGATTTGAACGGCTACCCTTGGGGTTATTAGTCTAGTGCTTATTCTATAGTTCCACACAGGAACTGCTTTCATAGTAGTTGTGTTGTTGCTAAGTGCCGTTGAGTCGGTTCTGACCCATAGCGACCCTGAACAGGGTTTCCCAGGCTATAAATCTCTACAGGAGCAGAAAGCCTCATCTTTCTCCTGTGGAGCAGCTGGTAGTTTTGAACTGCTGACCTTGTGGTTCATAGCCTGATTCGTAACCACTATGCTGTAGTACAGGGTGCCAAATACCTGGGTGGAGGTCAAGTTTTGCCTCACAGAGAACAACAATCTGATCTTATTATTATTATTTTTTTAATTAGGGGCTATTTTATTATCTTTTTTTTTTTAGCATTTTTTTTCGATCGTATATCGTCTCATTGCCATGGTTACAATCCCCTCCATGCAATCCTTCCCCCATACCCCCCAGGTCTTCAGCACACAGTCGCTCTCCCTCTCTGGATCTAAAGTCTCCAGCTGCTCCATTGCTCCACGTAATCATCTCTGCCTCCATTTCA
>NW_006408562.1:10522954-10525420 GCF_000296735.1 Chrysochloris asiatica | reverse complement strand
TTGTAGCCCCATTTTAGGTATTCCAATCAGTTATAGGCAAAAGACGGACTTACAAGCTTTCTATGGTGATGCTTTTCGCTATTCCTTTCTCTCCCCCTCCAGTGTCTATTTTATAATATAATGCAAGGAAAACCAAGATTCAAAAGACAGCCAAGCATTTTAATATTGTTTCCCCCTTTTTCACATTCCAACAACAATCTGATCTTGATATTAACTTAACTCCTCCTGTGGTGCTGTGGGCTAATGTGTCAGACTGCAAAGTTGGTTTGAACAGCAAAGTTGGTGGTTCAAGCTCCCCAGCTGCTCCTCAGAAACCCTATACAGGGTCGCTATGGGTTGGAACTGACTTGACAGGACACAACTTCAGTATTACTTCTCGTGGACGGTGTCTGCTGAATACACCATTAAAATGTTAGTACACTACTGAAACAACTGTGGTGATATTGATATACAGGATATGAGGCAGACACTTTCTACACAACGAAATTTATTTGAGAATCTTCTTACTATGGAGCATATTATATAAATCTTATCCCCAAAGATAGTTTTTCAGAATGCCACCAGAAAAGATAATCGAGAGGGGTAGAATTAAATTGAATTTTAACAATAAAATATAAACCTTTCAGAGATATGTCTTTGTGCAACAAAAATACTAACTAATAATGGCCTAATTTAGATTTACTTATTGAATACTTAAGTAGGATATTGACACCACTTACAAAGGGAATTTGTTGAAATCACTTCCTTAATTATCTCATATTTTATGCTCCAGGGTTCACCTGGTGTCTGAATCCTGTCTCGTTTATAGCTTTGGGTACAACTTCATGCCGCCCACACCTCTGACACAGATATCTCCATAGTAACTAATGTGCTTATGAAAGCAAATCACAGGGAGACAAAATGAAGTAATAAAAGTAAAAGGGATAAAATATTATTAAGCTAAATGAATGTAAAAATAAAAATATGCTTTTGTGAAATGCTACTGGTTTTTATTACTATAGATTTACAAGACATGTCAAACTCATTTTTAGTTGCCTATGTGGTAGCGTAGTGGTTATGAATCGGTCTGATAATCTCACGGTCAGTAGTTCGAAACTACCAGCTGTTCTGTGGGAGAAAGATGAAGCTTTCAGTTCCCGTAAAGATTTACAGCCTCAGAAACCCTGTACAGGGTCACTATGAGTCGGAACCAACTCCACGGCACATACCAACAACAACAATGGGTAATTTCAGTACTCCAGTTATATATAAGTTGCAGAATGTGTTTTTTCTTCAGGACACAATTTTTCAAATGATTAGCCATTTTAATTAAATTTCTTCAGTGAAACAACTGAAAATTTGGAATATCTCCCTACCTAGTCCTCATTCATGTAAAATTACGTTAAATATTTTAAAGAATATAATAATAATATGGTATAAAATCAGATTTATTTGCCAGAGTGGTAAGAGTTAGGGGTAATTTTTAAATGAGAGCATAAAGTAGAAGTAAAAACTAGTTTCTTGCATATTAAATAACAGATTTATAAAGGCTATCAAAAAATAGGTTTCCCAAAGAGGAATTTCTAGAGTTAAAATAAAAGAGGAGATGTGGAAGAATATGGGAGAAGAGTATGATCTGGAGAAAGCTCTGCTATCACTTTTACTGAAGAATTGTTGCATCACAAGCATTTTCTAGGTATTGCCAAGAAAGCAAAGACTCTTACAGGTACTACAGTATCTCAAAGATATGATGTCATGATGGGAGGATCAGTCACATACGCAAGTTTTTCTTGATACAGATACTGCATTAAATCTAGTCTAGAGACCAGACTTGCCAGTGTGTTTCCATTTCCAGAGTTGATAGCCAAAATCTCTGTTTTGGAATATTATCCACTTCTCACACCATCTTCACCAGCTTCTAACTTAATAACAATGACTAATGTGGTGCTCTAAGATAAAACACTGGTTCAAACTCACAAGTCGTTCCTTAGAAACTCTATACAGGGTTGCTATGAAGTGAAACCAACTTGAAGACACTTAACAACAACAAACAAAATTAAACATTTGGAGTATGCTAAGATTTCATAAATATTATTTCATTTTACCTCCACAATGCCCATATGAGGGAAGTATAGCTGATCTTCATTATTTCTAGAATCTGTATTTATAAACAGGTGTGGAGAGGAGAATAGGACTGCATATATGTGTGTGTGTGTGTGTGTGTGTGTGCACACACACACACACCACATATATATATATATAAATTTGACAGAGGCTATTTCTATATGTGTATTTCCCTATGCTGCAAATATATCCATGTATGTATATATAGTGGAGTCCTGGTGTGGTGCTGTGGGTTAATGTGCCAGACTGCAAAACCATTTGAACTGCAAAGTCAGTGATTCAAGCTCACCAGCTGCTCCTAGGAAACCCTATACTGGGTCGCTATGAGTCAGAATCGATGACACTTAACAACAACATATATAT
>NW_006408562.1:10491656-10504189 GCF_000296735.1 Chrysochloris asiatica | reverse complement strand
CATAACACGAGTATATATATACACACCAATGTTCATAGCAGCAGTATTTACAATAGCAAAAAGATGGAGACAGCCTAAGTTGTCCATCATTGGAAGAATGGATAAACACACTTTGGTATATATACACAATGGAATATTAAGCTTCCTTGAAAAATAACAAGGAAGCTGCAAGCCACCGCATAACATGAGGACATTTGTTGTTGTTTTTAAGTACCATTCAGTCAGTATCAACTCATAGCAACCCTATGCACAACAGAACGAAACACTGCCCGATCCTGGGCCAACATCACAGTTGTAACCATGCTTCAGCCCATTGATGCTGCCAGTTTGCCCTTTCAGTGTGGGAATTTTTCTTAATCTTTTACAATAATAGTCAATAATTTGCCAATCCATCTTGCTGGGGGTCTTCCTCTTTCTCTTGACCCTCCACCTTACCAAACATGATATCCTTCTCCAGCGACTGGTCCTTCCTAACAATATGTCTGAAATATAAGAGATGAAGTTTGGCCATTCTAGCCTCCAAACACTCTGGCTGCACTTCTTCCAATATGCTGAGTGAAATTAGTCAGTCACAAAAGGAGAAATACTGCACAGGACCATTATTGTAAAAGATTAAGAAAAAGTTCCCACATTAAAAGGGGAAAAAAAATATTTGCTGGTTAGCTGGGTGTATGAAGTGGTGTGTGGGGAGGGTGGGGAAGGTGAAGCACAGGGTAGGGAATAGACATAGAATAGTTTGGGTGCTGGGAGAGGGGTGCAATACACAAGAAGGGGGAGAGGAATGGAAGAATAAGGCGGATGGGAAAACAAGCAGGTTTGCATGGGCTAAGTGGAACAGAGGTAAACAATGATGCATGCACAACTTGGAAACAACAAGGCTCTGGGACACAGGGATTGAGGCATGGTTTGAATGGATAAAAGAGGGGAAATAATGTTAAGATACTTGGTTGTGCTTTGAATTTTGGTTTCCCTTACCTACTATTGTGAAATAGACACTTGAGGGGGAGAGAAAGTAATAGCTAGAAACATCACCATAGAAAGCTTGTAAGTCTGTCTTCAGCCTATAACTGATTGTAATAACTACAATGGGGCTAGAACTTGCCTAGTGAAGGAGGCTTCCTCCAGAGCGTTTGCATTGCATAAAACCATAGGTGGAATCCTAATTCCAATCCAGAATCTTCTGAGGTAGGAAATTTCCACTTGAAAAGACAAGCATACCAGCCTGGAGCTGCTAGAAGAACAGAAGATACTTCTTAAAAGAAAGACCAGCAGGAAAAATCAAAAACAATAATGGCAGTCTGATTGACTACTACAACAAGAACAAACAAGTTGTTTGCCCAGGAGCCATCAAGACAAGTGGTCAGGTCCCCTCAGGGCAAACCCCCTTCTGAAATCAAGACTCAAGGGGAATACACAAGCAGGCATGTGGTCTTGTTGGTGACCACGTAGGTCACTGATAAGGGGAAGTGTGGGAAAAATAACAATGAAGTTGTGAGCTAAGTCCAACCACGTTCAATAGACTCCTGTCAACATGGGTTAACACCTGGTTGGCCAGCAGTATGGCAAGACCTTGGGACTACTGGGCCCAGAGATAGGGACATGGCCACAGAGGACTAGAGAAGAAAGTGAAGCATCCAGCTGATATTAAGTGAGGGGAGAAGCACAAGTACACCCATACTTGTAGATCGTACCCTGACCTGGCTTCAATGGCTGGATTATCAGAACTCGACTAGAAGAAAGAATAAGAAAAAAAGAGTAATTTACTACAATTCGATGCATTTGACCTATATTTATGGATGTAGTAGCTCAAAAGAGGGAATGAATCTTTACAGCAAGGATCATTCCTACCCCCTTGGTACACAGGGTTAACAGGGATGAGCAATTTAGACATTGGCTACCCAAAATGGGTGGAGGAGAGGGGTCAGAAAAGGCAAGAAGTGACTGGCTTACAAGATTTCAAAAGGAAGCCTAGTTCCAGAGGGTGTGGGGAAAGGTAGAATCTCTACTGAATGGTTTACAACCTGTCTGGATGGTGAAATGAGATGAGGATAAGACTTACGGTTCAATAGTGAATAACTGCTATCAGGACTGACTGTGAGTGTTGCAAATGTAAAGGTAGATGTCTTGTAACAAAAGGAAGGGAGTGCTTGATCTTGCAGTCCAGGAGCAGTGGTCCCTGGGACCATCAAGGGAGAAGAGCAGAGTGTGGGACCCTACCCAAAGAAACAGTGATGTCAGAGATGAAGGCAGAGATGATGACATAGAGAGATGGAGCAGCTGGGGACTCTGGACTCAGGGAGGGAGAGGGGTTGTGCACTGATGGCTGGGGTCAGGTTTGTGGGGTGTACCCTTTGGTTGTTTGATGATGCATGGAGGTGACTGGAATCATTGCAATGAAATGAAATATGATAGGATGAATGTAAAGCTAATGTTCTGTCATGTAAACTATCACATAATTCACAATAAAAACTTAAAAAAACAAAAATAAAAACAGATCAGGCTTATTGGTTGGATAGAAGCTGATGGAACACCCAAGACTGGAAATTTTCAGTCAAAAAGTAGACAGGTCTAATAGGTTAACAATGACACCAGAGAGGTATATATGCCTTAGAATAATCAACCATTTGATGTAAAAAGGGCAGCAGTTGCCCTAGGACAAATGTCAGAAAGCAGCAAATGTCAGGAAACCAGGAGGGATGGAAACGGTAAACATGAAGGAAATGGGATAAGTCATGTTACATTGTGTTGATTGCAATCAATGACATTAAACAAAATGTGCAGTAATTATTGGATGGAAAACTGATGTGCTGTATAAACCTTCACCCAATTCACAACAGAGATGTTTCAATGACTTATTCGTAACCCCCAAATCAATACTCATGTCACTTTCACAACAGTGAGAATTTGGAGCAACCTGATGTATATGTCTTAGTTGTGGTGGAATAAGATGACACACCCTTTTCTATTCCATTCTTGTACTTAAGCAAGTGTCTTTTACACAGTCTATTTAATGTCATGATTTTTACATATTTTTTCTTTTGTGTTGGTGATTTAATAATCTCAGATGTCCCAAGCATAGTGGTGATATGTTGTCCAGTGTTCTCAAATGCAACAAGGTTGTGAATTGCCTTGAGAAAAGATGCTTGTTTAAACAGCTTCCTTCAAGCATGGATTATAGTGCTAATGGCCATGAGTTCAATGTTAATAAATCAATAATATATATGAACTAAGGAGTCCTGGTGTGGCACTATAGGTTAATTATCTGGACTGCAAGGTCAGTTTGTACTGCAAGGTTGGTGGCTCAAGCTCACCAGCTGCTCCTTGGAAACCCTGTACAGGGTCACTATGGGTCTGAACCAACTTGACGGCACTTAGCAACAATAAGATGTCTTTAAATAAACACACACTTTAAACTAATTAAGTATAGATTGTCTGATGAAACTGTGGTGGTCAGATGCTTCAGGAACCTAATCCTGTGTTTCTTCCAGAGCAGTGGTTCAGTAAATACTATTGGATTGTTTGAGGTGTTTTTATAGAAGATAACCATTGAAAACAATGAGAATCAACTGTATTATACTTTCTTTTTTCAAATGAAGAAGCTAAAGAATTCAGATCTGTTTAATTCTAAATGCTCTGCCCAAGTTTCCCCAGTACAGACCCTCAACTGACAGGCAGGATAAGCACTGGGCTGCAAGGTCAGTTTAAACCAGAAAGTTAGCAGTTCAAACCCATCAGACATTCCTCAGAAACCCTAACCAGGGGTGCTGTGAGTCGGGACTGACTTCACAGCATTTAACAACAACAACAACAAAGGCCTTAAAACTGCAATAACAGGACACTGTAAAATGTGATAAATCATGGGAAACCTAGCACTTACCATGATCCTGAAAATGCCTCATATTTTTGTCTACATGGGAAATATTTTCACCTGTAAATATTTTCATCTATAAATGGGAGCAATAGTAATGTCTACCTATTTTAATAATCTCAGAAGATTCAATTAATCCTTGTTTCTGAAAGCATCAGAATTCAGCGAATGCTTCTTTCCTTTTGGTATAAGGTCAATGTCCACTTTGCCTCAGAACTAACTGAACCCTGCTCCAAGTCCAGCATATTCTGAGCCCCCATCTCTATCCACCAGCCTGCTTTTCCGACCCTTCCAAATACATCATCATCTTCAGGACAAGAGCTTCCCCTTCCAGCATGCCTTGGTCTTGAGCTCCTCTCTCTGGCTATAAAGGCTTTTGCACTAGGCCTGAATCCTTGCTACTGAGTTTATGGAGCACAGAAGCTTCATGGAATTACATCTCTGCCATGTGCCTCCTTATTCAGTTAAAATGGTGTAGTAATTCTGAAAATGTAGGCAGTTCATAATCACATGTGGTGCTTGTCAAAAAACAAACAAACCTTGAAACCAGATTCTAAACTAGAATCTCTGCATGTAGGGCCCAATAATTTGAATTTTAATGAGATTCCCAAGTTACATTAAGATTCATTAAAATATAGAAAAATACAAAGAGACCTGAATTCACCATAACTCAAATGCATCAATTCTTAATGCAACACATTGAATTCAGTTCATGATGTCTGATGTTAAAGAAGCTATTAACAATTTCTGGAGATTATAATCACTATGAACTGTGATGTAGATGTTATGTAATTTTACTGTGATATTATTGTTGTGCTTAAATTCCATGGGGTCAGTTCCAACTCATAGTGACACTGTATAGTGGCCACCAAGGCACAACAACTGGGCTTTATTAGCCTGAAGCAACAAGAGAAGGTGAAACAAGAACCGGAGCAGGATTTGGGATGTTTGGGTAATTACTTTCATGAGCTGCCTCTTTCACATAAGACGAGAAGAACTGGGTGGTGCCTGCTTACCGTTACTAAATGTTTTGATCAAAGAGTCTATGGAAGAATCTTGATTAAAGTGTGTGTGGCAGGGGGAGTACAGAACAGAATTCTAGATTATCATAGAGTCCAGACTTTCTGGAGGCAGTGTTGCTGATATCCCGAAACGATTTTCTTGACAGTCTTTACACCCTAAACATTAAACCAAAAATGTGCCCTGAAGTCTTCTTTGAATCAAACAATAATGAAGCTTGTTGAGCACTCTTTTAAGAACTATCTTTGTGGAACAACAGAACACAGATCTCAGCAGTTTAGGGGACAGCGAGTTTATGCTAAGGGGGAGGAACAACTTGGAAAAGGTCAGGGAGAAAGGTGCTCAACTTTAGAATGCAATCAGCATCTCTGAGTAGTACATGGAGAATGTGTTTCAATTCTCAATAGTAACATAAAATTAAAAGAAAAGAAAAACAATGCTATGTTTGTTTTTAATTGGAAGGAGATCAATTGGAATTAGTGAAATGTCAAAATTCAGGTTGTTGTTCAGTGCCATCAAGTTGGTTCTGACTCATAGCGACCCTGTAAAGGGTTTCCTAGGAGCAGTTGGTGAGCTTGAACTACCAATCTTGCAGTTTAAACCAATTTTGCAGTTCAGTGAATTAACTACCAGCACCATACCAGGAGTCCAAATTCGGGTTCATTAAATAAAATACTAGTAACCACTTGGTTTGGCCCTGTCACCTAACAGCCCGCTGATCAGGAAGGTCAAGGCTATCCCCACTATATAGATAAATGAATTGAGGATCAAAAAGGTAAAGAGCATTGCCCCAAATTACATAGCAGGGCACTGCAGGATAAGCACTGGACCATAAGGTCTGTTTGAACCACAAGGTCAGTGATTCAAACTCACTAACCTCTCTTCAGAAACCACTATAAGGGTCACTATGAGTTGGAATTGACTTGATGGCAGTTAACAACACCACCTGTACAGTATAGAGTCTGGTGTGGTGTTGTAGGATAAGCCCCTGACTGCTAACATCAAGGTTGGCAGTTCAAACCCACTAATCACTCCTCAGAAACCCTATACAGGGTCGCTCTATGGCACCTAACAGCAACAAGATCAATGTGTAGAATCTAGATTCGATCCCAGATCTGTCTCATATGTTACCATTCTGCTGCACTTTAAGAATCCAGTGAAAAGAAAGGAGGAATTCCTTGGAGGAGTATTCTAATGAGTAGGTGAGTTGTTGTTGTTAAGCGCTGTTGAGTTGGTTCCAATTCATAACAACCCTGCCTAGGAGTTTCAAGGATCAGCTGGTGAGTTTGAACTGCCAACCTTGCTGTTCAAACCGACCTTCTGGTCAAGTGCTTATCCTACAGTGACACATCAGGACCCTGAGAAGGTGAGAGTATTCAACAGTTTCTAAGTAAACTGTTGTTTGGTACCACCCAGTAGGTTCCCACTCATAGGACCCTATGCAAAACAGAATTAAGCACTGCCTAGTGTTGCACCATCCTCACAATCTTAGTTACGCTCCAGCCCATTGCTGCTGCCACTGTGCCAATTCATTTTGTTGGGGGTCTTCCTCTTTTTCGCTCACCTTCAACTTTACCAAGCATGAGGTCATTCTACAGGGACTGGTCCCTTCTGATTACATGACTGAAGTATGAGAGTCGAAAGTCTTGCCATCCTGGATTCTAAGGAGTATTCTGGCTTTACTTCTTTCTTCCAATACAGATTGGCCTGTTCTTCTGGTCATCTGTGGTACTTTTAATATCTTTTCCAGCACCATAACTCCAATGCATCAATTCTTTATGGTCCTCCTTACTTATTGTCTAATTTTTACATGCATATGAAATTACTAAGGAACTCTGGTAGTGTAGTGGTTATGAATCAGGCTGCTAACCTGATGGTCAGCAGTTTGAAACTACCAGTGATTCCGCAGGAGAAAGACGAGGCTTTCTGCTCCTGTAAAGATTTACAGCCTCGGAAACTCTGTACAGGGTCGCTATGAGTCGGAATTGACTCCACGGCACATAACAACAACAATAACAATGAAGCTACTGAATATACCATGGCTTGGGTAAAACACATCCTAGCCCTCAAACTGACATCTTTGCTCTTGGACACTTTAAAGAGGTCTTATGCAGCAGATTAGCTTAATGCAACACATTGTTTGATTTCTTTAATGTCTTTGACAACTTCAATAATATCTTCATTTACTATGATCTTGTCAAGGACTTCATTCTTCTTGGATCAACTATCAACACTCATGGAAGCAGCAGTCAAGACATCAAATGACATATTGCGTTAGGCAAATCTGCCGCACAAGACCTTTTTTAAAGTGTTGAAGAGCAAAGATGTCAGCTTGAAGACTAAGGTGTGCCTGACTCAAGCCATGGTATTTTCAATAACCTCATATGCATGTGAAAGGTGAGCAGTGAATAAGGAAGACCGTAGAAGAATTGATGCATTACAGTTATGGTGTTGGAGGAGAATATTGAAAGTGCCATGGGCTGCCAAAAGAAACAATAGATCGGTTTTGGAAGAACTGCAACCAGAGTGCTTCTTGGAGGCCATGATGGCCAAACTTCGTCTCTCATACTGCGGACATATTGTCAGGAGGGACCAGTCTCTGGAGAAGGATCTCATGTTTGGTAAGGTGGAGGGTCAGAGAAAAAGAGGAAGACCTCAGCAAGATGGATTGGGAAAGTGGCAGCATCAATGGGCTCAAGCGTGGCAACAATTGTGTGGCTGGCCCAGGACCTGGCAGCGTTTTGTTCTGTTGTGCATAGGGTCGCTATGGGTCAGTACCGACTCGATGGCACCTAACAACAACAAATTTATTGGTCTAATTGTGAGTTTTATTTTCTTTACATTTACAGCGACCCCTCTGGTGTTTAAAATATTGGTGGCATATTTTCCAGCATCACAGAAACATGCAAGTAACCACAATATGATGAAATGACAGACGAATGATGGTCTAAGTAAATTAGTGCTTCCCTATCCAGAGGGGCTTAACGCAATTGGAGCTCTATTAGTTAGGGCTCCATTCTCAGCCTTTCTGTTCAGGACTCCAGGGTGGATTCTTGCATGTCACTGACTTAGTCATCACCTAGATTTGACAGTGGAAGGTAGAGCATGAAAATGGATTATATATCTGATTACACAGGTTTCATCACATCAGAAGAATAAAAAGGTAATCACCACTACTTGTAAAAACTATCAATTCAATTAATTTGGGGCTGAATTTTTAATTAATTGGACAGATTGTCTGGTATCAGACTCCCTGACTCCACCTACAGGTGGCAGCCCCTATTCTGCACCCCTGTCACAGGTGCCCTTGCTGAATCTTGAGTGTGGGTAAAGCCCTCTGGGAATATCTGGTTGGGCTGGGCCTGGACCTATCGGCTGTCTTAGAATCTCATAAGGGCTACTTCACTTGTTTCCAATCTAAAAATCAAACTTCTTTGGACTATTCTGAAATACTTGCAGATGTTCTTGTTGTTGTTAAGTTCCGTTGAGTTGGTTCCGACCCATATGGACCCTATATAGGGTTTCTGAGAAGCTGCCGGGTAGCTTGAACCGCTGACCTTGCTATTCAAACTGACTTTGCAGACCAGCACATTAACCTACAGCACCACCCCCAGGACTCCACTTGCATATGGTGCAGTCTTTATAAGCACTAACCAGTTCACCAAGAGCCCTGGAGTCAACTTCAACTCATAGCAACCCTGTGTGTGCCAAAGTAAAATTGTGTGCCATAGGGCTTTCAAAGGCTAATTTTTAGAAAGTAGATCTAAAACTTAGTATAGACCAATTTTTAGGAAGCACCTCTGGGTGGGTGGACTGAAACCTCCAACCCTTTCACTTTGCAGCCAAGCATGTTAACTGTGAGCACCACCCAGAGATGCATAGACACTATGGTGGTGTAAATGGTTAAGGCAGTAGGCTGTTAACTGAAAGGTTGGAGGTTTGAGCCCACCTAGACGGGCCTCCGGAGAAAGGCCTGATGATCTACTTTAGAAAACTCATCCATCAAAAACCTCAAGGAGCACAGTTCTATTCTGACTCACTTGGGCCTGTCATTAGCACCAACTGGATGTGTCATCATTATTGGTAGTAATTCTATACCATTTATCCATGCTTTAATTTGGGAGGCTCGAACACAGAAATGATGGTGAGGATGGCACAGATCTGGCCGTGTTTCCTTCTGTTGTACATAGGGTTGGGATGAGCTAGAACTGCCTCAGTGGCACCTACCCAACACCACCAAAGGGGTAAGAAGGCATGAAAGAAGGAAGGGAAAGAGAGGGTGTATGGGAGTGATGGAAGAACAAGGCGTCTAAAACTCAGTTCTTTCTGGAAAGATTTTAATTTCATTATGAAAGCTTTATTCTTTACAACCCAAATAGCTTCTTCCCCTGGGCCTTATTTAAAAACCCTTTCCTTCCCAGGACATCACTGGGGCAGCTTTAATTCACTGGGACTGGATGGAGGAGTTTCTAGCTACAATGAGGTCTGCCCAGAAGCCACTGGAGAAATCTTGCAAATGGCTTTCAGTGCCCTCTGCCATGTCTCCAGTACCATTGCATCTTCAGCTGGGTCATTAGAAGAACTCCCGCTGACATTAAACCTGTGTAATCAGATGGCAATAACACTAAGGGAAAAAACAAACATCCACAGGCCTATGCCAGTAATCACCATCACCTTATAATTGCTACAGTTAAGAGCAAATCAAACAGGTCAGTCATTGGCTCAATGTAGTCTTGATGACAGTGGAAAGAAAGCAGCACACACACACACACACACACAAAGAAAGGAAAAACTTGATACTACACAATTTCTATAACACTTGAGTAAAAATTGGCTGGAAATCTAGCTGCAGGTATGTGTCTCAGGACACTGCTGAAAGTTAAGCAGTAGCTTCTCCATCAGTGTGGTGCTTTGTTATTGTTAAGTGCCCTTGAGACAGTTCTGATGCACAGCAAGCCTGTGTAGAGCTTCTGAGGCGGGAAGTCTATGCAGGAGTAGACTCTTCTTTCTCCCACATAGTGCTTGGAGGGCTGTGGTTCACGGTACAGCGCTTGTTCTACAAAGCCACCATGTTCTCACTGTGTGTTGGTAGCTCAGACAATATTCCTCTATGTGAAATTTGAGTGTGCAGAGAAATTTCTCCCTAGTTCCTATTAGGTGATGTCTGCTTAAGTAACAAACACGTTATACCAAACTCAACATACTCTCTGTCTGCTGACAACTGCCTTTCATCAAGAGGAAGAAAAAGGTAGTCGCTATTTCTGCTGAAGTCTTGTTTCTTCTGTGTGATGAGCACTTTGTGTAGTACTGACTATGCACATATAAGCAGCATTTACAATCAACACATCCTATAGCCAGAACTCCCATGAGACTTGGGGACTTTTATTTTAAAGTTCCCTCTGTGATTCCTTTATCATCTGCACAGTTTGGAATAATGGTTACATATGGGACTTTGAAAACAGACAGATGGAGTTAGGATCCCAGCTCCATAGCTTGATATCTGAACGGAACGTGAAAATGTTCTTTTACTTTCTAAAGCCTTGATTTTCTTCTTATTTAAGACTTTGTAATGATGGGTTAAATGAACTAATATCAAAATCTCTTAGGTATGTTGTTGTTGTTAAGTGCCATTGAATCAGTTCCAACTCACAGTGACCCTGTATAGGGTTTTCAAGGAGTGGTTGTTGAGTTTGAACCACTGACCTTGCTGCTCAAACCGACATTATGGTCTAGTGCTTATTCTACGTTGTTGGCATCTAGTAAATAGAAACTATTTCAGTGACTTACTCATACTTCTATGGATACTACATTTCTCAAGTTCTAATTATTTTCTGCTGTCCAAAGCCAGCTAAGTATGGGTTACAGGAACAAGAAAAGGGTACTCAGACGGAGAA
The DNA here is from genome assembly GCF_000296735.1 of Chrysochloris asiatica. Taxonomy (NCBI): domain Eukaryota; kingdom Metazoa; phylum Chordata; class Mammalia; order Afrosoricida; family Chrysochloridae; genus Chrysochloris; species Chrysochloris asiatica. Next base: position 10,493,407 of record NW_006408562.1, on the reverse strand, counting down.
CAGAAAATGATTTCTTTATCTACCATTCTCCTGGGCTATTGCCACAAAATACCTAGGAAAAGAAAACCACAGTAGAATTGTACCAGTCACTCAAATGTGTCCAGGCATGCCCAGAGCCACAGGCATGATCTCATGTTAAATTCCTGAGCCACTGCAACTTGCTGGTTTGATGAAAATGTTTTTGCCTACACATTAGTTCCTGGTGGAAGAAGAGTTGTTGTTGTTGTTGTTATGTACCGTGGAGTCGGTTCTGACTCATAGTGACCCTACACAGGGTTTCCGACGCTGCAAATCTTTACAGGAGCAGAATGCCTCATCTTTCTCCTGTGGAACAGCTAGTAGTTTCGAACTGCCGACCTTGAGGTTAGCAGCCCAACTCAAAACCAGTACGCTACCAGAGCACCTTGGAAGAAGGGTATGTTACCTTAATATGAGTGTCAAAATACCTAGTAGTATCTCTTTCAGTATCTAGCAAAGTTTTGTTGGGTTAGATTTTCTATCTCATCCCAGCATTCATGATGAGAGGCCCCTTTCCTTCCTTGGTAACTAGAATTCTGGTGTGGCGCTATAGGATAAGCACTGAACTGCTAATCACAAGGTTGGTGGTTCAAACCTACTAGCTGCTCTTTGTGAACCTCATACCAGGTTGTTATAAACCAGAACCAACTCATTGGATCTTAACAATAACAACTGCCCGGTAGTGTGGAGGGGATATGGTAAGCAAGAAGTTCTCAAACATTTCCTGGAACTCATTTAGTCAGGCAGAGGAGAGAAAATAATCAATGAAATACATTAAAAAATATTCCACAAGGAAATATTTTACAAAGATAATTACGAGCTGCGTCACTGAATTCTCATTCCCGAAGTTCTGCTGCACGCTTCATGTTTTGGGGTGCACTAAATTTAGAGGTCCCCAGAGAAGAGACTGATTCAGTCAGTTGCTTGGCTGAGCTATCTGGGTGAAACCTTGAGGTCCTTCAAAGGTAGGCTCAACTCTTCACTGACCCATGTTTGAAAGTTGTTCTTGACTTTTCTTTTTCATATGAAAGTTATTTAGACTTCCAAAAAGTTCTTTTCCTTTATACACAATCTGTTGTGTTTCTAGACTTTACTCTAATCTTTATCTACTAACATCAAGCAGTAATTTGAGAAGAGTGTGTGTATATTTAGGCAATATTGCTTACCATTTCTTACCATGAGGGCCAGTTCCTCAGGGCCAAATAGAATTTCTCACCATTAATTTCAGGACTTAGTCTGGCTTCCCCAGAAATAGAGCCTATTAAAAGTATTTATGTGCAAATTATTTATTAACTAAGTATTCACAGAGGGAAACTGTGAGAAAGTATAGGTGACAAAAGAAGATACGGAGAGAATCCAAACAAGGTGGCAGTGTCAGACAAAGCCTCTGCTGCAACATGATGCCAGGGGGCGCTCTAGAGCACAAGTTACACCTCAGACTTGGCCTCCACAGGAGACAAGAAAGCCCAGGACTTGGCTGAAACATCACAAATTCCCTCACACACCCATATGTATGCAAATGAGGGTGAAGCGGCTCCAGTAATTATTGTTGTTAAATGCTTTTAAGTGAGTTCTGACACATTTGTTGTCTTAAGTGCCACCGACTCGGTCCCGACCCATAGCGACCCTGTATAGGGCTTCTGAGGAGCCGCTGGTGAGCTCCAACCTTGTTGTTGTTGTTATGCGCTGTGGAGTTGGTTCCTACTCATAAAGATCCTGTACAGGATTTCCGA
>NW_006408562.1:10478972-10487060 GCF_000296735.1 Chrysochloris asiatica | reverse complement strand
GGAGGTCCCTGGGACCATCAAGGGAGAAGGGCAGAGAGCGGGACCCTACCTAGAGAAGCAGTGATGCCTTAGATGGAGGCAGCGATGATGATGTGGAGAGATGGAATTGTTGGGGACTTTAGACACAGAGAGGGAGAGGGGCTGTTTGCTGAAGACCGGGGGGCAGGCTTATAGTGTATACCCTTTGGTTGGTTGATGATGCATGGAGGGGATTGTAACCATAACAATGAAACGATATAAGATAGGATGAATGTAAAACTAATGTTCTCCCATGTAAACCATCACATAATTCACAATAAAACTTTAAAAAAAAAAAAAGAACTGACCTTGATGATGCAAATGGAGTAGAGCTTTTGGGACATTCATTTGATGAGAGGTACAACTTAAAATGAGGAGAAACAACTTCAAGCATCCATTAATAATTGGAACACAAAAACATCAATATCCTAGGTATTTGTGAGCTGAAATGGACTGATATTGGCCATTTGAGTCTGAAAATCATATGCATTACTATGCCAGGAATGACAAATTAAAGAGAAAGGGCATTGCATTCATCATCGAAAAGAAAATGTCAAGATTTATCTTGAAGTATATTGCTGCCTGTGATAGGATAATGTCTATATATCTACACGGAAGACCAGTTAATACTACTATTATTCAAACTTATGCACCAAGCACTAATGCCAGTGATGATGAAATAGAAGAATTCTACCAACTTTTTCAGTCTGAAATTGATCAAACATGCAATCAAGATGAATCAATAATTACTGATGATTGGAATGTAAATGTTGGAAACAAAAAGGAAGGATCAGTAGTTGGAAAATATGGCCTTGGTGATAGAAATGATGCTGGAGATTGCACGATAGAATTTTGCAAGACCAGTGACTTATCTAGAAGCTCTCTGTCAATGTATGCTTGCAGCCATTTATGTATTACCTTTAGTAAAACTTTACTCACATGGGATATCAAAGATATTGTCTGATGATTTCCATCTGTCAATTTGTCATACTGTGGTGGCTCATGAGTTGCTGTTATTCTGGGAGCTATGCCATGGGTATTTTAAATACCAGCAGGGTCACTGATGGTGGACAGATTTCAGAAGACAGACTAGGAAGAAGGAGAGATGAACTACTTTCGAATAGTTAGTAACTGAAAACTTTACTATTAGTAGAGAAACACTGTCAGATATAGTGCCAGAAAATGAACCCCTCAAGTTGGAAGGCACTCAAAATGCGACTGGGTAAGAGCTGCCTCCTCAAAGTAGAGTTGACCATGATGATGCGAATGGAGTAAAGCCTTTGGGAGTAAAGCTCTTGGGGCTTTCATTTACTGATGGGGCACAACTCAACATGAAGAGAAATAGCTGTAAACATCCATTAATAATCAGAACATGGAATGTACGAAGTATGAGTCTAAGAAAATTGGAAATGGTCAAAATCTATATATAACAAGAAAATTGGAAATGGTCAAAATCTATATATAACAATATGTTAATGCTAAGAGAGTGCATAATTTCCCCCAAAGAACCTTAACCAGGTTACGGATGCCTGTTCTCACCACTTTACCGAAGGCCTATGAATTGGGGAGGAAGAAATGAAATTTCCACTTTTCACGGGTGACATAGAAAAGACGAATGACTCAGGGACTCAGTGAAAAAGATATTCGAACTAATAAGTGAGTTTAGCAATATCTCAGGACACCGGGTCATATAAAAATCAATTATATTTCTACATAAAGCAATTAACAATTGAAAATAGAAACTTAAAATTAACCAGCACAAAAAATAAGAAGTTAGGTATCTGACAAAGCATGTTAATGCATAACATTCCTCTTATTGATTAATTAAAATCAAAGAGGAGATAAATAATTGGAGATATACCAGCTCCATGTATTAGAAAATGTCAAGTCTCTGAAAAATAATCTATAGGTTCAATGCAATCTATATCAGTATCCCAATAGGAGTTTTGTAGGGTTACAAAGTAAATTTGAAATTAATATGGAAAGACAAAGGAACTAAATAGCCAACATAATTTTGAAAAAGGATAATCCTGTTAGGTTATTAGAATATATGGTTATCTATGTTATAAAGCTTATATATAAATATTATAATATTAATGAAATTACTAATCTCACTATCTTAATTATCTAGTAATGTTGTAATAGAAATACTCCAAGTAAATTATTTGAAGAAATAAATTTATTCTATCACCTCTTCCTTGGTGATCACCAGACCCTCTGATCTCTGCTGACTTCTTTCTCCTTTGATCTCTTGTAATATCAAAGTTGTTGCATACCACACTCCTGGGAAACTCTCCTTACATTGGATCAGAGCTGTAACAAGACCAATGGTATTGCATCTCATCAGTTTGGCTTATCTCATCAGAGTACAGCATGTGACTGACACATTGAATTAATCTGTAACTGACACATTGCATCATTATGTAACTGCCAAGCCACTGAGAAACATGGCCCAGTCAGGTTGGTACATATTTTGGGGGGACACTATGTCAATCAATGACACATTCTGATTTACTGTTGTTGTTAGATGCCTCAAGTTGATTCCAACACAAAGTGCCCCATGCACAATAGACCAGAACACTGCCCAATTCTATACCATCCTTATAGTCACTGTATGTTTGGGCCCATTGTTGCAGCCACTGTGTCAATCCATCACATTCAGGATTATCCTCTTCTTACTGACCCTCTATTTGATCAAGCACAATGTCCTTCTCCAGGGACATGATAGCATGTCCAAAGAACACAAGGCAAAGTCTTTACCATCCTGGCTTCTAAGGAGCATTCATGTTGTACTTCTTCTAATAAAGATTTGTTTGCTCTTCTGGCAGTCCATAATATAATTAATACTCTTCACCAAAAGCAAAATTCAAGGTATCAAGTCTTCTTTCATAATTCAAGGTATCAATTCTTTCATTTTTGTGTCCAGCTCTCATATGCATAGGAGGTTTTTGAAAATACCATGACTTGGGTCAGGCATATCTTAGTTTTCATACTTATATCTTCGCTTTTTAATATAATAAAGAAATCTTTTGCAGATTTGCCCAGTGAATTATATCCTTTAATTTTCTGAGTATGGCTTCCATGGGTGTTAATTCTGGATCCAAGTAAAATTAAATCCTTGGCAAATGTCTAGAAGCAAAACTAGTGGGACTTATATATGTATATATGTCCTGGTGTGGTGCTGTGGGTTAATGTGCCAGACTGTAAAGTTGTTTGAGCTGTAAGGTTGGTGGTTCAAGCTCACCAGCCGCTCCTCAGAAATCCTATACAGGGTTGCTATGGGTCAGAACCGACTCGACGGCACTTTACAACAACAACAACAACATATATAAAGAAAGGTTTTTATCAAGGAAATGACTGACTCACAATTGTAAAGGTGGAAGAGTCCCAAATCCAGGTCAGGAGAACCTAGATTGTTGGCAGGCGGGTCTGGCAGGCCAAGCATTCCAGCAGGCAAGCAGATAATACAGAAGGCTGATGAGTTTCAGCCACTGACCTCAAGGAACAAATTGACCTGGAGGTTGAGTACTTATCCTACAGGGCCACACCAGGTTGTTAGTAAGACTTAACTAAAATACTACATTAATTAAGGCAGTTTAGTACTGACGACAAGGCAGACATAAATAAAAAATAAATTTAATACAGCCCAGACATAAACACATGCATGTATGTGTGTGTGCATGTGGGTGTATGTGTTGCTATTATGGTTAAGTGCCATTGAGTTGGTTCGGACTCACAGCGACCACATATAGGGTTTCCAAGGAGCAAAAGATGGGTTTGAACCACCAGATTTGTGGTTAGCAATCCAGTGCTTATCCTAAAGTAACACACTAAGACTCAACCAGCTATATGTGAAGATACATGCATATATTCTATTGATTTTTTTTTTAATAGAAGTGCAAAACTAAATTTTTCCAAAAATGGTGGTGGAACAATTGGACATCTATATATAAATAAAAACATTTACCCATGCCTCACATCTTGTACTAAAACTATGGACCATAGACATAAAGGTAAAACCTTGAATAAAACTTCAAGAAGTCATAGGAAGAAACTTTTGGATTTTGGGTTAAGCAAAGATTTCTTACATTCAATACCAAAATCGTGATCTATGAAAAATCCATCGATATTGGAGTTTATAAACATTTAAACTATCTGCTCCACAAAAGTTCATCTTAAAATAATGAAAATAGAAGGCACAAACTGGAGAGATTCTTTGCAAATCACATATGACAAGAATGATACTATGACATATAAACTAAAACAAATCCACTGCCATCAACCCAACTGTGACTAGTAATAATCCTATGTAGGGTGTCTGAGGATGTAAATCCTTATGAGTGCAGAAAACTTCTTCTTTCTCCCAAACAACTGGATGTTGTATTCAAACTGCTGATGTATATATGTGTGAATTCTTTATATTCATTAAAATGTGTAAAGCATCCACCTAGATTGTAGTGATACCTAAAGAATAAGACAGAAATGGGCGTTGGGAAAGGAAGACATTCACTTTTGAATTTATACTCTGCTATAACTTTACATTTTTACCATATATTTAGATTTCTTCTATAATTAAAAACCTAAACAACTGTAGTAGATGAAATTAATATGCAGGGAAACTGGGAGGGTGAGCTGTCAGCATTTGGCAACTGCGGATTCCAAATTCTAAGTTAAGCCTCGTTTTGGAGAACTATAGTCCAGCAAATTGCGTTATACCATCTGTTTTTGGTTCCCCATCACATCAAATGTAGTGCCTAAAATAGTGTCTCTATTTAATATGTGTAATTTCATCACCTAAAGCTATGTTCTTTCTGTCATTGTGTCAGAGTAACGTAGTCCCCTCCCCCGTGTACTTAAAGCCAGCATCCTCCACAATGGGTATTATAATGTCATACTTTATTATCAACCCTGCTTCAGCTGCTTATAACTTTCTGAAGAAGAAAAAAAAACCAACAACAAAAAAAAACTGCTCTGTATTCTCTGTTCTGCATTTGTTTGGATACAACACCCAATGAAGTATACTCAGGCAGTAATACAAATATTGTCTATATCCTTCATGCTCTGACTCTTACCAAATGACTTCTGGGCAGGACCTCATGAACTACTGCCTGATCTACGGCAACAGACTAAAAACTGGTCTTTAACACTTAGTATTCCTAACATCCCTCCAATCCATCTTCCACACAACACCCAAAAGGAGGTTTACAAAGTATGAATAGAGCCATGGACTGCTGCCTAAATCTACTCAGTGGCATCCTGTTTCCTACTAGACAGGTACTAAGAAGCTTAGGATTTCTTGGTACCTGTCTCCTGCACACTCACCACTCATCATTGTGTGCCATGTAATTTGTGCCCTGGCCAGCTAGGCGTTCCCAGGCACAGTGTGACCTAGAGCAAGGATATAGCCTTCAGTCTTGATCTCGAGCTTACACTTCCTAACATTTTTCTCCCCAGTGCCTTTCTTGGTCAGTCTGAATGGAGAGACTCTCCCGGTATTCTAGTTACCACCCTGCACATTCATTCATCACATGTTAAATGGAGTATGCCAGTCTCATCTATTTATGTGTCTGACCTTCCTGTTAACTTATAAGCTCCATGAAGAAGTGCCCACTCCACTTCATCTTTCTATCTTTTGTGAAAGCACAACACCTGCAACTGAGTTAAATTCTAAAGATGGCTGCTGAACTAAACGAGACCACCTCCAATGGGCTATCTCAAAGGATGTAAGCGGGCATGTCTTTATGATGATGTCCAATGGCCTGGCCTTCACTGAGATGATAGTTCTATGAATCACATTGCAATACACAAAATCACAAGCAGCCATTAGTTCACTGAAATATTTTCACCTACATCTCACTTTTTAGGGAAAGAAAGAAATGGAAACAAGTAGGATTTTTACACCAAAATGTTGGTTTTCTCAAAACACAACTGCATATAGCAACAACATAAGCAGCTGCTGTACAACCAAATACCTCATGGGATTTGTTTTTCTAGTATTGAGACTTAGAGATAGTGTTTCATGGGACACCCAGTCAATCTGCCTATTTTGCTTTTGGTGCTTACGTTTCACCTTCTAGATCATTGCCTAGTGCTTGAAGTTTTACAAGTATGTTAATTACCATCTAAAGTACATTAATTCCTCTCTATTCCTTTGCAGCAACAGAGGAAGAAGGGGAGGTATGGACAGGAGTAGGCATGGGATGTTGGTCTAGTAGTCTCCAGGATCTGCCTCCTTTACCACAAAACCAAAAGGACTGGGTGGTGCCCCAAAACTGAACGTTTTGATCAAAGATTCTATACAAGAATCTTGAACAAAATGAGGAACATAATTTCAAATCCTTATGGGATTCATTCTTCCTGGAGCCATACGAGGTTGAAATTATTTCTTTGAAATAATCCTTAAACCTGAAACTAAAACAAAGTATCTTAAAACAAAGCAGTAGTTTAGCGTTATTAGTATAGAAAGTCTGCCTTTAGCATTGTGCTCTTTTAAAGAATTATATGAGATAAAGTATAAGACAACAGCAATTAGAAAGATCAGATAGGGAACAGTGAGTTTATCTTTATTTTGGAAGAACAATTTGCAAAAGGAGAATGAGAATGATTGTAAAACATGAAGAATGTCTTCATCGTTTCACTGAATGAGACTTACTTGTTGTTGTTAATTGCTGTTGATTCATTTCCAACTCATAGCCACCCTGTATAGGGTTTCCAAGGAATTGGCAGTGTGGACGTCTTGCTGTCTATCTTTTCAAAACTTAAAAACATATCTATGACCTTGAACACATCTGCAGGGTTACTAATTATTAATTATGGCCCTTCCAGTTGTATTATTCCATTCTGTGATGTATTGTAATTCCTACCATCTGTATCTGTGACTGAATCCTGGTGTGGTGCTGCGAGGTAATTCGCTAGACTGCAAAGTCGGTTTGAAACACATGTTGGCAGTTCAAGCACACCAGCCACCCCTTCGAAACCCTATACTGGGTCGCTATGGGTCAGAAGTGACTTGATGTCACTTAGCAATAACAATGTATTTGTGATTATGAGCTCATTTTGAAGTGAGTTGTTCACACAGGATTAAGATGAAACTAAGGAGTGGTGATAAGCACTAGACTGCTAACTACAAGGTTGTTGGTTCACACTCACCAGTCACTCTTTGGAAACCCTGTAAGGGGTCTCAGTGAGTCACACTGAACTGACTCAATGGTACTTAACTAAAACAACAAGGAGTAAGGTTTAAGGGGGAAATAAGGATTAAGGATGCTCCCACCTTACTAGTGGCTATGACTCAGGTAGCCACCTATAGTTTTCTTTGGGGACATAGTCTGAGTCCAATATAAGTGACTGCTAAGCTCTTTTTCTTGCACTGGCTCTTGCATCTGGTTCAGCACATCTGGCCTCCAGTTCGTGGGGTTTTCAATTTGATTCACCAGCTCTCCAAGTGTTGTGCATCAAGAGTCTGTTGTCTGGGCAAAACAAGAGGCTGAGGATTGCGTTAGCTAGAAACCAGTTCACGCCGGAGCCCTTGGGAGGAAGCGTCTCAGTAGGATCCGGCCGCTTCGCACGACTTTGAGGAAAAGGTTTTTGACTCGTACCAGGCACCGAGCCTCACGATGGGTAAAGGAGACCCCAACAAGCCGCGGGGCAAGATGTCCTCGTATGCCTTCTTCGTGCAGACGTGCCGGGAAGAGCACAAGAAGAAACACCCCGACTCGTCCGTCAACTTCGCCGAGTTCTCCAAGAAGTGCTCCGAGATATGGAAGACCATGTCTGCAAAGGAAAAGTCGAAGTTTGAAGATATGGCAAGAAGTGACAAGGCTCGCTATGACAGGGAGATGAAAAATTACGTGCCTCCCAAGGGTGACAAGAAAGGAAAGAAAAAGGATCCCAATGTCCCTAAAAGGCCACCATCTGCCTTCTTCCTGTTTTGCTCTGAACATCGCCCAAAGATCAAAAGTGAACACCCGGGCCTATCCATTGGGGATACTGCAAAAAAACTGGGTGAAATGTGGTCTGAACAATCAGCCAAAGATAAACAACCATATGAGCAGACAGCAGCCAAGCTAA
>NW_006408562.1:10478257-10478872 GCF_000296735.1 Chrysochloris asiatica | reverse complement strand
GAGTTTGAACCGCCAGCTTTGCGATTCAAACGACCTTGCAGTACAGTGTTTATCCTACAGCACCACACTAGGACTCTGTGAGACTAGCTAGCACTAGAAGCAAATGAACACAAAGTATTGCAGAGGGTGTGCTGAAACTATTTGCCAGATTTAGCAAATACAGTTACCAGACAAATATACCATAGGATATGCATAGACTGAAAAATCATTTGATGCTGATCTGAGATTCAAATTGAAATTCATTCTGCTTTGTATCCGGCCGCCCTAACTCTAAGAGTGGATGGGATTTGGGGCTGTGTCATCAATGCCCTGCTGAGGATTTAGGTTTGTACTACTGGAAGGAATTTTGCAGGTCCACGCTAGCACAGGATAAAGATTATTCTGTATCACAGTTTTGACAAAATTTGACCCCTTTGAGAAACGTGCAATGAGAGAGGACCAATCATTTAAGACAGCCTATTCCTTTGTGACCAAGGAGCTCTGGTAGCGTAGTGGTTACAAATCGGGCTGCTAACCTCAAGGTCGGCAGTTCGAAACTACCAGCGGTTCCGTGGGAGAAAGTTGAGGCTTTCTGCTCCTGTAAAGATTTACAGCCTCGGAAACCCTTTGTAGGGT
>NW_006408562.1:10474365-10477526 GCF_000296735.1 Chrysochloris asiatica | reverse complement strand
AAAGATTTACACCCTCGGAAACCCTATACAGGGTCGCTATGGGTCGGAACCGACTAGATGGCACATAACAACAACAACAAATATTTAAAAAAAAGTCTGTTGCCTGGCCTGTCAAATGGGTTTCCTCAGCTCCTGAGACTATGAGGATGAGGAGAATCCTTTAGACTGGCCTCTGAACTATGGATTTGGAACTTACCAACCTCCACAATTTGAAAGGAGTGAGTGCTGTGAGAATGTGGACCAAATTGCAAAACCCTGGAACTTGAGTGACGGGATGAGTGGTAAGCGACATCAAGGATTATGGAGGGACATCACATTTGGGAAAAGTCAGACATTTGACATGTCGTTAACCTCCACCTCATAGGCACCAGTCTGCTGCTGATCTTTTCAAATTTCTAAAAGCAAACATCCATGCAGTTGGTGCCAGAATGGTGGGGCATGCTGCAATCGCCCTACCTCAATATGTGCTTTGGAGACTAAAAGGATCAATGGGACAATGAAAAAGCTTTGGTTTCTGGATCAGATAAAAGTCACTCATGGATTAAAGCAGCTGTAATGTTGTAATCACTTACCTAAGGCGAAAGCTATTCATGGTTTATAGAACTGTTTGATGTTGATTTAACACGGACTGAATTAGCTAGTTGGATGCATATGGAAATATAGAGTGATAAGGAAAGGGCAAGACATATCATTCCTTGGGTTTTGTTGTTGCTAATAGCTAAAATGGCAAAGAAAATAGAAATTAAGGACTGATTGTAGCTCTAAGCCAACCTCAGATAATACTCAGTCAGAACCGACCACTTGTCTCAGACCTGACTTGGAAAGGAAAACTTGGGGAAGAAAAACAGGAAGTACTTCTACATCTGCTAGGCACCAAGAAGCTATTCCAAAAAATGGAATGGGCAAAATTCAAGGATGTATTGAAACCATGGGCTCTATTGTAAAGGAATTGCTTCAATTTGTAATTTGGTATTGCCTGCTTCCTGAGGAACCATTAGTAAAATGGATGGTCAGGGTGACTAATTTAGGGGCAGTGTCTTTTGTTTTGAATGCTACAAAATCAAAGGGTATGTTTGGGTTGATGCAAGACCCACAACTCACTGAGGAACAGTTATGCATGACAATACTAGATTCATTCACATGGAAGGTTAAGCCTGGTGGACTGGATAAAACTTGCAGTAGGCTCTGTTTACTCTGAGAAGGAAAACTGCCTTCTTCTCCCTAAATAGTCAATGGTTCATTCTAGAGGAAGTGGCTAACCTGCAACTTAAGGAAGCAATGGTGGAATGGCTTTGTGGTGACCAAAATATTCCTCCAACAAGTATGCCCTTACACAGGTCATGGCAGATATGATAATAAAGGGAGTCCCTTCTACATGGCCACCACATATAACTTTACCACTGACAACAATCTAAGAAGCCATGTCAGATTTGTTAGCACAACTTCCCCCACGGGTTTTATAGATGTAAGAAACATAAGGGTAATAAATAGTAAGTAAGAGGCAATTAAGACAGAACTTATCCTAGTGGGAGAGAGATTTGTAAATGGTTATTAAGAAATGGGATGAATATAGCAGACATTCATGAAGCTGACATAAAGTTTCTAGCCCAGCATTAGGAAAAGTTCGGTAGACCGAGGGAAACGTCTGCTTATCCCCCAATGTTAAAGAGGCCTAAGCAAGTTCATTCTATTCATCATCATTATTGTTGTTGTTAAGTGCCATCAAGTCAATTCTGACCCATAGCGACCATGTATAGGGTTTCCAAGGAGCAGGTGGTGAGCTTGAATCACCGACCTTGCAGTTCAAATGACTTTACAGTCTGTTACATTAGCCCACAGGGCCACATCATAGCCAGGAGGAATTTAATGATGGGGATTCCCACCTGGAGTCATTTGGAGCAAAGACGCAGCTAGCTGATCAAACTCAACATTGCTTAGGGGATAAGGGACTCTTGGTTCAGTTCTCAGTAAGGTTCCTGAGGCCATATGTACATGTGTGGAGAAAATGGCCTGGGCCTGGAGAAGACCCTTTCTTGGGACTCTGAGACATGGGAGCCCAATGTACTATAATCCCAAAGCCAGATGATAACATATTAAAGTGGCCTGAGGTTAGACTCAGGGGATATGGGGATTCAGTGGTTGTAAGGGCAGAGGTGAAAGTTGGAAGATTTAAACAGATTTTGTATGACTCATTAATAACCTATGACAGACATGCAGATGATATAACCTTGCTTTCTGAAAAATCACAGAACTTTTTCAATGAGGTGAAGCACTTATTGATACACCTCAACATAAAGTAAACAAAAATGATCGTAACTGGACTGATAAACAACTTTATGACAGTCAGAGGATGTCATTTTAATTGGATCCAAATTAACTCTTATGGAAGCAACAGTCAAGAAATCAAATGACATATTATTTTGGGTGAATCTGTTGGAAAAAAACCTTAAATGTGTTAAAAAGCAGAGTTGTCACTTTGAGGACTGAGATGTACCTGACCCAATCCATGTGTTTTACATCAGATTTTCTAGAGAAACAAAACCAGTGAAATATATGTGTATATGTGTGTGTATATATCCGAGAGAGAGAGAGAGAGAGAAAGGTTTACTATAAGGAAGTGGCTTATAATTATAGAGTACCAGGTCCCCAGCAGAAGAGACAGACAGTGTGTCCTGTTAGTCCACTGTATTAGAAGCAGGTCACACTCCTAAGGAAGCATCTTCAATTGACTGACTGCTCTTGACCACTCATTAGAGAGTTAACTATGCCTGTATTAGGTTTCATCACCATGGAAATGATCACATTCCAACTACCAAACCTCTGGAAATTCTGGCCTAGTCTAGTTGACACAGAACCCTAACCATTATATCATGGTATTTTCAATTGCCTCATATTTATGTGAAAGTTGGATAATGAATAGGAAGACGAATGAAGAATTGATGTCTTTGAGGTATGGTGTTGGCTAAGAACATTGAATATAGCACTGACTTCCTAAAGAATGAACAAATCTGTCTTGAAAGAAGTACAATCAGAATGTTCCTTAGTATTGATAGCAAGATTTTGTCTCACATACTTTGGACAACTTATCAGTAGGTACCAGTCACTGGAGAAAGATATTGTGCTTGGCAAAGTACAGGGTTACTAAAAAAAAAAAAAAAAAA
>NW_006408562.1:10458556-10473436 GCF_000296735.1 Chrysochloris asiatica | reverse complement strand
CCATCCCTGTCAACCCTGTGTACCAAGGGGGTGGGAGTGATCCTCGCTATAAAGATCTGTTGCCTCTTATGAGCTACTACATCCGTAAGTGTAGGTCAAGTTCATCAAATTATAGCAGGGTACTCTTTTTATTTTTCCCGCTTCTTTCTTCTCCTAGTCGAGTTCTGATCCTCCAGCCATCAAAGCCCGGTCAGGTGGCTACTATCTGCAAGTATGGGTGTTCTTGTGCATCTCCCCTCACTTCATATCAGCTGGACGCTTCACTCTCCACTCTAGTTCTCTGTGGCCATGTCACTGCCTATGGGCCCAGGAGTCCCCAGGTCTTGCCATACTGCTGGCCATCCAGGTCTCCACCCGGGTTGACAGGGGTCTATTGAATGTGGTTGGGCTTAGCTTGCAATGTCATTGCTGTTTTTACCCCTTCTTCCCCTTATCGGTGACCAGCCAGACCACATGCCTGCTCACGTATTCTCCTTGAGTCTCAGTATTGAGAGGGGGTTTGCTCTGAGGGGTCCCAAACATTTGCCTTGATGGCTCCTGGGTGAACAGCTTACTTGTTTTTGTAGTAATCAATCAGACTGCCATTATTGTTTTGGATTTTTCCTGCTGGTTTTCCTTTTACAAGGTATCTTCTGTTTTTCTAGCCACTCCTGGCTGGTCTGCTCATCCTTTCCAGTGGAAATTTCCTACCTCAGTCAGTTCTGGATGGGGTTCTGGATTCCACCTATGGTCTTGTGCAATGTAAAGGCTCCACAGGAAACCTCTATCACTGGGCAACTTCTAGCTCCCTTTAAGGTATTCTAATCAGTTATAGGTCCATCATGTGCTTTTGTAGGAATTATTATGAAACACAATTTGGACTTGACCTACTTCCAATGATACCCCTGCCCTTACTATTAGGTAAAAAGTTCTGTGTTAATGAATATTTACCTAATGAAATCTCAGTTAACCACTGATAAGGGTAGCTGGTCACTTGCTGAGACAGACATGCGGACAAAGGACAGAGATGATTCAGGAGGTCAGTGTGCATGTCAGGAAATCATCATTTCCCTCTGTCCTGACAGAGGTGGATACAGGAAGAGGCACCGTGTTGTTACTCTTGCCCCACAGAGAAAGGCTAGAAGCCTCCTCACATAACCCATCTTTCCAGTTCAAAAGCCTCACACCAGGTATGAGGTGACCCCACATCAATGCCCTCTGTCTCTGTTTGTCCAGTTTGATGCTATGAGATCTGAGTGTGAGTGTGTGTGAGTGGGTGTATGCATTGTGGGAGATGTGCTCACACCTTGCACACATAAAAACTATGAGCTGAAATCTGGTTTCCTTACTCTGAGACCAGGATTCAATCTCTTTTCAGTGTCTACATCTTGTTCTGTGCCAGACAAAGTAGTAGTAGGGCCCAGGGCCGTGGCCCTCTACCATGCACTCATCTTCTCGCATTCTTTCTGACCAGCTCCATCCTACAGAGGGTGCATTGCAATCTTTCCTGCTTCCACCCAGACCCCCAGAAGCTCATACTCTATGTGAGAGTGTAGAAAGGGCTTTACTCTTTGCCATCACGGGTGAAGAACAAAAATTCTTTACGGACCTTATGCCTGGCAGACACACAGCAGGTTCTCCAAAAATTGCTCAGTGATGGGACACACAGTACTCTGCTCAGTAATGTCTATTTTTATTTTACTAAAACCATCCCTTACTTCCACTCACTTAGCAAACATTCACTTAATTTTCTATGGAGGAGAGCAGCAAGAGGGAAGTATATTTTGGGGCATCGTGATTTCATTGATCCTTTGAAAGTCATGAGAATTCACACAGCTTATTTATTATGCAGTTTGGTCATTTTATTACAGAGAAGGCATTATTAAGACTCCTTTACATGATTCAATCTCCCTAAACAATTGATAATGATTGATACACCCAAGTTTGTCTTTAAAATATCTGGGGGGATGTGGTGTGGGGTACTTCCGTGTGGTGCTATCTCAGCCTCATCTTTACTTATTGTCACGTTCACAGTAGTCCTGGTTCTCTGCTGTGCTGTCTTCAGTTCACATCAGCAGTACCCAACATAGACAAGGTGTCTTCAATTTTACAAAATACTTCCACGCACATGGTTTGTTGTTTCATCTTCATGAATGTATGTGACATTAATGTGGCCCTTATGAGTTGTCTGTGAAACCTAGGTGAGTAGGCAGTTAAGGAGCAGAGAAGCATCCTTCTCTCCTCCTAACATAATGGGCCCTCAGCCTGTCTGCTCAGTGCTTGCATGCGGAGGGGATGCCTTGCCCTGATGCATTCAGCTGAGAAGCAATGGAAGGTTTGCAGTAATAATACTTGCAGTTGAAGGCCACAGCTGATGGTCACTATGCTAAGAAAGATAGAGATGTTGCATTTCAAGGTGAAAAAGACTTTTAGGATTTCCTGCAAGTTTATGGGTACCCATGTTCGTATTCATGTCCCAGAAAATGTATCTCAGTGTGCATACATTTTGTCCGTGAATAGAAACATTTATGCATTAGCTTATGTAGAAGGATAGAAACAAGACTTTAAATTTTTCATTATAAACAGCTGCAGCTAAAATAGGTCATAGCTATCAAGCTCATGAGAAGATGTGGGGCCATAGTGATTTGTGTGAGTGGGAAGGGCTAGCTTGT
This sequence comes from Chrysochloris asiatica, assembly GCF_000296735.1. NCBI lineage: Eukaryota > Metazoa > Chordata > Mammalia > Afrosoricida > Chrysochloridae > Chrysochloris > Chrysochloris asiatica. The sequence continues at coordinate 10,470,785 of NW_006408562.1, read as the reverse complement.
CTTTACACTTTTGGCTGGTTTTGTTCTCAGTGTTTTCTGATATCCCTGCAATTACACATCTGCACACAGAGGTCATATACATTGTGTTCACACACCAATTAGTAATATGACTCAGCCTCCAGTCACATTCTTGAGTTGGTAACAGAAATACCACAAGTGTACGGCTTTAACCAACACATATATTCCCTCACAGTTTAGGAGACTACAAGTCCTAATTTGGGAAACTAGCTCCAAGGGAAAGCTTTCTCTCTGTTGGTTCACAGTTTAGGAAGAAGGGCCTTGACGCCTTTAAGCATCTCTAGATGCCCAGAATTTCTTAGCAATCTCCAGGCTTCTTGGTGTCAATATTCTCCTGAGTCTAGAAGGTTCCCAGCACAGTAACGCTGGGTCCACAGGATATTCTCCACCGTCACCTCTTCTTTCTTGCTTGGTATTAGGTGCTGTCTTGTTGGTTCTGATTCATAACAACCTTATGAACAACAGAACGAAACACTGCCTGGTCCTGCACCATCCTCACAATTGTTGTTACACTTGAGCCCATTGCTGCTGTCACCATGCCAATCCATCTTGTTGGGGGTCTTTCTTCGTTTCGCTGACCCTCCACTTTATTAAGCATAATGTCCTTCCCCCTTAACTGATATCTCCTAATAATATGTTCGAAGGATGAGAGATGAAGTCTTGTCATTCTTGCTTCTAAAGAGCATTCTGGATGAATTTTTTTCTAGCCCAACTCCCAATTTTTTTGTCCTTCTAGCAGTCCATAGTACTTTCAATATTTTTCTCCAACACCATAACTCAAATACATCAATTCTTGGTAGTAGGAGGTCTCTGATTCTGCTACTGAAAATTCAGAAACACAGGACATTGTATGACCTGGAAATCTAGTGTATCATCTTACAATTCTCTAAGATCTAATGAGTCCTCTGTCTGTGTACAGTTCAGGGTTGAGGGTAAGAGACTGATAAATTACAAAGAAAGCACCATTTGCTTGTGGTCCTTTCAAAAGGGTCTGTGCAAAAGAACTGGGCTCATCTCCTCCCCCAAGAACAGTATTTTCTCTTCCCAAAGAAAAGAGGATTAAAGGATTTGAGGAGTGTGACAGGGCTTGTTGCTGAGCTCTGTGCAGGAATATCTCTTTGTCATCTGTTGGGGGTGGGCAATGCAATTAGATCTAAGAGTGAACAAACATGGGCCATTCTCTCCCCAACTGAGATGAGGGGAAGAGTATCTTCAGGGTCTTATGCTGAAAGGCTTCACCCTCCATCCCAAGAGGCAAGTCATCTGTCCATTATCCACAGATCTATAAGTGCTAGTAACAGGTTGAAGCAAGCAAGATTTATGCATCACATACTCCCCTTTCTCTGAAAAAAAATTAATTAATTTGAGATTGTGCCTGTCAGGAAACTCAAAAGTGAAAGAGTGTTATATGGTATAACTCAAGAAGTATTACTACTAGTTTTCCAGTTCATACAGGCAGAGGTTTAATCCAAAGAAAACATGTTTAAATAAGTCTCTGTGATGAGTGAATGACCACAGACAAGTTCTCAAAGTAATACACTTGTCTTAATCTTCTTAGGGTACCTTAAGAAAATAAGATACTTTTTGTGTCGTAGAATAAAACAATTTTGAGGTCAAGGTGAATACCAAATTTTTAACAAAACTCAAATGAACATCTTCCCAAATAATTGAAACTTTGCAAAGGGTTTATGGGAAAGCTGTTCCTCATGAAACAACAGAGTTTTGTTGTTGTTGTTGTTGTTTTTATAATGGATCAAGAATCTAAAGGAAGCTGGGAAGAACTCAAAGATAATTTCAAGGCAGAGAGGTTGGCATAGAAGGTTATGGTGACCATTTGGGGGATTTTCTCAAAGGACCAAGATGATCACAGGGGCTTATTGTGAAGAAGTTTTAAGAAAAGAGAACACTGCATTGGTGAGAAAAAGAACAGTTATACTGAGGATTGTTATCTCTCTCACTCTCACAATAGACCTGCTCATTCTTCGAGGGTAGCAAGGGCTGCTTTACAGACATTTCATTGGGAAAGCTTATCCCATATACTTTGCAGTCATAACATTTCCCCTTCAGGCTTCTTTTTGTTCTCCAAAATTTAAAAAAACATATGTTTTTCAAAGGAACATGATTTAAATCATTTGAGGATGCTAAAACTGACATTTTGACATGACACAGAATTCTATGAGGAAGGGTTAGGGAAACACCACCTTCAGAAATCGATAGGCCTAGAGAGATAGAAAATATATCCAGAAATAGTTTGCTTTACCTTTTTTTTTTAATGTTTTATTGTGAATTATGTGACAGTTTACATGGGAGAGCATTAGCTTTACATTCATCCTAATGTATATTGTTTCATTGCCATGGTTATAATCCCCTCCATGCATCATCAACCAACCAAAGGGTATACCCTGCAAGCCTGCCCCTTGGTTATCAGCACACAGCCCCCCTCCCTCTCTGGCTCTAGAGTCCCCAGCCGCTCCATCTCTCCATGTCATCGTCAATGCCTCCATCTCTGGTGTTACTGCTTATCTGGGTAGGACCATGTACTCTGCTCTTTTCCCTTGATGGCCCCAGGGACCTGCTTTAGTTTTGATATTTTATAAAGATTTCTAAAATCTTGCAGAAATACTTTTTCACTTACCCTACATAAAAGAAAGATGGGTCTGCCTGCTCTCATGAAAGTTGCAGCTTGGAAAGTCCTAAGTGCAGTTTCCTCGGTCCTGTGGGTTGACTCTGTCACTATGAGTCTGAAATAACTTGAGGGCAGTGGACTTGGTTTGGGTTTGGTCTGTACATGTATATACACACATATATACACACTCCTAAAAGCCTAAGATAGTACAGGTATATTGATCTAGAATGACTTGAATCCATACTGTTCAGGCAATACCAGGAAAGCAGCACACGAAGGGAACACACAGACCTTGTTGACTGTTCCAGATGAAATTTGAACTTCTATTTAACATTCAGGCTATTTTACCTAAAAATCTAGATTTTGTTGTTGTTGCTGCTGATGGTTTTACTCACTCTTGACAAAAAATCAGATGAACAGATCATAGTAGTTCTATTTTCTCAAAAGGCAGTTGTTGGTTGGCAGGGAAGAGCTGCCATCAGACAGAAAATCAAAAACTCACAACTAGACTCAGTCCTTGTTCCATTTTCTTTGTGTTTATGAGGCTGCTTTTACTCAGGCAAAGAAACCATTCTCTACACTCATTTCCATGAAAAGCAGTGAACCAAAACATTTCTAACTGTGACTGCAGACTATTTCTGTATGTTGAATGCAAAGATCAAAATCACTTCACTCTTTTATTTTACTCACCTGAATTCTGTAAGCTATTTAAAAATGTGGTCTCTAACTCATTTTGCAAATGACATCACCCATTTGAAATGACTGAGAAATGTGGAAATAATGAACTCAGGGAGAGGGAAGTCTCTGGTTCTACATGGGGGCTGCTTCCACTGTAGGTTAAGATCATTACTCAGGAGAAGCAAGGAGCTTGATCCGCAGAGCATCCTGAAATCAATTTTGAGAGAGATCTCAGCTCAGTCTGATGAACAATCTCAGAACTTTTCAAGTACAGAATTGGGTCTGGTGAAGACAGTGAGCCCTGGTTCCTGGGTATATTGAACATAGGGTGTGTCCTGGGTAGATTTAATGATTGTGCAGTTGTACCTGGTCACAAATACTTACCTAGAGTCAATGCAGTCTAAGCTCACTAGGTGGATGAGCTCCAGGGTTCTATTAACCCATGTAATTGTCTGCAAATATGACTATATGATTCTCAAAGTAAGGAAATTTGTAAACCTGGACTCCAAATTTTCTGAGAGCCTCAACTCTCACCAAGATCCATTATATCTGAGAGCCTCAACTCTCACCAAGATCCATTATATCTGGGTACGTTTCATCACCCTGAGGAGGCCTTTCTAAAACATTTCATAAAACACTCAAACATCAGACTTCCAGTAAGTAAGATGACTTAATAGAGAGACATACTACTAAGACCCTCTATAACAGTCATGAGAAACCAAATGAAACAGATATAGATGATAATCCTAGAACCTGAGTTTAAGAGGAAAAGACAGAGAAGTGTATTGAATGCTAACTAAATGAAGCTCAACAAGATGACAGAAAAGACCAGCACAGCTGATGAATTGTCAGCTGGCCTGAGATAGCATGGCCATTCTGAACTTTGGCCAACAGAGTTCAATAGTGACAGCAACCTGATAGTAGGCGCCGATCACCAAGGTCAGCACAAGCATCTGAACAAGTTGCTGGTGACCAGAAAGATGTGGCCCTCCCCTGTTCCTAAACCCTTTTGGTGACCAGAAGCATGAGCAGCCCCCACCCTCATTCTCTTCTAGAGGCACACACCCTGCTTCCTCAGTCCATTAGAATGTGCAGTGCCAGACAGGAGGTCTGGCACAGTTGTTCATGGGCAGGCAGGAATGCCTTCCTGAAGCAGATGCCCTTACCCAATTTGCTTCTGTGCCTGTATGAACTCCTTCTGGATCAGGCACCTGAACCCCAGATACTTTCTAAGAAAGCAGGAACACCATCCAGGACTGGACACCATGTTCCCTCACCTCTCGTGCTCTCCTTGGCCAGTAGCTGGTGATAACTCATATTGGGTGCATTGCGCAAATAGTTTTCTCCTTTCTGTGCCTGACCTCCAGTTTCCTCTTTAGTTTCGTATTCTTTCCCTTTTTTCTTCTCTTTCCCTTTCCTTGTCCTCTTTCTTTTCTTCAACTTCTTTTTTCATTTTTTTTTTTTTACTCTTCTTACTTTTTCTCCCCCCCACCCCCCACTGAGTTTTATCTTTACTATTCCCCCTTTCCTTTCTATTTTCTTTATCACCCTCTTTGGTTTTGTTTATTGTGTTTTTTTCCTTTCTTTTTTTTATCCCTTTTCTTTTTTTTCCCCCTTATTTATTATTTTTTTTTCCTTTTTAGTTATTAAATTTTCCTTTCTTGCTATTGTTAGCTTATTTTCCCCCATTTGTTTTTTTGTTTGTTTTAGTGTGGTTTTTAACCCACATGACATAACCATATCTGTATCTCCTTCAGCCAGACACACTGGAAAAGGCTACTACACAGTCCTGTTCCAACAGATCAACAATAAACAGTGACTAACACCAGCTAAACCCACCCACAACTGCACTACATTAACAGAACTTCGCACACTTTCCAATTCTTTGTCACACCCACAACGAGACAGGTGGTGAGTACCTAGAAATTCACTGGCAAACAATCACCAATTAAATACAAATACAACAACAACAGGCAATAATCAATTCACAAGCAGTAACAAAGCAGAGTAACTCAAACAAGTGAGCAAAATACAGAGTCAATGAACATTTCGAAGGAAGAAATGACATTGTAACTACCTGATAAGGAATTCAAAAGAATGGTATTTAGGTACCATCAATGAATTGGGAAAATTTAAGAGAAAGATCTAGAGGGCACTACAGAAAAAAATCAGGAAACACAGATAAAACATTTGCATAATTAAGGAAAACCCTACAAGAACAAACTGACAAAATAATTGAAAACTTAGAAACAAAAGCACTAAATAGAAATCCTTAAGATTACTACTAAGATTTCAGAAATAGATAATTCATTGAAAGGGCAAAGGAGCAGAATTAAATCAGTGGAAGACAGAATTAGTAACATTGAAGACAAAGCTCTCAATGTAAAGTTTCTACAGAAATAAATCAGAAAAAGAGACAAAGGGAGATGAAGAATGTTTAGAATTATGTGAAAATATTAAGAAGAATAACATGTGTAACTGGAATTCCAAAACAAGAAATAGATTTTAAAAAATTTAAGGGAAATTTGTTGAAAGAAAATACCAATATCATGAGATGATAGGTATTCATGAAACCCAAACAGCGAAGATCCTAAATTGAATTCATCAAGTCATATCATAATCACAAATATTTAGTAAACATTGAACAATTGCAATTTTAATAATGTCAAGAAAACCTACAAGCAAAATATACTCAGCACAGAGAATTGTGTGGAACAAAGAAAATGGCATAACCACCAAGCAACAACCATATAGCAAACAGATAACAATAAATTCATACCTACCAATAATTACACTGACTGAAAATGCATTAAATGTACCAGTCAAGATACAGAGAGTAGCAGAATGGATAAGAATAGAGGACTCATTGATATGGTGTCTACAAGGCATACATCTTATAAACAAATACAAAAATGAACTAAAAATCAAAATATAGGAAAAATACATCAAAAAAAGAGCAGAAGTGTCAATATAATTTCTCATAAAGTTTAAAGGCATAAGGAGCAAGGAAGGACATTATATAATGATCAAAGTGTCAAATGAATGCAAGGATATATCCATAATGAATATATATGAACTGAAAATAAGGGCATTGAAATACACAAATCAACCTCTAACATAATATAAGAGAGAAATAGAAAACTCTACAATATTAGTAGTTGTTGTTCTTAAGCACCGTCGAGTCAGTTTCAACTCATAGTGAGTTTGTATAGAGTTTCCAAGGAGCAGCTGATATGTTTGAACTGCTGTCCAGTGCCAATACTACAGTGCCACACCAGGAGTCCACACTATTAGTTGTTGTTGTTAAGTGCTGTTGAATTGATTCGTACTCAAAACGACCTTGTATAGGGTTTTCAAGGAGCAGCTGGTCTTATGATTTGAGGACTGAGGTGCATCTGGCCTAAGTCATGGTATTTTCAATAAGTTTATATGCATATAAAAGTTGGACAATAAATAAGGAAGACAATAGAGGAATCGATGCTTTTGAAATATGGTGTTCAAAGTACCATGGACTACCAGAATTAAAAATCTATATCTTCCTTGCAAGAAGATAGACAGGATGCTCCTTAGAAGCCAGGAGGGTGATACTTCATCTCTTGTTCTTTGGACATGTTGCCAAGAGGTATCTGTTCTAGAGAGGACACTATGTTTGGTCAAGTGGAGGGTTAATAAAAAAGAGGAAAACTCCACCAAGATGGATTGACACAGCAGCAGCAACTATGGGCTCAAACATAACAATTGTGAGGATGACACAGGCCTGGGTAGTGTTCCATTTGGTGGTGCATAGGGTAGCTAGGAGTTTGAACGGACTCAATGGCACCTAACAACAGCAAATTTACAAATCCTTCATGACCATAGATGTAAAAATTCTGAATAAAAGCCTAGTCAGTAGAATCCAACAGCATATTAAATAATAAATCATGATCAAATGGGATTCATAACAAATATGCAAGGGTGTTTTTAATTTAGAAAAACAAATAATGTAATCCACAACATAAATAAAATAATGAAAAAGATCACTTGATCATGCCAAATGATGCAGAAAAGGCATTTGACAAAATGTAAAATCAAATTCTTATTAAAAACATTAAACAAAATAGGAATTGAAAGGAAATTCCTCAACACAATTAAGGGTATATATACAAAACCTCACCCAAGCCATGGTATTTTCTATAACCTCATATGCATGTAAAAGCTGGACAAACCATAGAAGAATTGATGCTTTTGAGTTATGGTATTGGAGGAAAATATTGAAAGTTCCATGGGCTGCCAAAAGAACCAATAGATCTATTTTGGAAGAAGTGCAGGCAGAGTGCTCCTTGGAGGCCAAGATGGCCAAACTTCGTCTCTCATACTTCAGACATATTGTCAGGAGGGACCAGTCGCTAGAGCAGGATATCATGTATGGTAAGGTGGTTGGTCAGAGAAAAAGAGGAAGATCCCCAATGAGATGGATTGGCCATGTGGCAGCATTGATGGACCAAGTGGCAGCATCGATGGACTCAAGTGTGGCAACATTACTGAAGTTGGCCCAGGATTGGGCAGTGTTTCATTCTGCTGTGCATAAGGTTGCTATGGGTTGGTACTGACTCGATGGCATCTAACAACAATAACATATAAAACGAATGGAGCTCTGGTAACGTAATGGTTCTAGATTGGGCTGCTAACCCCAAGGTCAGTAGTTTGAAACTACCAGTTGTTCCATGGGAGAAAGATGAGAATTTCTGCTTCCCCTTAAGATTTACAGTCTGTGAAACCCTATACAGGGTTGCTATGAGTTGGAACCAACTCCACAGCACATAACCACCACCACCACCACCATACAAAACTAATAGCCAACATTAGTCTCAAATAAAAGAGACTGAAAGCATTCCCTTTATGAATGAGAACCAGAAAAGGATGTTTTCTGTCACCTCTTCTCTTCAATATTGTTCTAGAATTCTTAGTCATACTTATAAGGAAAGAAAGGGAAATTGAAAACATCCCAATTGCAACAAAGATGTTTAAAAAGTCCATTTTCAGGTTATATAATTATATATACAGAAAATTACAAAGACTTGGCAAGTAAATTAATGGAACAAAGGGAAAGATTCATCAAAGTGGCAGGGTACATGACCACCATATCAAGATGAGTCAGAATCCTTTACATTAACCGATGATGCTAAAAGAAGAACTCCAAGCTACATTGAAGGCATTGGTGAATGTTTTAATTTTCTTTAACTTTAATTTGAACTTGCATATGAACAACTGAATTCTTTCCCATACCTATGTCCCCTCAGGACAAACCCCCTTCCAAGACTAAGACTCAAGGGGAATACACGAGTCGGCATGTGGTCTGGCTGATGACCACGTTGGTCACTGATAAGGGGAAGAGGGGGAAAAACAGCAATGAAGTTGGGAGCTAAGTCCAACCATATTCAATAGACTCCTGTGAACCCGGGTGGAGACCTGGTTGGCCAGCAGTATGGCAACACCCAGGGACTCCTGGGCCCAGAGGCAGTGACATGGCCACAGAAGACCAGAGCGGAGAGCAAAACATCCAGCTGATATGAAGTGAGGGGAGATGCACAAGAACACCCATACTTGCAGGTAGTACCCACTTGACCAGGCTTCAATGGCTGGATGATCAGAACTCGACTAGAAGAAGAAAGAAGAGGGAAAAATAGAGTAACCCACTACAATTTGATGAACTTTACCTATACTTATGGACACAGTAGCTCAAAAAAGGGAACAAATTCTTTACAACGAAGATCACTGCCACCCCCTCGGTACACAGGGTTGACAGGAATGGGCTACTTAGACATTGGCTACCCAAAATGGGGGGTGGGGTGGGGTGGCTACAAAGTCAAGAAGTGACTGGCTTACAAGCTATCAAGAGGGAGCCTAGTTTCAGACGGGGTGGGGGAAGGTAGAATCTCCACTGAATGATTTCCAACTTGTTGGGACAGGGCTAATGAAAGGAGATGGGGGTAAGACTCGTGCAGTACAATAGTGAATAATTGCTATCAGGACTGACTGTGAGGGTCAGAAATGTAAAAGTAGATGTTTTGTAACAAAAGGAGGGGAGTGACTGATTTTGCAGTCCAGCAGTGGAGGTCTCTGGGACCATCAAGTAAGAAGAATGGAATGTAGGACCCTACCCAGAGAAGCAGTGGCGCCAGAAATGGAGGTAGATAGAGATGATGACGTGGACATATGGAGCGCCTGGGAACACTGGACTCAGGGAGGGAGAAGGGCTGTGTGCTGATGGCTGGGGGGCAGGCCTGTGGGGTGTACCCTTTGGTTATTTGATGATGTAGCTCCATATTGTAATTATTGCAATGAAATGAAATATGATAGGATGAATGTAAAACTGATGTTTTCCCATGTAAACCCACATAATTCACAATAAAAACTTAAGAAAAAAGAAGATATAAATTGTGAAAAATAACAAGTGAATATTCTAGAGTTGAAACTATAATAGCTAAATTAAATATTCATAAGATTTGAATTGACAAAAGAAAGAATCTGCAAACTTATACATTGTTGTTAGTTAAGTGCCTTCCGAGTCGATTCCAACTCATAGCAACCCTGTATAGGGTTTCCAAGGAGCTGCTGGTGAGCTTGAACCACCGAACTTGTGGTTCAAACCACCTTGAATTCGAGCGCATTAACCCACAGTGCCACACCAGGGTCCATAATAAAAGATAGATCAAGAAATATTATTTAATCCAAAGAACTGTGAGGAAAAAAGAATGAAAAAAAAAACAAAAAAAAACCCAAAAAACCCTGAATAGAGCCTCAGAGAATGTGGGGCACCATTAAACTGCACCAATATGCATTAATTCATGGAAGTGCCAGAAGCAAGGAGAGAAAATGACGAAAATAACAATAGTTACTAAAATCTTCCCAAATTGATGAAAAAAACCTCAAGATAAATACAGAGATCTAAACATTACAGTGAAAGTGTTGAAAGCTAAAGGCAAAGGGGACATCTTGAAAACAGCAAGATGAAGCCATCTGGTCACGTACCAAAGTAAACATCAAAACCCACAGCCACTGAATTGCTTCTGACTCCTAGAGACTCTATATAGAGTTGCCCCACAGGGTCTCCAAGGCTGTAGATCTTGACAGAAGCAGATTGTCTCACCTTTCTCCCATGGATGCAGTGGTGGGGTCAAACCACTGACCTACTGGGTAGCAGCCCAATGCTTACCCACTGTGCCATGGGTCTCCATTTTCACATACCAGGGAATCCTAATCAGATTGACATCTGATTCTGACCTCTCTTAAAGAATAGTGGAGACTGCTTTTGATGAGCAGTCAGATGGGATGAAATATTCTAATTTCTGAAAAGCAGTAGGCTGAAATATTCAAAGTACCGAAAGAATAATAAATTTCTTGCCAGCCATTAAGATCTAGCATTCAATATTGTGTTCAATTTTATTTAAAGAAAAGAGCCACTTTTACGGTTTCATACTCTTTTTTGTTGTTAAGTGCCACCTAGTTAGTTCCAACTCACAGTGACCCTGTACAGGGTTTCCAAGGAGCAGGTGGTGAGTTTGAACTACTGACCTTGTGGTTCAAACCGACCTTGCGATCCAGTGCCTTATCCTACAGCACCACATCAGGACTCTACAATGAGAGAAAAATCACAGAGTATGTCATTCCAGTTACATGAAAGGATTATCTTGATTTCTAAATAAAATACAATTTCCTTGAAGGTAGAGGTTCTTTTTCAACTTTGAGTAGTAGTGGACACATCCTAAAAACCAAACTAGTTACTGCAGATGCTGACTCATGGTGAACCAATGTGTGTCAGAGTAGAGCTGTGCCCATAAGGTTTCAGTGGCTGTGATCTTTGAGAAGCAGATTTTCAGGACTGTCTTCCAAGGTGCCTCTGGGTGTGCTTCAACTATCAACTTTATAGCCAGCAGTCATGCTCTCTACCACTTGTCTACAGTGTAGGTGTTGAATAGCAGTTGATCTTCTCTGAGTGATCCTGTCTGTTTCTGAATGCTTGTTTCTTTTCTGCAGTGTTGTCCCTCTCACTGTCCTCCCACATCATGCCTCTGCCCTGGCAATGCACTTGTCCTTTGTCTCTTTTAAGTAGTGCTGCAGCCTGGCTTTTTTTATTCCCAGCATTGTCAGAGTCCCAGCACTTACAGGCCATGTCTGAGACCACCTGAACCTCGTCTCCACTCTTCAACCCCACAGGAGCAAGCCTAGATCTTACTGTGGATTCACGAGTTGTTCAGGTGACTGTCATGTGACAGCTGCTAGGCATGTATGTCTGTACTGTTTTCAAGTGAAACTATAATATTTAGAATTCAAAAAGAAGTGATCCATCAATGGAAGAATGGATAAACAAACTGTGGTACATTCACACAATGGAATATTATGCTACCTTGAAGGACAACAGGGAAGTTGTAAGTTATCACATAACATGGATGAAACTTGAGGACATTATGTTGAGTGAAATTAGTCAGTTGCAAAAGGAGAAATACTGCATAGAAGCACTACTGGAAAAGACTAAGAACCCATACTAAAGTGGGGAGAGGGGGATACTTTGTTGATTACCAGGATGTGGGGGTGGGGATGGGGTGAGGGGAGGGAGGGGAAGGTGGAACACAGGGTAGGTAATAGACACAGGATAGTTTGGGTGCTAGGGAGGGGTCAATACACAAGAAGGGGGGAGGGACATGGAAGAACATAGCAGATGGGAGAACAATTTGGCAAGTTTGTGTGAGCTAAGTGGGACAGAGATAAATAATGATGTATGCACAACCTTGGAACAACAGGACTCTGGGATAGAGGGCTTGAGACATAGTTGGAATGGGCAAAAGGGAGGAAATAATGTTAAGATGCTTGGCTGTCTTTTGAATCTTGGTTTCCTTGGCATACTATTATAAAATAGACACTTGAGGG
>NW_006408562.1:10452356-10457171 GCF_000296735.1 Chrysochloris asiatica | reverse complement strand
AAAAAAAAGTGAGAGAATTCTGGAATTCTGATGGGCTTCTATCAAGAAGAGCCAAGTGTGAGGCTCAGGAACTGGATACCCTTTGATGAAATCTGTATCCTTGTCTTAGGTGTAGGAGTTCTAGTGTGGCCCTGTGGGTTAATGCGCTGGACTGCAATGTCAGTTTGAACCATGAACCACAAGGTCGGCAGTTTAAGCTCACCAGCCTCTTCTAGGAGACCCTACACAGGGTTGCTATGGGTCAGAACTGACTTGATGGCACTTAACAACAACTTAGGTTTAGGCCCTGAGTAACCCCTGAACAAATGCTAGTGACCCTGTTTCACCTCTGCTTTGTAATGTCTTCAGCTTCACTAGTGTGGTCTAGTGAGTCCTCTTTTATTATGTTAAAATTGGACATCATGACCAGAATTAGAAATGAGAATAATAGCTGCTTTTGTCCTCCAAGAAGCACTAATTAGCCAGCAGCAGCCCTAATCTGGGCCACCAGTGGGAAGTGTGGAACAGATCATAAACCTGCTGCCTCCTGTAGGCTGGCTGGCTGACGCTGCAACACCTGCACTTCGGAGCGGAAATATTTTTAGGATCTGGAATCTCCTCCTGGCTCTTATCTTGTGTTTGATGCCTTCATTATACCCCTCTTTTTGCAACAGCTTCCTCTCTGGTCTTTTCGACTTTCTAACCCAGCTTGCACAAAACAGCCAAATTTGTCTCCCTAAAACACCCCCACCCCAATGTGTCAGCATGCTTTCCATGCTACATGTAAATTGCAGTCTAACTTGCCATCAGCTCTGAAAGCTTTAGAGAGAAGGGTCAAAGTTTACCTGCCCAGCTTTCTGTCAGCACCTGAAGAGAGAAAGGTCTACTTTCAGATTTGGTTTAAGTCACCTTCAGTGCTCTTGCCTCTAATGAGCTAATAAGATCATCATGGAGCTTTAATGACATACACAAAACCTGCATCAATAAAATAGCATTTTCTAGATGTGGGGAAAGGATATTGCTATTATTTTCAAATGTGCTGTGTGAGTCCTCTGTTTGGCCAGGGTCAATGACCATTGCTTGAAGTCAGCCTAGATGCAGGTAGGAGGTTTACCAGGGGTCAGCTGTGTAGATATGTCATCAGTAAATTCATGTCTTTCAAGCACAGCTTCAGAGTCCTGGTGTGGCTCTGTGGGCTAATGCGTCAGACTACAAAGTCATTTGAACTGCAAGGTGGGAGGTTCAAGCTCACCAGCTGCTCCTTGGAAACCCTATACAAGGTCACTATGGGTTGGAATCGACTCAATGGCACTAAACATCAACAACAACAACAGCAAGCACAGCTTCAAGTTGGCCCTGTCCCATTCCTCATCACTAGGACTGGAGTTTTGCTCACCTACTGTTAAGTCTTGTACCCTCCCTTTAGACTTTTGCTCACTCACGTGGGACCTGACCACCTGCCTCTCATGTCCCTGCATCCAGAGACCACACAGAGTGGAGGCATTCCCTGTTGAGTCCCTTAGAGCACCATTACAAGGGTGTCCTGTCCACACTAGGCCAAGCCTACACTGCAGGCCAACCTCCAGTGTCAGTTTCCATGGTGATCCAGCAACCACCTTCCCTCTGCTCTGAAGATCTCTTGGCTGAATCGATCAACACAGAAATATGTGTCATGGTAAGATGAAAGTCTCAATATGTAATTTCAAGACTATGCTATGTGCAAAATTATTGGCCCCAGTAGCATAAATTGAGATTCTCCCATGTGACCCCTTCCTAACCTGACCCAGATGGAGTCTTTTTCTCACCATCCTTGCTATGCCAGGAAGTGTACATTAATTGAAAACCACACAAAATACAAAACTAAACAGCAGCAGCCAATCACCATAATGGAAGATGGAAAGAAAAGGAAAAAATAGGAACAATGCCGTATTCAGTTACATTCCCTCCCAAACTCCATTTCAACCTGTGAGGCCCAGCAATAGGTGGGGAGAGAACAGAGGGCTGGGACCAGAGGACACAACCTGCAGAAGACTCAGCTAAAAGGTGATGTCATGATGGACACCTTGCATGGAATTTTTTTTTTTTTTAAGTTTTTATTGTAAATTGAGTGATAGTTTATATGGGAGAACATCAGCTTTATATTCATCCTATCGTATTTTATTTCATTGCAATGACTACAATCCCCTCCATTTGCTTCCATTCCCTCTGGGTTTTTTTGGATGTACACTGAAGCATTTAGGAATATATAACCATTCAAACAACCAAAGGTTACATCCCACAAGCCTCCCCCCCAGCCACCAGCACTCAGCCCCTCTCCCTCCTTGAGTCTAGAGTCCCCAGCCGCTCCATCTCTCTACTTCATCTCTGCCTTCAACTCTAGTGTCGCTCTCTGGATAGGTGCACTCTGCTCTTCTCCCTTGATACTCCCAGGGTTCTCTGCTCCTGGACCATTTATTACAACACGTCTACCTTTACATTTGCAACAATCACAATCAGTCCTGATAACAATTTTCTCTATTGAACCATAAGAGTTTTCTCCCCATCTCCTTTTACCAGCCCCATCTAGACAGGTTGGGAACTACTCAGTAGATATTCTACCTTCCCCCGCACCCTCTGAAACTAAGCTCCCTCTTGAAAACTTGTAAGCCAGTCACTCTGCACCTTTATAGCCTCCCAACTTTGGATAACCAATGTCTAAGTTGCCCATCCCTGTAAACCCTGTGTACAGAGTGGGTGGGAATGATCTTTACTGTAAACATTCGTTCCCTCTTTTAAGCTACTACATCCATAAGTATGTGTCAAGTTCATCAAGTTGGAGCAGATTGCACTTTCCCCCCTCTTCTTTCTTCCTCTAGTCGAGTTCTGAACATCCAGCCATCGCAGCTAGGTCAAATGGGTACTATCTGCAAGCATGGGCATTCTTGTGCATCTCTCCTCACTTTATATCAGCTGGACACTTCACTCTCTGCTCTAATCCTCTATGGCTATGTCCCTGTCCATGGGCTCAGAAGTCCCCTAGTCTTGCTATACTGCTGGCCAATCAGGTCTCAATCCAGGTTAAGGGGAGTCCATTGAATGTGGTTGGACTTAGCCCACAGATTCATTGCTGTTTTCCCCTACACTTCCCCTTATTGGTAGACCAACATGGTAACCAGCAAGATTACATGCCGGCTTGTGTATTCCCTTTGAATTTCAGTCTTGGAAGGGGGTTTGCCCTGAGGGGACTTGATTGCTTACCTTGATGGCTCTCCAGCGAACAACTTGCTTGCTCTTGTAGTAGTCAATAGACTGCTGTTATTGTTTGTAATTTTTCCTGCTGGTCTTTCTTTCAAGAAGTATCTTCTGTTCCTCTAGCTGCTCCAGGATACTCTGCTTGTCTTTTCAAGAAAATTCTGGATGTGGATCAGGATTCCACCTAAGGTCTTATACACTGCAAAGTCTCCTCAGAAAGCCACTTTCACTGGGCAAGTTCTAGCCCCCCTTTTAGGTAGTCCAATCAGTGACAGGCTGAAGATGAACTTACAAGCTTTCTATAGTGATGTTTCTGGCTATTCCTTTCCCTCCCCCTCAAGTGTCTATTTTACAATAGTGGGCAAGAGAAACCAAGACTCATAATACAGTCAAACACCTTAACATTATTTCCCCTCTTTTACCCATTCAAATTATGCCTCAATCCCTGCATCCCAGAGCCCTGTTGTTCCAAGGTTGAACATGCATCACTATTTACTTCTGTGCCATTTAACCCACGCAAACTTGCCTAATGTTCTCCTATCCACCTTGTTCTTCCATGCCCCTCCCCCTTCTTGTGTATTGCGCTCCCCACAACACCTGAACTATCATGTGTCTATTCCCCACCCTGTGCTCTACCTTACCTTCCCTCCTCTTGCCACACCCACTATACCCCCAGTAACCAATAAAGATTTTTATTTTGTTTCCCTTTTAGTGTGGGTATTTTTTCTTAAGCTTTTACAATAATGGTCTTATGCAGTATTTCTCCTTTTGTGATGGACTAATTTCACTCAGCATAATGTCTTCAAGGTTCATCCATGTTATGTGGTGGCTTACAGCTTCCTTGTTATTCTGCAAAGTAGCATAATATCACATTGGGTAATTGTACCAAAGTTTGCTTATCCAATCTTCCATTGATGGACACTTAGGCTGTCTCCATCTTTTTGCTATTGTAAATAGTACTGCTATGAACATTGGTGTGCACATATCTACTTGTGTTGTGACTCATATTTCTTGTGGGTAAATACCAAGTAGAGGGATTGCTGGATCATAAGCTATTTCTATTTCCAACCTTCTGAGGAAGCGCCATACTGTTTTCCAGAATGGTTGGACAATTTTGCAATCCCACCAGCAATGTAGGAAGGTCCCAGTCTCTCCACATGCTTGCCAGCATATATTGTCCTCTACTTTTTTGAACTTCACTGTTATTGCTGGTGTGAGATGATAACATTGCTGTTTTGATTTACATTTCTCTGATGGCTAGTGATCGTGAACATTTCTTCATATGTTTGTTGGATGCCCGAATGTCTTCCTTGGTGACATGTGTGTTCATGTCCTGTACCCGTTTTTAATTGGATTATTTGTCTTTTTCCTGTATAGATGTTATAGTTTCCTATATAGTTTAGAAATTAGTCTCGTGTCTGATGTGTCGTTGCAAAAGATTTTTTCCCATTCTGTGGGTTCCCTTTTTACTCTTTTGGTGAAGTCTTTTGATGCACATAAGTTTAAAATTTTTAATATGTCACAATCATCTCTTTTGTCTTTTGTTTGTACAATTTTCACAGTGTTTGATAGTCTGTGTGTGCCCTGTATTAGAGCCCTTAAGTT
>NW_006408562.1:10450755-10452256 GCF_000296735.1 Chrysochloris asiatica | reverse complement strand
GCAATACAACAAATTATAGAACTTAATCATCTGGACAAGAATGCAAAGTTAGTCTCTTCATAAGACGCAATTACAGTTTGAGGGCATTTCATGTTTGCCTCTTTTGCCAGCACCAAGTCTGCCTCATCTGAATCTCTCTATGTCACGAGAAGCATTCATTCTCCACCACTGTCTGTGGCACTGACAATTTGCTCAGAGTCAATACCTCTGGCCAAGGCCCAGGGTTTGTCAGCAGCATCTCTTTTTTTTTTTTCTTTGATTTTCTGTCATCAGATTCACTATCAGATAAAAATTTCCTTTTTGTACCATGTTTTTCTTTACCAGCTTTTTGAGAATTCAGAAATACCTCAATTAATTCTGGACAATCTAAATTTTCATCAGGTTCCCAAGTATTCTCAGCTTCTATAAATCCCTTCCACTTTAGGAAATCTCCACTTTCCCATGAACTAAAAGGTGGTCCAGCACTTTTTCTACCACAAATTCTTCAGGTTCTGCTTCTTCTCTTTCCATTCTGTTTCTTTCGATTTTTTGCAATGTAGTTTTATTGGAGGCCATTCTTTTATTGCAGATTTGAAGAGCTATTATTTACCGCCTCTGAGCTGCTCAGACTCATGGGTCTGCCCTGTGTGCCTCCAGCTGAAGCCACATCCAAGGAGAAGAAGGAGGAGGTTGGGGAGCTGTGCGCTGGGCTGCCGCCAGGAGTAATCAACTGATTTTTGTATGTTGATCTTATATCCTGCCACTTTGCTGAATCCTCCAATGAGGTCTAGTAGCTTTTTCACTGAGTCTTTGGGATTTTCCATGTATAGGATCATATCGTCTGCAAATAGAAAGAGTTTTACTTCCTCTTTGTCAATATGGATACCTTTAATTTTCCTGTCTTGCCGTATAGCTCTTGCTAAGACTTACAGCACTATATTGAATAGGTGTGGTGGCAAAGGGCATCCTTGTCTGGTTCCTGTTTGCAGAGGGAAAGCTTTCAGTTTCTCTCCATTGAGAGTAATGTAGGCTGTTGGTTTTGTATTGTTGTTGTTGTTAGGTGCCATCGACTTGGTACAGACACATAGTGACCTTATGCACAGCAGAACAAAACACTGCCTTATCCTGGGCCAACCTCACTACCGTTGCCACGCTTGAGTCCATCGATGCTGCCACTTGACCAATCCATCTCTTTGGGGGCCTTCCTCTTTTTCTCTGACCCTCCACCTTACCAAATATGATCTCCTTCTCCAGGGACTGGTCCCTCCTGATAATATGTCCAAAGTATGAGAGACGAAATTTGGTCATGTTGGCCTCCAAGGGGCACTCTGGCTGCACTTCTTCCAAAATGGATCTATTGGTTCTTTTGGCAGCCCATGGCACTTTCAATATTCTCCTACAACACCATAACTCAAAGGCAACAATTCTTCAATGGGCTTCCTTATTCACTGTCCAGCTTTCACATGCATATAAGGTTACTGAAAACACCATGGCTTGGGTCAGGCACACCTTAGTCCTCAAG
>NW_006408562.1:10445921-10450014 GCF_000296735.1 Chrysochloris asiatica | reverse complement strand
CTCTTCATAGTATTCTGTTATTATCATTTTGATCTCCTTTGGTTCCATTGTGACATCACCCATGTGATTTCTAATGCGTGTTATTTGTGTCTTCTCCCTCTTTTCTTTTGTTAGGTTTGCCAATGGTTTGTCAATTTTATTAGTCCTTTCAAAGTACCAGCTTCTTGTCCTATTGTATCTTTCTATAGTTTATCGTTTTCTATCTCATTTATTTCTGTTCTAATCTTTATCATTCATTTCTTTTCTTTTGGTGATTGTAAGTTCCCTTTGTTGGCTTGCATGGATTCTTAATTGATTAACTAAGATAGACTTGTCAAGACCTGCTGACAAACAGCACTGAATTTGCCTTTGCACTGGCTCAGTAGGGGGTCATCCATCCTGCCATCTTCCCCCCCCCCCCTTCAGTAGCTATTTATTGGCAGTGGGCTGGAAAGGGTGATGGAGTTCATGCATACAGACACCACCTCACACCAACATCACAAGAATGGCAAAAGTGATAGGAAAGTGTGGCCTGGAGGCCCCGAGGAGCTCCTCCCCTCAAGAGTGGGCATGGGAGGGGCTGTGGCCTGGAGTGTTGAAGTGGGGGCAGCCTTAGAATACATCCACTTGGTAGGCATGGTTAGAGATTAAGAGGGGCTCACTGGCTCCAGCCCCACCTTGACTGCTTGGAGTGTACTTTCCTTGGCAGGCGAGGCTGTTGGCCAGGGCTCGCTTGACATACGCTTCCTGGACAGCCTTCAGGTTCTCCTTCTTACCGCCCCCCACCCCCCCAGGCCTTCCTCAAATAGCTCTTAATCTGACTTTTTTATTTTGCCTCATGCTATTATGTCCAGGATTCTCTGTGTTGTGAGTCTTGTTCTCCCACCACCTCCATTCCTAGATGAAGTAAGTTGAGCAGGAACTCACAAGAACATCGTTAAGACTAGATGTTATTTGGCACCCACCTGCACCAGCACCTGTGTTCAGTTCTACACTGATGTTGCTGAATCGCTAACATCTCTCAGGTTAGCTAAGTACTGTATCTCATTTTACAGACCAGGAAGCTGAGGCTTACAGAGGTTAATAACAGTAGGAGGTGGCCCAATCTTCTTCTGATTGGAGTTCTGTTCATTGGAGATTGGTGTGGTGTGGGATTCCAGAGTTTTTTGAGCGGCTGAATAAATGTTATCTGGTTCAGTCCACATTAGCTAAATGAACTTGGGTATATCTGTTCTAGCACCAGTGGGTCCATACTATTAAGAAATCAGCAATCATTTTACTTTATTTTAGAACTTCATCTGCCCTTTATGAGAAAAGTAACCTAAATTCAAGTCACCTCTTTCAAAAGTTAGATATTATTTATTTAAAGTGTCAGTTTGAGGTTTACTTTAGTTTTGCCATGAAGAATTTATTAACCATTTGTAAGAGAATTCTTTGGCAATTTTTGTCACAGAATTCCCTAGGGTTCTTGTTCAAATCCAGATCCTGCCTCTGTTTGGTGTGGACCTGGGTTTTGCGTTTGTCATAAGCTTCAGGGCATGCTCCTGATGTTGGCTGAATGACAAGACATCAGTGCCTACTAGAATTTGGCACATTACTGTAATTTTCAAGTTTATTTATAGAAATAAAGTATTAGTTACATGAGACTTACCCCAAAATAATGAGAACTACTACTAGAGAAGGACAAATAGTATACTTTCCCACTCTGAAGAGGGGACTAGCTACCACCTGCTCTACTTGGTTTGCTAGGAAACTGAGTGTGGAGGCACAGAGGGAAGTATTTTTCAACACAGGTAACAGTTCAGCCTCAATCATTATTACCTAATCCGTCCTTTCCATCTCTTCCTTGAATGAACTACTTCTAGTCAGCTCAGGTCAAGCCCTCCTCATAGCATACTGGCAGTGCTTCCTACCATGCATCACCTGCTGCACCTCCTTCCACGTGGCACAAACACACCTTTATTCAACTCCAACTTCACCTCCCACCTCACCAGGTCCATCTTGGCTCCTTCCCCATGTTTCCTTGACTCTTGGCTTTACCATGTTGCATCATCAAAATCTTCTGGTGCTGCATTAACTCTCTGTGGCTGGTAGAATTCTAAATGTGGATTCATAGATGTATGTACCAATCTAGGCACTACAGTGAAGGGATTTTATAAATTCAATTAATGACCCAAGTTAGTTGCCCTCAAGATACAGAGATTGTTCTGGTGAGCCTGACCTAATCAAGTAATCGAGTGAGGTCTTTAAAGACAGAAAAGCTTCCCCCAGCTGGTCACAGATGAAGTCAGATTCAAAGCATGAAAGAATTTGATGTGCTGTTGCTTATTTGAAGATGGGGGCTACATGTCGAGGAATGCAGGCAGCCTACAAAGGCTGAGAGCAGCACCTGTCTAGCAAGCAGAGAGGAGGCCTCACGGAACTAAATTCAGCCACCAGTTTGAATTAGCTGAGAAGCAGATTCTTCCCAGAGCCTCTGGAGTTCAGCCCAGCAACACCTTAATATAGACTAGTGCAATCCTGAGCAGAGAACCCTTTAGAAGTTCTGACCTACGGAGCTATGGGATCCTAAGAGTGTTATCTGGTTGTGCTGCTGAGTTTGCGCTGATCTGCTGTGTAGCCATGTATATTAAATACATCCTCCAACATGACAAAGGCTAAGAGGGTACTGACTGTGTCCTCCCATCTCTCCCATTACATGAAAATAATGTGAATTTCCTCTTAATTTTGTTAAAACTTTCTATCATGAATTGAGTGAAGAGCAGATTATCAGTTTTTTTATCCAACAAACCGTATGCTTTGTTTCATCTCTGCTGTAATGCCCTCACTTTTCTCACCTCCTCCTCCTTGTGTTGCTAGTTTCCACTGCCCCTTCTTCCCAGATCTTCTGAATTTTGTCCTTAGGTAAATGCTGCCCTCTTTATAGTGAATGATTTATCATTCTGTAGCATGCATATTTCACTAGTGTGATCTCCTCTATCTTTCTGTCTGTTGCTTGGCTGAAAATTGATCTGAAGGGTAACAAGGACCATAGTCTTGGCTTCCACCACTCTCTATCTGACCAGTGAGTCTGGGAGTTTTGTTTTTGTTGTTGTTGTTTTTTAAATTTTGTTCCACATTGTCTCTCACACTGTCCAGGACCTTCTAATTGAATCCCTTTCAGAGCAGTTGTCAGTGGTAGCTGGCTACCATCTAGCTCTTCTGGTCTCAGGGTAATGGAGACTGATGTCTATGTGGCCCATTAGTCCACTGGGTTGTTTCCAAGCTTCTTCAATTTTCACCATTCTTCCTACCTCCACATAGGGAGAGATCAGTAGTTGCACCTCAGATGGCCACTCATGAGCCTTTGTTGTTGTTGTTAAGTGTCATCGAGTCAGTTCTGACCCATATCGACCCTGAACAGGGTTCCTGAGGCTATAAATCTTTACGGGAGCAGAAAGCCTCATCTTTCTCCTGCGGAGCAGCTGGTAGTTTTGAACTGAAGACCTTGCAGTTCGCAGCCGGATTCATAACCACTATACTACCAGAGCTCCTTTAGATTTTGAAATTTTGTGAGTGAAGGTTAACACAGCAGAGGATCAGTTTTTCATTTCATCTCAGTGACTGCAAACCCCTCCATGTAACACTAGTTATCCCACTTTCTGAGGTTCTTATTTCTATTCCACTCTGCTTCCCAGCTCTTCTGAACTTTAACCTAAGGTAAATGTTGCCCTTTTGATCTTGAATGATTGATCATTCCTTGGTAAAGTCACCTTACTAGTGCTGTTGTCTCTCCTATGTATCTATTTACTGATTGGCTGTCATTCTGACCAGTAAGCTGGTCTTTTTTTGATGGTTTTGAGTTTTGTTCTACATTTGCTCCTACTCTATCCAGGACCTTTTCCTGTGATCCCTTTCAGTATATCTGGTAGTAGTCGTCTGCTACCGTCTGGTTTGGGTTGGATGTCAGGGTGATGGCAGAGCTGATGAACCACGATCTGCAGGTCACAC
Organism: Chrysochloris asiatica; assembly: GCF_000296735.1. NCBI lineage: Eukaryota > Metazoa > Chordata > Mammalia > Afrosoricida > Chrysochloridae > Chrysochloris > Chrysochloris asiatica. Next base: position 10,446,045 of record NW_006408562.1, on the reverse strand, counting down.
GAAAGGCAGGAAGACAGGTCTGGAAGGTAAGAAAGCAGGCTTTGAAGAGGCTCAGGATTGACAAGTAATACAGTAGGTCACTGAATTACTTGTAGGGTGGAGGATGAGACAAATGCAAGATCCA
>NW_006408562.1:10421926-10445681 GCF_000296735.1 Chrysochloris asiatica | reverse complement strand
GCATTTAACAACAACAATAATGTGTGTGTAAGCTTCACTGGTTTTGCTTTTCTAGAGAATCCTTCCAAAGATGGGTATGTAGGGGGAGGGAAACTAGCAAGGTATGCACACTGTAGAATGGTCAATAATTCAAAATCAAAAGGGCAGGATTTACTTAATGAAAAAATTCAGAAATGTTGGGAAGAAAATTAATACAGCTCCATGAGAGCTAAAATATCACCTTAAGCCCATCTCACCGGAATCTGGAGACCATCTCAAGAACTAGTTTGATGCATTAGACACAAATGATCAGAGACCAGCAGTGTTGTGGGATGATATCAAGAACATCATACAGGAAGAAAGCAAAAGGTCATTACAAAGACAGGCTAGAAAGAAAAGACCAAAATGCGAGTCCAAAGAGGCTCTGAAGCTTGCTGTTCAGTGCAGAGATACTAAAGTGCATGGAAGACATAAGGAAGCAAAAATAGTAAACAGAAAATTTCAAAGGGCAGTTTGAAAAAATGAAGTATAATAATGAAATGTGCAAAGACCTGGAGTAAGAAAACTAATAAGAAAGAACATGCTTATTGCTTCTCAAGCTGAAAGAACTAAAGAAAAAGTTCAAGCTTCGACTTGTAATATTGAAACATTCCATGGGCAAAATGTTTAATGATGTAAATAGCATCACGAAAAGATGGAAGGTATACACAGAGTCACTGTACCAAAAAGAAATGATTGAAGGTCAACATTTCCAGATGCAGCATATGATCAAGAACTGATGGTACTGAAGAAAGAATCCCAAGCTGCACTGAAGGCACTGGCAAAAAGCAGGGATTCAGGAAACTGACAGAATACAAACTGAAATCTCCAACAAACTGATACAGCACTGGAGGTGCTCACTCATCTATGGCAAGAAATTTAGATGACAGCCACCTGGCCAACCAATTTGAAGAGATCCGTATTTATGCTCATTCCAAAGAGGTGACCCAATAGAATGTGGAAATCATCGAACAATATCATTAATATTACATGCAAGTAAAACTTAACTGAATATAATTCAAAAACAATTGCAATGATACATTGGCAGGGAATTGTCAGAAATTCAATCGGGATTCAGAAGAAGACTTGGAACTAGGGATGTCATTGCTGATGTCAGATGGATATTAGCTAAAAGCAAAAAACACCAGAAAGATGTTTACTTATACTTTATTGACTATATAAAGGATTTTGATTGTGTGGATCATGACAAGCTATGGATAACGTTGCAAAGAATGGGTATCCCAGAACACTTGATTGTGCTAGTGTGCACAGACCAAGAAGCAGTTGTTGAAACAGAATTGTGATCTTTAAAAGATGGCAGATAGCATCATCTTTCTCCCTAGGAACAGCTAGTGGGTTCGAAATACCAACCTTGCTGTTAGCAGTTCAGTGCTTATCCTACAGTTTCCCTAGCGTTCCTTCTGTCACCTGACTGATCCTACTTATTCTCCTTGGAGACACCTTCCCTTCCTCCCCAGTCACATTGTATCCTGATCAAATTCTCCCTCTTCACCAGGTGTGACACTGTAGAATCCACACTGGACTGGTAACCACAAGGTCAGTGATTCAAAACCACCTGCCACTGCCTGGAAACTCTATGCAGGGTCACTATAAAGAGTTGGAACAGACTAGACAGCACTGAAAATCAACCACAGACAACTGAGTGTCTGACCTCCCTGCTGGAGGCGTGTCAGAGTGGTGAGGACTAGCTGTGAGCACTGTGGTCCCAGCACTAGAACAGGGCCTAATCTTTACCACTTCTCACACCCAGGATTTTTTCTCTCTGAAGCTACACCCTTGGGTCAGGCCCTTCTGGTATTTGCATTACAAAACCCTTGGCATAGCAGAGGATGAGGGTCTAGCCTGGCTGCCATCTTCTGTGCTGTTCCTCTGAACCCAGTGGTCCAGTCCCATGACTGGTGGTTTCATTTTTGCCCTCACCATGGGTCTTAAGATGGGTTCTCTAGAGAAGTAAAACCAGTGAAATTTATATTTGTGTGTATGTGTGTACATGTACATATATATATATAATCATGAGGAATCTGTACCTGGACCAAGAAGCAGTTGTTTGAACAGAGCATGGGGACACTGAATGTTTTAAAATTAAGAAAGGTGTGTGACAAGGTTGTATTCTTTCACCATACTTATTCAACCTGTATGCTGAGCAAATAATACGAGAGGCTGGGTTCTATGAAAAAAAACATGGCATCAGGATTGGAGGAAGATTCATTAACAACCTGCAGTATGCAGAAGATACAATCTTGCTTGCTGAAAGTGAAGAGGACTTGAAATATTTACTGATAAAGATCAAAGAGCACAGCCTTCGATATGGATTACATCTCAATGTCCTCACCACTGGACCAATAAACAACATTCTTTTCAATGGAGAAAAGATTGAAGTTGTCAAGGACTTCATTCTTCTTGGACCAACTATCAACACTCATGAAAGCAGCAGTCAAGAGATCAAATGACGTATTGCATTAGGCAAATCTGCTGCACGGGAACTTTTAAAAGTATTGACGAGCAAAGATGTCAGCTTGAGGACTAAGGTGTGCCTGACCCAAGCCATGATATTTTCAATAACCTCATATGCATGCGAAAATTGGACAGTGAATAAGGAAGATCATAGAAGAATTGATGCCTTTGAATTATGGTGTTGGAGGAGAATACTAAAAGTGTCATGGGCTGCCAAAAGAACCAATAGATCTGTTTTGGAAGAAGTGCAGCCAGAGTGCTCATTAGGGGCCAAGATGGCCAAACTTTGTCTCTCATACTTTGGACATATTGTCAGGAGGGAAGAGTAGCTAGAGAAGGATATCAAGCTTGGTAAGATGGAGGGTCAGAGAAAAAGAGGAAGACCCCCAACGAGATGGATTGGCCAGGTGGCAGCATTGATGGACTCAAGTGTGCCAACAGTAGTGAGGTTGGCCCAGGATCGGACATTGTTTCATTCTGTTGTTCATAGGGTTGCTATGAGTCAGTTCTGACTCGATGGCACCTAACAACAGCAATATATATATATATATATATAAAGAGAAGTTTATATCTAGGAAATGGCTCACAATTGTAGAGGTGAGAGAATCCCAAGTCTGGTTCAGGTGAACCAAGATCCGCGGGTAGGACCAGAAGGCAGATGAGGAGACAGGAGTCCCAAGTCTGGTCACAAAACAAGAGCATGGTGCTGGAGTGGGCATGGAAGCAAGGTGACAGGGCAACCAAGGCTGAGGCAGATTCATTGCAGAGCTAATGGTAAGGAGCACATCAATCAGGATGGCAGGAGTGGGCTGGTGTGTGGGGCCCTCCCGTTGATTGGGCATCCAGTGTCTCTAGCACAACTTTTAGGCACACTCTAGTGCAAATTCCAGATGCACTTGGCATGCAGGCCTGGTTGGCAGGCAGGCAGAGAATACAGCAGGCCACTGGCTCAGGTTCAAAGAACAGGAGGTTGGAGATAGACCCTGAAGTGAGATCCAGCAGAAAAGAAAGCAAGTATTCCTGCATGTCAATTACACTGGGAGCAGGCCACACCCCCAAGGTAACATCCTTTCCATTGATTGGCTGCTTATAGCCCAGCATCAAAAGTTAACTATGCCTCTATTAGATATCACCATGGGGATAACCACATCTCAACTGACAAACCACTGGGAACCCTGGCCCAGTCAAGTTGACACAAAGCTTTAGCCCTTACACCTTGGCAATGCCTTTCCTGTGTCTTTAAGCAGAAGAGCACCAGGGCTCAGTTTGTGGTCAGGACCCTCTGCCACCCCTCGCCCCAGTGCTCCATAGTACTCTGGGCCACTTCAGCAAAGGGGAACAGTTAACCACTACCCTGGTGTTAGCTTGCTGACTTGCTTCTTTGAGTGTCTATAGTCATCTTAATATTTCAAGCATAACACAACTCAGGCCATGAACAGAAGCATGCCCAGACTGTGGGCAGGAAGCATCAAAAGAATGAGGGCAGCATTGTGTGTACTGGGGAAACTGCTGCTCTTTAAAACACAGTGAGAAACTCACAGTATTTTATCTTCCCAAGTATCCTCCTCCCTAACTCCATATTGCATGGTGTAAGTGGTCTGGGAACCATTTCTCACATAGCCTCACAAAACACAACTTCCAACATTACAAACAGTCCAGTCTTTCTGGTGTTAGAGTTCCCATCGAGAGGTATATTTTGAAAGCTAAGGTCTCAGCTTAGTTTCTCATGTTCTTGTTGGTGTTGTTAAGTACTGTGGAATCAGTTCTGACTTATAGTGACCCTGTATAGAGTTTCCTAGGAGCAGCTGGTGAGTTTGAACTGCCAACCTTGCAGTTCAAACCCACCTTAAGGTCAAGTGATTATCCTACAGTGCCACACCAGGACTCCCTCATGGAAGGTAGAACATTAAAAGCCTTTCTATTTGCTTGTTGCCACTAGCCAGAGTGCTGAGTACTGCTGTGTTAAGCTTAAACAATGACTCCGTTGATTTTGCTTCTACAAGAAAGCTCAAGATACGGCCCACTCATCAAATACATTGGTGGACTTCAGTTCCTCACTCAGCTTTCCTACCTTCCATATACATATTTCCTTATACTTGTGGTCCAGTACATGCCACTGATATGACTTAACACCTTTGGTAGTGACTGAGGTAGTGAGTATCAGGTTTCTGTATATAAATTTGCCCTCGCCATTTTGTACTTCTCTGAAGAAAGTTAATACATGTATCCACGTTTAAGGGGCAGGAACAGTGTTCCATTTCTGAGTATCTGCATACATTAGTTAAAAAATTTTAAGAACAGGAGATTTGTCTAGTCATCCTCATTTAATTATATATTCATTTATATCCGTATGGACTATAGGATAAGCAATGGACTGAGAGGTCAGCTTGAACAAGGTCAGTGGTTCAAACTACCCAGCCACTCCTCAGAAACCCTGTACAGGGTCTCTATGCATCAGAAACAACTCAACAACATTTAACAGCAACAACATGGACTCATGTAATCTGGGGTATGATCCAGTACTGTTAATATTATTATTATGTTCTTCAAAATATCCCAGCCCTGGCCTTTGGGAGCTCTTTCAATTAGTAAGTTCCTTTGATTTTTTAGTCACTTGTCTGATTTTTTTCAGTCACTCTTTTCTTTCTGGTACTCAAGACTAATCTCACCCTAGTCCTAGAAGTAGCCATTTCTATAATTCAGTATTAGCGATTGTTGGTGCTGTAATGGGCCTTCAAATCAGTTCCAACATATAGCAACTCTGCATAGGGTTTCCAAGACCGTGCTTGCTTGTAGAAACAGAAAGCCTCATCGTTCTCCCTAGAAGTAGCTAGTGGACCCAAAGTGTTGATCCTGTAGTTCACAATGCAGTGTATATTTTATAGTGCCACCGTGCTGCAAAAGACCTGCTAAATATGACTTTGCACTTTAGAGGTGGTCGCTTTATATCCACCCACTTAGCTATGATGGACGGTTAGGATGCTGTCAGAATACAGGCATATCCTGGTTCTCAAGCTCACAATGCTTATACAATACTGGCAGTCCCAGAGTTTCTTGGAATGGCTCTAGCTTGTTGGTACTGGGGTACATGTTGCATTGATCCCACATACCTGGGGTTTGTTGGTAGGAGAAAGCTGCAGAGAAGAGAGATACCAACAATCCTTATTTCTTAACCTTCATTTTGAGATCAACACTGGGAGCAATTTTCTCAGGTATAGGTCATCCTCCTCCTTTGAGCCACTAGGTTAGTTCCACAAGCTAATTAAGCATCTACTATGTTCTGATGCATACTGAGGTTGGTGCAGAACCCATAACAGAGGGAGCAAAACTAGTTCCTCTAATTTTTGTTGCTGATGCTGGACTGGCTCAAACTCCAGAAATTTGCTATGGTTTAAGAATCCTACTCTGAGCAAACCAGGGTCAGCTAAATTCATACGGGGTGATTACAACTCAAGTGACCAGATCTCAAATTTCTCATCTGCAACCTTGAATGCCACCACCATTCTGTTAGAAATGTTTATTGTTCATTAATTTAGGTTTTTTTTTTTTTTTAATTGTATTTATCTCTTAGTCACTGCTTGACTTGTATCCACATTAAATATATCCAATGTGGAGTCCTGGTGTGGCACTGTAGGATAAGAACTGGACAGCTAACTGCAAGGTTGGTGGTTCAAATCCACCAACTACTCCTCAGAAGCACTATGCAGGGTTGCTATGAGTAGGAGCTGACTCGGTGACACTTAACAATGACAGTAACAATATGTCACTAACTGTGTACTCAGATGAATGTGAACCAGCTGAAGTGATATTTTAAATTCTTAGGTTTCATGCCAGAAATGACAGTTTTGAAGGGAAGCAAGTGATTCTCATGGCATTCAAAGACAGAACTCTAAATACCATAAGCAGAATGTCACTGCTTACAGCAACAGCTGAAAGCAATTAGGTAGGGCACATTTTTATTCAGGATTTCAAAATGTGACTTTTTTAGTAAACCTGCTACAATCCAGGTATTTAAAAACAATGGATTCTCAGTGAACCTAGAGCTGCTTCTGACAGGATGAGGAGGACTCTTGGGTCTGAGTTGCATGTTAATTCTGGAGTCACGGCTGCTGACTTACCTCCTTTCCATCCCTGTGGGTGGCCTGAGGCTGGTAGGCCTGCTGGTAATGCTGAAATAGGTATTATTACATGTAAAATTTAGGCCTCACATTTCACTGGACTTCTGTCAGCTGAGGATAACTCCCAAGAAGGTGCTTCCTGGCCAACAATACAGGAGCTCAAGGGAGAGAATGGGTCCCAATGCACGGAGCCTGCGGCCTGGCTTCTGAGGCTGGCTGCTGCAATGGCCTTCCTTTGGCTCAAGAAATGGAGGGAATGGGAAGATCACATCAGAGTACTGGCCCTTGAGCGGGAGCACTCTTTCTGGCGGCTCCTTCCTCATGGGTGATGTAGAGGAGACAATGGTGAGCCTTATACTCCACCTAGGGGCCAAAGAATGTAGCAATCTCCAACTGACAAAAAAGGTTTTAGGGGATAGACCCCTGACCAACCAATGAGAAGGGTCGGTGAATCCTGGAAATCAGGAAATACTACATGTCGGCAGGGCAGCCATCCAGTTGCTTACGCTTTCATACATGCTGACTGTGAGAAACAACTATTATGGGCATGGTCTATCTTCAGTGAAGGAATAAGGGAAGGCTTGTGGGTAGCAGGCTAGGATAACAAAAGGAGGTGATGAACTGGTTTGACTAACTAGGAACTTTAAATAAGAATACAGTCAGTAAGACCATGCAGGAGCCATTTTAGCTTCTCCCGGAGGCGGGAACATGGGAGGTGCCAGTAGAATTGTAATGGGGAACTGGAACTGGAGGAGGGGCTTTTTCAAGACAGGGGAATAAAGCTGTTTGTGGCCAGCCATATGGCATTTCTGCCCATGTCTATTGGGTTGGGCATCTGATTTTAAAAAATCGAATAAAGAAAACCTCACTCTTGCTAAAATTAGTACAGATTGGATTACTTGAGCATTTGTTGGTATGGACAATGTTTCTCACACTGACCAGCCTGTGTTTTGTCACATGGTGGTTTAGTTGTGCTGTGCAGATTGTTAAATAGTTGCAATATCACTTCTGCTGATGGTGCTGCTAACTTGTTTAGCAGGTAACTGAGTTTACTCAGAGATGCTGTGGAAGAAGGGCCTGATGATCTCATTCTGAAAAATCAGCCACTGAAAACCCTGTGGAGAACACTTCTACTCTGACACTTACGGGGAGTTGGGATGACACAACAGCAATTGGTTATGAAGGTGACTAGAGTCGGTAGTGTGGGGGGCTACTGGAGTGGGAGGTGGTAAGGGATGCCAGTGAGGCCTTAACTCCCACACAGATTCTCACTGGAGCTAGTGCTAGCCCAAAACTTCCCAACTTGAGTCCACCCAGAAGCATCTCAGAAGAAAGGCCTGGTGATTGACTTCTGAAAAATTAACTCATTGAAAATCCCTTGGAGCACAGCTCTACTCATTCACACATGGGGTCTCCTTGACAGCAACTGGAGAAATAGTAGAATGTTCTGGTGAATGGAGCTCTTAGCTGTGGTAATGGAGGTGGCTGTGTGCAGTCAAATCAGTGCATACTCAGAGTGATTCTGTGCAGAGGTTCTGAAACTGTAAATCTTTGTGGGAGCAGGAAGTCTTGTCTTTCTCCCACGCAGTGACTGGTAGATTTGAACTGCTAGTTAGCAGACCAGTTCATCATCCTCTGCACTACCAGGGCTCCTTTAAGTATGGCAATGTTCTTGTTGTTAAGTGCTGTCGAGTCAGTTCCAACCCATAGCGAGCCTGTATAGGGTTTCCAAGGAGTAGTTGGTGAGCTTGAACCACCGATCTTGTGGTTCAAACTGACTTTGCAGTCTGGCGCATTAGCCCACAGCACCACACCAGGACTCCAGATATGGCAATGTTGTTATTGTTGTTAAGTGCTGTCGAGTTGGTTCCAACCCATAGCAAGCTTTTATAGGGTTTCTTAGGAGCAGCTGGTGAGCTTGAACCACCAACCTTTGTAGTTCAAACCGACTTTGCAATCCAGCACATTAACCCACAGTGCCACATCAGGACTCCAGATATGACAATAAAAAGCATGTCTTATTCAGAAGAGGACACCTAACATTTAACACAGCCACATAGTTGGAGTCCACATGCAAGACCCCTGCTGGTTGGGTCCACATTTTTAAAGGTAGGTATATTTATTTCCTGCCGCTATCATAGCATATTGTCACAAACTGGATAAGTATAAATAACAGAAATTTATCATATCATAGTTCAGAAGGCCAAAGCTGAAAATCAAGACGTTGACAAGGTCGATTCCTGTTGGAGGCTCGGAGGTAAAAAACAAAACAAAACAGTTCACCCTTCTCTCTTCGTTTCTGGTGTCTCTTGTCATTGCCTGGCTTGCAGATGCTAATTTATATCACAGATATGTGGCTCCATCTCTTCACACGACCTACTGTTTTGTGATTCTGTCCTCTCCCTTTCCTTATGTAAATACCACTTCAAACCCAAGAGGGTTTCATCGTGAGATCCTTTCTTAATGACATCAGCAGAGATCCTATATTTAGTTAAGGGTACATTCTTACTTTCTGGGTGGACATGGATTTTGGCTGGACACTCTTCTACCACCACAATGAGAGAAGTTCACCATCAACTGTTGCAAAGTGAAAATGGTTCTGTGTCAGGAAAGAAAGCTAGTATAATAAGATAAAAGGGAAAATAAAAGTAACTATTCAATTGGATAGGAGCAATTCTTGTAATCATGTTTTACACTGGTCTTGTCTCATATGGCTATACTTTTAGTTTTTAATTCATTCACAGGAGAAAAGACCTGTTCACCACCTTCCATAAAGATTAGAGTCTAGGAAACCCTATGGGCCAGTTCTGCTGTGTTACTATGTAGGATCATGAGGAGTTGGAAGCAGTTCAATAGCATAAAATAGCAACAAGATTAGGCATTATATCATTTGTAGTTTTTAAGTATGGTATCATAAGAGAGGGAGCAGAGAGACATGAGGATAAAATGTGTGTATACAGTGTGCTAACAAAATGCACATTTTGGAGTTGAATCAGAAACGTACCTATCTAAAACCAGTGGTTGGAGAACTGCTTGAAAAGCCAAGTAGAGATAGATACTAGTCTTGCCTCTTTCCCCGATGCCACGGGTTGACTCAGTCTGAGAGAGTCACAGCTTAGGTCTTTGGTGGATCAGAAAGCTCTCTCTATCTGAGCTCCCTTTGTCTTGGGTTTATATCAATCACCGGTCAGGCCCCCCAGCCAATCTGTATAAAGATCAAGAATAAGGTGACACCTCCCCAGCCAATCCTGGTAAAGGTTAGACTGGGGTGGGGGTGTGGGGCATCATAGTCAATCCCAGTAAAGGTCAACTATTTAGGTAAAGATCAGCTCTTGAGTGAGACTCCCCAGCCAATCCAGTTAAAGGCCAGATGGGAGGAGGGCCCCTAGTCAATCCAGGTAAAGGTAAGTTATAGGGCAGACTTATAGAACCTGAACTAAAAGTCCAAGCTGTTTTTCTTTAATGAGGTAGTTCTACATTGCATGGCATTTATATAGCAACTCTACTCTGAAAAATGCTAATGAAAACAGAACGAATGAGAACTATGTGACACACACATATACATATTTTACAAACTAAGAGATAATATGAGAACTCACTTACGTGTGATTTAAAGGAGCTGGTGGGGTAGTGGCAAATGATGCAAAGGGCTATGAGCTCAGTGACTACTCACTGGGCTGCTGGTGTGGCACGGAAAGACATCTAAGTCTCTTACTGTCCTAACACCTTAGCTTTCCAGTCATGACTCTGAGGACCAGCAAAGGTGACTTGATAGAACAAGTTGCTCTGTCTCCTAAAAAGAAGTCTTAGGAGTCAACTTCAAACAGTAGATTTTATTTCCTTTTCATATCACCACAAATTTAAAATTAAAAAAAACTTTAAATTACCCCAAATGCTTCCAAATTAAGGCTCTATAGTTAATGCACTGGACTACAAAGTTGGTCTGAACTGCAAGGTCAACATTTCAAGCTCACCAGCTGCTTCTCAGAAACCCTATACAGGACTGCTATGGGTTGGATTTGACTTGACAGCATTTAATAACAATGGCAAACTTAGTTATTTATTGTGATTTGAGAGAAAGTTTACAGAGCAAATTGATTTTTCATTCAAGAATTCCTACACATTTTGATGTGTGGTATTAACTGAAGACTCTTCCCTTTTTCACGCTTTCTGTGTTTACCATTTTCATTCATCCTTCTTCCCTATCCATTGCTGCCTTCTCAACTTTATCCCTGAGCAAATGCTCCTATTTTGGTCTTGTACGGCCACTTGTTCTCAAAAGTGCATGCCTCCCTGATGCTATTGCTCATGTTATAGACTGGACTATTGTTTGGCTGAAAGTTCAGCCAGGGAGGTGAATTTAGGTCTAAGCCTGAAGAGTGTCTGAGCCCCATAATGTCAGGGGTTCCTCCAGCCTCTGCCAAAGCAGAAAGAGTGCTTGCCTGGTCTTTTTAATTATTTTGTATTTTGTTTCACATTTTTCTACCAATCTATCCAGGGCTCTCTGTGGTGATTCCATTCAGAGTGGCCAGCTGTGACAACCAGGCACAGTCTAGTTCTTCTGATCTCAGGGTCCTGGAAGCTGAAGTTCACATGGTCCATTAGTCCTTTGGATTCATTGTTTCTATGCACCTTTGATTTTCTTCACTCTTATTTGCTCTGGATGAGGAGACACCAATAACTGCACCTCAGATGGTCACTCACAAGCTTTTCAGGCTCTGTTGACTACTTACCAAAGTAAGTTATAGAGTATTTTCTTTGTGGGCTATGGGCTACGTTATACCAAGTGCCTTGGTGTCCCTGTCCACCATATTCCTTAGTCCAGATCAAACAGCTTATTTCCTTGAGGTGTTTGGTTATGACTAAGAAACAGGAGGCAAAGGCCTCCTGCTTGCTCTACTATGTTGTTTTTTTAGGTGCCATTGAGTCAGTGCTAATCCAGAGCAAGCCTATGTACAACAGAAACACTGTAAGATCTGCACTAACCTCTCAACTGGTCCCATGTTTGAGCCTATTTTTGCTACCACTCTATCAGTCCATTGCATTAAGGGTCTTTCTGTTTTTCACTGACCTTCTTCTTTACTAAGCACAATGGTCTTCTTCAGGGACTGGTGCCTCCTGAAAACACATCTGAACTATGTGAGACCCAGACTTACCATCCTTGCCTCATAGGAGCATTCTAGCTATAATTCTTCTAAGACAGACATGTTCCTTACTCTGGAAGTCCATGGAAGATTCAATATTTTTAGTCAACAGCATAATTTGAATGCATCAACTCTTCTTGATCCTCCCAAATGTCCACTGCTCTCTCTCATGCGCTGGCTCTTGGTTTTGCTCCTCTGTCACTGCTCTGGTGTCAGTGTTCTGTGTCTGGGTCAAGGACCTTTAGTGTGCAGAGTAAGAGATTATATAATGAAGTACAGTCATTTCTGTAAAACTAGACTTTTGTGGTGAATTGGCATAATATGGTAGTTAAAGCTCGCTGCATGGTAGCACTCAGTTACCTTCCTGTCTCATCCTCACTGCCTTCTTTCTTATAAATATATGCAAACTGGTTTTGCCATAGCAAGATATTTGCATAGGAAATAGGAATAGGAGTGATTAAGAAACTTGATTTACATGGATGAAGGCAAGACTTGATGAACCTATTACATCTTGACACTTATTGGAACACATTTGACATTTTCAACTGACATTTTCCAAGGGCCAGAGATGTCATGAATTTACCTTTAACATTTTCATTTTCATTCTTTAGAATCTTAGAGATTCTAAATTCCTTAGAGATGTCCTGGTGTGGGGCTGGACTGTTCAGCACAAGGTCGGTAATTCAGGTCTACCAGCGGCTCCTCAGAAATCCTACACAGGACTCTTATGAGTGAGAACTGACTCCATGGCATTTAACAACAACTAAAGATGTAATTTCTATATTACAACCAAAGTATACATTTCTCCAAAAACATTGTTTTTGTTCCATCACAGGTTGTTTTTCTTTCTTTCTTTTTTTACTTTTCCATTTTTGCCCTTTTTTATTTTAGCTATTGTGTTTTGATAATGGTAATAAACTAGATACAGGTTAAAAGTAGTATGTAAATAGAATTGTTGTTCTTAAGTGCCACATAATCAGCTCTGATTCATGGCAGCCCTGTGTAGGGTTTCTAAGGCTAGTGGGTTTGAACTACTGACCTCATGGTTAGTCCAGTGTTATCCTACCATATCACACTAGGATAGAATTGCTGCTGCTGCTGCTGCTGCTGTGTGCCATCGAGTCAGTTCCGACTCATAGCGACCCTGTACAGGGTTTCTGTGACTATAAATCTTTATGGGAGCAGAATGCCTCATCTTTCTCCTGCAGGAACAACTGGTAGTTTCGAACTGCTGACCTTGCGGTTTGCAGCCTGAGTCGTAACCACTACGCTACCATAAGGATAGAATTAGCTTCCATTAAATTAATATTTGTTTTATTTTATTTGTTGTTTTGTTGTTGTTGTTGTGTGCCATGGAGTCAGTTCTGACTCATAGTGACCCTGTACAGGGTTTCCGAGGCTGTAAATCTTTACAGGAGCAGAAAGCCTCATCTTTCTCCCGAGGAACAGCTGGTAGTTTCGAACTGCTGATCTTGAGTTTCGCAGCCCTAACCACTACGCTAGCAGAGCTCCTTTTATTTACTGCTGGATTATTCATTACATGTTGTTGTTGTTAAGTGCTGTTGAGTTGTTTCTGGGTCATAGTGACCCTGTATAAGGTTTCCAGGGAGTGGCTGGTGAGTTTGAACCACCAACTTTGTGGTTCAAACTGAACTTATGGCTGATTGTTTATCCTACAGTGCTGTACCAGGACTCATTCATCATAGGACTTCTTAAAAAAAAAGCACAAGGGTGAGATTTCTTATAACCCAAGTGCAAAGTTCCCTGCTCTTTGTTCAGATGTCATGAGTACTACTTGGTGAGATTGATTCACTAGTGTTTACTGAGACTTGATAGCTTGAAGCTAAATAGTCAACAACACCTGTTGGGTTCCCTGAAAGCCTGGCATGGCAGGAGCGCCTGAAGAGCTCCTTGTCTCATTTCAACTGCGCACTAAAAGAATTTCAAAAGCTGTCATTCATACATTGACTTTCATGGACATCTTGGGAAGGAGAGGAGAGAGGGGAACAGCATTGTAGGCAGTTCCCTGAATAAAGAGTGGGATTCTCTCTAACTCTGTCTTTATGTTGAATGTGTGTGTCAGTCCAGACAGGTGGAGCTTGTATCTAACATCAGTCAAATGTTTGCTGTAGTATATAATATACACTGCACACTTCTATGCATAAAAGCATTAAAGAAATCCTTCCAAAGACACTAAAAGTACCATTAACATTGTAAAGCTGTTGTTGTTAAGTGCTGTCAAGTGTTGTTGTTAAGTTTGGTTCTGATTCCTAGCGACTCTGTATAGGGTTTCCGAGGAGAGACTGGCAAGTGTGAACTGCCAGCCTTGTGGTGTAAACCAACCTTGTGATCCAGTGCTTATCCTACCGCACCACACCAGGATTCCAACATAGTAATAGAGTAATAGTAATAATAATGTTTTGATACATATTGCAAAGTAGGACCTATTTGTTGATATAAACCGTTATGGTTGTTTGTGCCTTCAAGTTGGTTACGATTCATAAGGATCCTGAAAAGAGTTTCCAGGGGTTCCCAAAAATCTTTATAGGAGTCAAATTCCTCATCTTTCTCTCATGGAGCAGCTGGTAGATTTGAACTGCTGACCTGTGGTTAGTAGTCCAACATGTAACCCACTACGCTACTGGGCTCCTTACAAACCACTATCTGTACCTTGAATTTCGGTCAGATAGCTAAAGCCGGTGGAACTACCTGTCTGTACAGAGAATTGATAATCTCACTATAGAACAATAAACCTAAGCAATCCACTGGATCAGAAGCTAAGTGGGAAGAAAGAGTGTCAATTCATGAATTGGAATAATCTAAGAAAATCAATACACTTTATGAAACTCTCACCTCTGTCATCTTTAACTACCATAGGCTTTACATATTGTAACTTTTTAAAATCAAAGATTAGAACTTATTTATTTTATAGTTTCCCAAATTACCTAGTCACACACTGAACCCAGTAGGTTTTGTTTAATTAAATTTGTATTTGGATGCCAGTTTCTTTCATTTCCTTAATGAAAAAGAATAACAATATGTTCGTTGTATCACACTATGAGAAAGGGTGATTTTCAATAACTAATCAGCAGGGTTCTGCCATCCATTAGCTTGGATGAAGGTCATATGTCTGAAACAAGGTCCTGAAGGCCTCCTGCTCTGTCAAGGGACTAACCATATCAATGATTTGCAGGAAGGATTTCAGATGAAGGCAATGGGAAGGACATAGAAACATAGGGCAGTGACTTTTGGAAGTCCTGCTGTGGTGCTGTGGGTTAATGCACTGGCCTGCAAAGTCTCAGCTTGAACTGCAAAGTAGGCGTTTCAAGCTCACCAACCGCTCCTTGGAAACCCTACACAGGGTTGCTAGGGGTTGGAACCAATTCGATGGCACTTAACAGCAACATCAAAGGATGTTTTGGAGTCCTGATGTGAAGCTGTAGGTTTAGCACTCGACTAGTAACAGCAAGGTCAGCAGTTCAAATCCAACTACTTCTCAGAAACTCTATACATGGTTGCTATGGGTTGGAACTGACTCCATGGGCACTTCACAACACCATGGATGCTTTACAATGTGTTATCAACAAGTGCAGACATAAACCCACTGCCGTCAAGCAAGCCTCTAGTACAGAGCAGCTCTGTTCCATGTGGCTTCTGAGGCTGTAAGTCTTTACGACTGACCTTTAGCTTAACAGTCCAGTGCTTAAATCACTGGGCCACCAGCTGTCACGTTAAGCCTCCAGAGCCATGTGCATCATGGACATGAATCTTTCCAGTCAGAAACTTTGGCCAGATTCTGCTATATTTAAAAATTACATCTCTTTGAAAGTTTCAAATTCTTGGTACAAGAGTCACTGGGTGAGAAGAGTGTTAACTTTCTTAGTAAACCACTTCTTCATTCAGTATATCTCTCTTCCATGGCCTAAAGACCAGATTCATCTTCTCAAACGTCACTTAAACATATGCACACACATATACATGCACAGACCCATGAGGGTAAGTCAAACACACTGCAACAAGTCAGAGAACCCTTTATTCAATAATAATGTTGAGAGGGGAAGAAGTCATTTCTCCACATGTTCTCCATCTAGGTTGATATACTTTGGGAGGTGGTTTTACCAACTTTCTAACCCTTCCCTAAAGATGGGAAGAAGGTGGTGGAACAATGGATTAAGCACTGGGCTGTGAACCAAAAAGGTCAGCTGTTTGAACCCACCAAGTGGACTCAGTAGGAGGTTGAGGCATTCTGCCTCTGTAAAGTACTGCAGCTTCAGAAATCCCCTGGGACAGTCCTCCCCCTTTCTACAGGGTTGCTATGAGTCAAAATTGATTTGAAGGCAGCGAGGAGCTCTTCTCCCAAAACTTCTGTGCTCTTTGAATTATTGTTGTCATTGTTGTTAAGTGCCGTCAAGTCAGTTCCAACCCATAGCTACCCTGCATAGGGTTTTGAAGGAGTGGCTGGTGAGCTTGGACACACCGACCTTGTAGTTCAAACTGACCTTACAGTTCAGCACATTAAACCACAGCATCACACCGGAACTCTACAATTACACTCTTCAATTACACCACATCAAAATGGTAGTTTTGTCATCCTTAAGGTACTGAAATCACTTTCCTTTTAACTGCTCATTGAGTTTGGGGAATAACAGCAACAATAACAAAATGTCTGAAGGAGCAAGATCAGAGCTGCCAAGTGGATGGACAAAATTCTAACAGAATTCTGGTGAGACTGACTTTGCTACCCTGAAAGGAAGAGCAAGTGCATTGTTGTGATGGAAAAGATATTCCTAAGTGCAACATTCCTGCTTTTTCTCACCAGTGCAGTTTTCAATTTCCTTAAACGTCTTCCTAATCAGTTCCTGTGATCGTCCTGCATTCGTAGAGAAAAATCTATCAGGATACCCCTTTCAAATCCCCAAAAAACTACTGACATAACCTTCTGAGCTTTCCTCTACATCTTGAATTTCACTGGCTCAGCAAATCCTCTTGGAAGTCACTGTTTTGACTGGACCTTGGACTCTAAATTGTATCGATAAATGCAACAATTTTTGATTCATTTCAAAATACATATTCATTAGCTTTGATCTTGCTTTTCACTGATAAGTCTGTGATGTTCATTACCAACTTCTGGACCCCAGCCACAGTTTCTTCATTCATCGAGGTTGATTGTCTTCTCCCTCTTGACTCACATTTTGAGGTCCTGTCAAACCTCCTTAAGATGCCTGATCCATCTGAAAATGAATGTTAAATAAATAAATATGAAACTAATGTTATACAGGAATTCCTGTAAACTTGTTGCAAAGCTTCAGTGATATGGGAAAATGTGCACTCGAGTGTTGTTTAAAATCTGATACTAGCCCTGACCTCAAAATAGTTTATCTCCCCGAGCTCCCCCATTCCCATTGTACAAAATGTACTTGTTATCTTGAAAGCGCCTTAATGAGACTGATGTATTACTGAGAGAACTTGTTTACAGCTATCCACTGACCACAGAGAAATGTTTAAACATGTTTCAGTTTGGAATAAATCTGTGCATGTTACACTGGCACCCTGATAGCAATACTTTATTGACTCACCCTTGTATGTATAAGGGGACTTCAAAGAGTTTATGGAAAACATTCCATTATTATTTAATTATATTTTTCCATGAACTTTTTGAAGCCCCTTGGTAAATAGCTGCAGTGAGAACACAATGCCAATTTTAGAAGATGAATATTAGCAGGCACTGACAGGATTGGGTCAGAGTACTATGTTGAACTGTTTATTATGTTGAGCCACATAGACCATCATGTGATAAACTCTCAGTGGTTGACTGACTGCTAAACTGCATCTTTGAGTCTCCTTAGAAGAAGAGGAAGAATTTACACTCATCAGTAGAAAAACATACTTAGTACTATAGTTAAGCAAGGCAGTCTCAAGAAACTTCTGCTAAATCTGGATCATTTTTCAGGCTAGGACAACACCTTTTCCAGGCTAATTCACATTTGCTGTTATGCAAACAAGCATGGCCCACACAGCTGATGAGAGGGTCATTAGACTCACATACCATATCCACCCCTAAGGGGCCAGGCCTCAGAGAACATTTTGGAATTTATGGACTTTCCTACACTTGATACATTTCTTACACTTGATACATTTGATATTGACAGTGCTTTGCACCATAAAAATGTACCAAATGGAGTAAAAAGGATCAAAGTATCTAGATTCCTCTATAAATGTTTGACCCTATGTAAATCTTACTTTGGTGTTCTGGTGTAGCACTGTGGGCTACTGAGCTGGACTGCAAAGTTGTTTGAAATACAAAATTGGTGGTTCAAGCTCACCAGTCACTCCTTGGAAATGCTATATAGCGCCACTATGGGTCGGAACCAACTTAACAGCACTTAACCACAACAAATCTTACTTTAAATCTATTCCTTTCTTCATTTTTCTTTTCCTGTGTCCTCTGTCGACAAGGTGTCAGTTTGTGTCCCATCATTTGTTCTAACCTTGTATTCATCTTTGACATTCTACTTTCTTCCTATTTTAGGGTCTGACTGGCACTCTGATTATCTCCCTTTCTTCTCTTTCTTGGCTCAGCATTATCAGCCTGGTTATGTGATATTTGACCTCTTCCTTTTATTCTCACACCTAATTCTATTGAGTTATACTTTCTCCAAAACACTTTCTTCCTAAACTCTCCACTCCTAACCCATCTATCAGAAATGTGAAGCCCAGATTTTTACCATATACCTTTCTGGGTACAGCCAGGGCAGGAAAAGGAAGCATACAGAGGTGTTATTAGCCATGGCTACCAAAAGAAAAAGACAAATAACCCAATTAAAAAATGGGCACAGGACATGAACAGACACTTCACCAAGGAGGAGATCCGGGCAGCCAAGAAACATATGAAGAAATGTTCACAATCACTAGCTATCAGAGAAATGCAAATCAAAACAACAATGAGATATCATCTCACATCAGCAATAACAGCAAAAATTAAAAAAGCAGAGGACAACAAATGCTGGTGAGGATGCGGAAAGACTGGGACTCTCCTACATCATTGGTGGGACTGCAAAATGGTCCAGTCAGTCTGAAAAGCAATATGGTGCTTCCTCACAAGGTTGAAAATAGAAATAACTTTTGACCCAGCAATTCCTCTACTTGGTATTTACCCACAAGAAATACAAGCCATAACATGAGTAGACATATGCACACCAATGTTCATAGCAGCACTATTTACAATAGGAAAAAAATGGGGACAGCCAAAATGCCCATCAATTGAAGAATGGACAAACAAACTGTGGTACATGCACACAATGGAATACTATGCTACCTTGAAGAATAACAAGGAAGCTGAAAGCCACCACAAAACATGGATGAACCTTGAGGACACTATGTTGAGTGAAATTCGTCAGTCACAAAAATAGAAATACTGCATAAGACCATTATTGTAAAAGACTAAGATAAAGAACTCACCCAAAAGGGAATATATATATATATAAAATTGCTGATCACCTGGATATATGGGATGAAAGGGCGGAGGTAGGAAAGAACACAGGGTAGGGAATAGACATAGGAGAGCCTGGGTGCTGAGGGGTGGGGGCTGGCAATACACAAAAAGGGAGAGGGAAAAGAAGAACAAGGTGGATGGGAGAATGGTTAGACAGGTTCGCATGGGCTAGGTGGGACAGACATAAATGACAATGTATGCAAAACCTTGGAATAACAGGACTTCCGGATACAGGGATTGAGGCATGGCTTGAAAGGGGAAATGAGGGGAATAATGTTAGGATGCTTGGCTATCTTTTGAATCTTGGTTTCCCTTGCCTACCATTATGAAATAGGTACTTGAGGGTGTGTGTGTGTGGGAAATAGCCAGAAACATCACAATAGAAAACATGTAAGCCCATCTTCAGCCTATAACTGACTAAAATACCTTGAGGGTGCTGGAAATTGCCCAGACCCAAATGGGATGGGGGACTATAAAGGCAAGAACTGACTGGCTTACGAGCTTTCAAGAGGGAGCCTAGTCCCAGATGGGGCAGGGGTTGGCAGAACCTCCATTGAATGATTTCCAATTTGTTGGACTGGGCTGATTAAATGGGGATAAGACTCTTGTGGTAAAACAGTGAATACCTGCCATCAGGACTGACTGTGAGAATCAGAAATGTAGAGGCAGATTGTTTTTCCTTTTTTTTTTTTTTTTTGGCAAAAGGAGGAGATAGATTGATTTTGCAGCCCAGAAGCAGAGGTCCCTGGGACCATCAAGTGAGAAGAGTGGAAAGTATGACCCTATGCAGAGAGGCAGTGAGGCCAGGCATGGAGACAGAGGTGATGGAATGAACAGATGGAGTGGCTGGGGACATGAGACTCAGGGAGGGAGAGGAGCTGTTTGCTGACAGCCAAGGGGTACGGGCCTATAGGGTGTATCCTTTGGTTATTTGATGAAGCATGGAGGGGATTGTAATCATTGCAATGAAATGAAATATGATAGAATGAATGTGAAGCTGAAGTGGGACAGAGGCAAATAATGATATATGCACAACCTTGGAACAACAGGGCTCTGGGATACAGGGATTGAGACATGGTTGGAATGGGGAAAAGAGGGGAAAAAATGTTAAGATGTTTGGCTGTCTTTTGAATCTTGTTTTCCCTGGCACACCACTATAATATAGACACTGGAGGGGGAGAGAAAGGAATAGCCAGAAACATAACCGTAGAAAGCTTGTAAGTCCGTTTTCTGCCTATATCGGACTGAATACCTAAAATGGGCTACAATGTGCCCAGTGAAGAAGGATTCCTACAGAGTCTCTGCATTACACATGACCATAGGTGGAATACTGAACAGCATCCAGAATCTTCAGAGGTGGGAAATCTCCACTTGAAAGGACAAGCTGACCAGCCTGGAGTGGCCAGAAGAACAGAAAATACTTCTTGAAAGAAAGACTGACAGGAAAAACACAAAACAATACAGGCAAAACAACTGATTACTACAAGAACAAACAAGTGGCTTGACCAGGAGACATCAAGGCAAGTGGTTGAGTCCCCTCAGAGCAAACCCCCTTCCAAGACTAAGACCCAATGGGAATACATGATTTGATTGGTGACCACATTTGTAGGAGCTCTGGTAGCGTAGTGGTTACGAATCGGGCTGCGAACCCCAAGGTCGGCAGTTCGAAACTACCAGATGTTCCGTGGGAGAAAGATGAGGCTTTCTGCTCCCATAAAGATTCACAGCCTCGGAAACCCTGTCCAGGGTTGCTATGAGTCAGAACCTACTCCACGGCACATAACAACAACAACAAGGGGAAGTGAGAGAAAAACAGCAATGAAGCTGTGAGCTAAGCCCTACAATGTTCAATAGACTCCTGTGAACCTGGCTAGAGACCTGGTTGGCCAGCAGTGTGGCAAGACCTGGGGACTCCTAGACCCAGATCAGTGGCATAACCACAGAGGACTAGAGTAGAAAGTGTAGCGTCCAGCTGATAAGAAGAGAGGGCACATGCATAAGTACACCCACACTTGCAGATAATACCCACTTGACCTGGCTTCAATGACTAGATGATCAGAGCTCAACTAGAAGAAGAAAGAAGAGGAAAAAAAGAATAATCTGATACAATTTTATGAACTTGACTTATACCTATGGAAGCAGTAGCTCAAAAGGGAACAAATCTTGACAGCCAGGATCATTCTCACCCCCTTCATGCACAGAGAGGACAGGGATAGGCAACTTGGACACTGGCTACCCACAATCGGGGGTGGGGGGAGCTAAAGAGGCAAGAAGTGACTGGCTTACAAGCTTTCAAGAAGGAACCTAGAGCCAGAGGGCATGGAGCAAGGTAGACTCTTCACTAAGTAGTATCCAATCTGTCTAGGTGGGGCTGATGAAAGGAGATGCAGATAGGTCTCTTGTGATACAATGGTGAATAATTGTTATTAGGACTGATTGTAATGGCTGGAAATGTAAAGGTAGACATTTTGTGGCAAGGGGAGGGGAGTGATTAACTTTTCAGTCTAGGAGCCGGAGGTCTCTGGGACCATCAAAGAAGAAGAGCAGAGAACGGAACCCTACCCAGAGAAGCAGTGATGCCAGAGATGGAGGCAGAGACGATGATGTGGAGCGATGGAGTGGCTGGGGACTTTGGACCCAGAGAGGGAGAGGGACTGCATGCTGACGACCGGGGGGGTAGGATTGCAGGGTATATCCTGTGGTTGGTGGATGACGCATCGAGGGATTGTAACCATGGCAAGGAAACGATATATGATGGGATCAATGTGAAACTAATGTTCTCCCATGTAACTATCACATAATTCAAAATAAAACATTAAAAAAAGAACAATTAACAATATTAAGGATTTAAAGGATGACTTGAATTGAGAAATTCATCATCCCTCAAAATGAAAAACATGGAGTCCAAAGCGCAACAGTTACACAGACTTTTATACAAGCTTCAAACAAAGAACAGGGCCTCCACTCTTTGGAATTTCGAGCTGACCTTTTTGACAGTGGGACTGCAGCATTCTCAGGATTTGTCCATAAGCTCCAGCCTGCAACAGCAAATACCTCCCAAACCACGTCTTACTGTGGGTCACATGGGCCTGAGGACAACAGAGAGGCCACTTGCTGTAACTCCAACACAGCTGTTGTTCAGGCCCCTATGTGAGCATAGTTTTCTTCCAAGTGGTTTTATGGATGGGAGTCAGCAGTATTCCCAAAGGTGGAAAATACATCCTCCAGAATCCAAATAGAGCAACCAAATGCTGGGCCTCGCGTGCTTAATTTTAGGGGTGGGGAGCGGCAGCCACTTATTCTTGGTTGTCTGTGGAATGTGCCTGGTGGCTCTAGCCCAAGTTATTCCCAAGAATTTCACTGCTGGGCAGAGCCCTGGATTTATTCATCAGGCTCTGTGGGTCATGTGAGCCACTGCTATTTTCAAATCTGCACTAGCCTATTCTAGATTTGATATTAACATAGTATCCTCAATGCAATGGGTCACTGCACCTGAGATCTACACCAAGTCCAAGTCTCTTCTAACCCTACTAGGACAGTGAGATTAAATAACCCATAGGCAACACACTGAAAGTACACCTCCCACTTGAAAGCAAACGTGGCTGGCTCTTTACTGAGGTTGGGATCAAGAAAAAGGTATTAGTCACTAAATACCAGTCTCCTTTAGCCTGCAGTGTTTTCTGTTCTGTGGATACCAGTGCTGGAACAGCTGAAGCCACAGGTGGCACCACTTTATCTAGACCTAGATAATCTACTTCCAACATCCATGAGCCATCTCTGTTTTTCACAGGCCACCATCCAGGACTGTTGTTCAGAGAATTTGTTGGCACCAACACCCCAGGTTCCAGCATATCTTTAATCAGAGTGATAATCTCATTTTGCCCACCAGGTATCCTATACCATTTTAAATGAACAAGCTGAGTGGGTCTGGGCAATTCTAATGGCTCCTGTTTAGCATGCCAAATCAATACTGACCTAAGGGCAGACTTACACGCCTTCCATTTTACAGTATCTGGTAGAGGGTGTGCTCCCTAATTAGATATACTATCCATATCAATGATTTTGTTGTTGTTGATGTTAAGTGCCATTAAGTCGGTTCTGACTCATAGAAACTCTGTATAGGGTTTCCAAGGAGTGGCTGGTGAGCTCGAACCACTGACTTTTCAGTTCAGAGCATTCGCCCATAGCACTACACCAGAACGCCTATCAATAATACATGCAGGTAAAGGAGATGCAATTTCTTCATACAATATCTACTTAAATCTTCCAATTCTCATCCAAATTTTCACCTTAGTTCCATCAAGCATGGCATCTCCATATCCTGCAAGTTTAACCTTATTGTTGTTAAGTGCCATCGAGTTGGTTGTGACTCATAGCAACCTTGTATAGGGTTTCTAAGGAGCAGCTGGTAGGTTTGAACTGTCAACCTTGTGGTTCGCAGTCCAGTGCTGCCTAACCTTTAACCTTAGGCCCCTTCACTATTTTATTTTCTGGTTTGGGTATTACTA
>NW_006408562.1:10409158-10421436 GCF_000296735.1 Chrysochloris asiatica | reverse complement strand
CAGCCTGATTCATAACCACTACGCTGTGCTGCAATAAAACCTTTGTAGCAACCCCAGGAATGTCTGCTATATTCATCTCAGTTTTCAATAACCATCTAAAGAGCTCTCTCCTACTGGGGGACGTTCTGTCCCAATTGCCTCCTCCCATTCTCCTCATAATTACCCTTACGGTTCTTGTAATCTGCAAAACACATAAGGGGAAGTTGTGCCAACAATTTCAACACTGCTTCTCAAATTGTTGCTTTGTCTCGCAGTAGTAAGGTTACATGATATGCCCACAAAGAAGGGGCTCCCTTGATTACCATCTCTACCATGTGTAAGGGACTTACTCACTGGATGAATATCATGGTCTCCAAAAAACCACTCCAATGTGGCTTCCATAAGCAGCATATTAGCCGCTTTCTCTGGAGTGCTCCACTGAGTATTTAGAGAGGGAGAGGGGCAGTTTCCCTTCACAGGATAAGCAGATCTTATTCCAAATTTTATCCAGTCCAACGGGCTGGCCATCCCCTCCGGGTTAACCTTCCATGTAAATGGATGTAGTATTACCATTAGTAACTGTTCCATAGTGAGTTGTGGGTCTTGCATCAACCCAAACATACTCTTTCATTCTGTAGAGTTTAAAACTAAAGACACTGCCCCTAAATTAGTTACTCTCACAATCCATCTTAGTAATGGTTCCTCAGGAAGCTGACGATACCAATCTACAAACAATTAATTTACACTATAATCCCTGGTTTCAATAACTTCTCATTTTTTCCCACCCCCTTCTTGGAATACCTTCTTAGTGACCAGTGGTCATAGGGGTACATTCTGTTGTTCTAACCCAACTTTTCCTATTTGCGTTAGGTCTGACATAGTGGTTGTAGCTTTGACTTAACAAGTTCTTTGCTTGGTTCAGTGTTACCATCAGCCCCTACATTCTTTTTCCTTGCCATTGATTGCAGCTACTACTGATAAAAAAAAACAAGGAATTGTATGTCTTGCTCTTTCCTTATCACGCCATATTTCCATACACACTCAACTAGTTAATTCATCAGGACTTAAATCTATAGCTACCAATGCTGCATCCTGTGACTAGCTTTTGCCTTGGGTAAGTGATTGTAACTGCACAGCTGCTTCAATTCATGGGCAATTTTTATCCCATCCAGAAGCCAAAGGTTCCTTGTTCTCCTGCTCATCACTTTTCCTGCAAAACCACACATTACAGTGAGTCAGGGCCATTGCAGCGAATCTTACTGCTGCCGCCAACTGCATGAATAATTTCTTTTATAAAAATAAACACAAGGCTTATCCCTATGAGCTGGAGGTTAAAGATATCCCAACTATCTGACCTCTCTGACATGTTATTCCCCTCAGTGGTCCTTGATTACAATCACTACCCCTCTCTTCCCTCAAGTCCCAGGGTTCTGTAACATGATGCAATGTGCCACAAAACTGACACTTGCCAAAAGAAATGGTGCATGAAATTTTGGAAGCTGGCAAATAGCAAATCTGTTCTTCAGAGATCAGTCTAGAAGAATCCTCTCACCTACATAGTCTAAGGAACTGAGGAACCCAAACTGGCAGGCTATAGTGCATGAGGCTGCTAGAGCTGGCAAATCAAGCCAGGGTTGTTGTTGTTGTTGTTAAGTGCCATCGAGTCGGGTCCGACCCATAGCGACCCTGTACAGGGTTTCCGAGGGTGTAAATCTTTATGGGAGTAGAAAGCCTCATCTTTCTCCCGCGGAGCGGCTGGTAGTTTCGAACTGCTGACCTTGAGGTTCGCAGCCCGATTCGTAACCACTACGCTACCAGAGCTCCTTTTGTTAAGTGCCATCGAGTCGGTTCGACCCATAGCGACCCTGTACAGGGTTTCCGAGGGTGTAAATCCTTGCAAATGGGAGGTCAGATGTCATGAGCCAGATGAAAGATCCAGGGCAAGAGAGAGCATGCTTTTCCAAAGCAATCTTAGAAATTGGCATCAGATCATGCTCCCAAGGGAATCTAAGGGGATGACTTGAGTCTACTAAGTCTCTACTAAGTAAGGACATTCTTAATACTTAGATCCACCATAACCTTTATTATTTTGGTATTGTTAAGTGCCAATGAGCCTGTTCCAACTCATAGTGACCCTGTATAGGGTTTCTGAGGAGAAGCTAGTAGGTGTGAACTGCTAACCGTGTGATTTGCAGTTCAGTTTTGTCCTACAGTGCCACATCAGGAGTCGATATAGAAGAGTTTTAATAATCTTGATCTGATCCAATGGTATCTCTGCCTGAATACTATAA
Source organism: Chrysochloris asiatica (assembly GCF_000296735.1). Lineage (NCBI taxonomy): Eukaryota > Metazoa > Chordata > Mammalia > Afrosoricida > Chrysochloridae > Chrysochloris > Chrysochloris asiatica. Next base: position 10,419,166 of record NW_006408562.1, on the reverse strand, counting down.
TCCTTTTTAAAAGTCAGATATAATTTAGCATTCTTATGAATTCAGTGAATCAGCAAGGTAAAGTTTACCTGTTAATGGTAGACTTAAAATGTTGTTGGTTTTGTTAGGCACTATAGAGTCGTTCTGACTCATAGAGACCCTATGCACAATAGAACCAAACACTGACCGGTCGTGTTCTTGAGCCCACTGCTGATGCTGCTATGCCAATCCATGTCGCTGGGGGTCTTACTCTTTTCAAACACACTTCACTTTACCAAGCATGATGTTCTTCTCCAGGAACTGGGCCCCTCCTGATTACACACCTGATGCATAAAAGGTGAAGTCTGGCCATCCTGACTTCTAAGGAGCATTCTGGCTGTACTACTTCCAAGACAGAGGTGTTTATTCTTCTGGTGGTACGTGATCGTTTCAATATTTTTCTACAACCATAACTCAAATGTACTAATTCTTCTACTGTGTTCATTTTCATTGTCCAACTTTAACATGCATATAAAGGAATTAAAAACACCATGATTTGGTCCAGGCACACTTTAGTCCTCAAACTGGTGTCTTTGCTCTTGAACACTTTAAAGAGGTTTTGTGCAGCAGATTTGCCTAATGTATTATGTCGTTTGATTTCCTGACTGCCGCTTCTGTAACTGTTAATGATTGTCGAGTAAAATGAAGTCTTTGACAACTTCAATCTTTTCTCCATTTATCTTGATGTTATTTACTGATTTAGTGGTAAGGATTTTTGTTTTCTTTACATTGAGATGCAATCCATACTGAAAGCTGTAGTCTTCTATTTTCATCAGTAATTATATTAAGTCCCCTTTTTTTCAGAAAGCAAGGCTGTATCATCTGCATGGAGTCCTGGTGTGGTGCTGAAGGCTAAGCTCTAGACCACAAGGTTGGTGTGAACTGCAAAGTCTGTGGTTCAAACTCACAAGCTGCTCCTCAGAAACCCTACACAGGGTTGCTATGAATCTAAACCTACTAGATAGCTCTGAACAGCTACAACAAAACCACCCGTATATCGCAGCTTGTTAATGAGTTTTCTTCCTATCCTGATGCACACTCTTTCACATAATTCAGCTTCTTGGATTATTTGCTCAGCATACAGATTGAACAAGTTTGGTGAAAGGATACAACCCTGGAACACACATTTTATGATTTTAAACCATTCAGTATCCCCTTGTTCTTTTCCAATGCCTGCCTCTTGGTCTATGTATAGCCTTGTCATGAGCAAAATTAGGTGTTCAGGAATACTCATTCTTCAAAATGTTATCCATAGTTTGTCATGATCCATATTGTCGAAAGCTTTGCACAGTCAGTAAAGCACAAGTAAACATCTTTCTGGTGTTATCTGCTTTCAGCCAGGATCTATCTGACATCAGCAATAATATCCCTAGTTCAATATCCTCTTGTGAATCTGTTTGAATTTCCAGTAATTTCTCACCAATGCACTGTTGCAGCTGTTTTTGAATTGTTTTCAGCAAAATTATACTTGCATGAGATATTAATGATATTGCTTGATGATTTCCACATTCCATTGAGTCATCTTTCTTTGGAATTGGTACAAATCCAATTTTCCTAGATTCATACTTCATAATATTCATACTGATTATTAATGATGTTTGTGACTGTTTCTCCTCCTTTTGAGTTGTGCCCCATCAATAAATGAAGATCCCATAAATCTTTTCTCCATTCGTGCCATCATGCTCAATTCTACTTTGAGGAGGCAGCTCTTCCCCAGTTGCATTTTGGGTGCCTTCCAGATTTAGGTGCTCCTCTTCCGACACTAAATTTGAATCATTTAAAATCAGGAAAGGTGTGTGCCAGGGTTGTATTCTATCACCATATTTATTCAATCTGTAAACTGAGTAAATAATGTGAAAAGCTGGATTATATGAAGAAGAATGTGGCATCAGAATTGGAGGAATACTCCTTAACAACCTGCAACATGCACATGATACAACCTTGCTTGCTTAAAGTGAAGAGGACTTAAAATATTTACTGATTTTAAAGAATACAGCCTTCAGTATTGGTTGTGCCTCAATGTAAAGAAAACAAAACTCCTCAGAAATGGATCAATAAATAACATCATGATAAATGGAGAAAAGATTGAAGTTGTCAAAGGCTTCATTTTGCTTGGATGCAACATCAACATTCATGGAAGCAGCAGTCAAAAAATCAGATGACGTATCACAATAAGCAAATCTGCTCCACAAGACCTCTTTAAAGTGATGAAGAGCAAATATATCAGCTTGAGGACTAAATTGTGCCTGACCCAAACCATGGTAGTTTCAACAGCCTCATATGCATGTGTAAGTTGGACAGTGAATAAGGAGGACCACAGAAGAACTGATGCATTTGAGTTATGGTGTTAGAGAAGAATATTCAAGTTGCCATGGACTGCCAGAAGAACAAACAGATCTGTGTTGGAAGAAGTACATCCAAAATGCTCCTTAAAAGCCAAGATGGTCAGATTTCATCCCTCAGACTTCAGATACATTATCTGGAAGGACCAGCCCCTGGAGAAGGATGTGATGCTTGGTGAAGTGGAGGGTTAGCAAAGAAGAGGGAGACTCCAACAAGGTGGATTGGCAGTAGCATTGGGCTCAAGTGGAGCAGCAATTGTGAGGATGGTACAGGGCCAGTTGTTTTGTTTTGTTGTACATGGTGACACTATGTGTGGGAACCAACTCGCCAGCACCTAACAACAACTTCCAACACTCTATCTGGCAATATTTTGGCTCTAATAAGGTTGTTTTCATAGTCTGGTATTATATGTGACACTGTTCTGCTGCCATCCATAAGGTTTTCAATGGCTAAACATTCAGAAGTGGTCTACCTCTCCTTCTTCCCCATGGGTCTTAGTCTAGAAGCAACGCTGAAACCTGTCTACCATGGGTGACCCTTCTGGTACTTAAAATACCGGTGGCATCTCTTCTAGCATGGCAGCAATATACAATCCACCACACTATAACAAACTGACAGATGAGTCGTGGAAGCTTAAAATGGCAAAGGTCAATTTATGATAATAATTATAAAAAACTAAAAATAAAAGCCTTAATGGGAATAAACTATAAAAGTAAGGCAAATTAAAAGCAATTCCATCTAAAATAAAAGAAACATTAGATAAAAAATTCTTTAAACGTAACAGTTGATCTTATTTCCAAAGAGTTTCAGATGTAACACATAACAATATTAAAACACAATATCATACTCGGGATATATTAAGAAAATATTCAGATTATTAAATTCTAAACATTTTAACGTTAATAAAACTTTATGGATAAAGATATAAATTACCCAGTTTAAACCATTGGTTTTGGATGATGCTGCATTTAAAAGAAAAAAGGTTGCAACCAAGTTAGCAATTGGAATAATAAAATTATGACATAATATCATGTCCTTTTAAAATTTTTATTTATTAAGTACTGGCATATGATTTTTAACTCAAGGAAAAATTGGCACTTTTCCTGATTTGACAATACTTTTGCATTTTTCTTTCTTATAAAACAGAATAAATTACTTGTGACTTGCTGCAAACCTTCAAAGTTGTCAAGAGTTTAACATGGATTGCTAAGAAATAATACTTGTTCTTGCTGCTAGGTGTCTTCAAATCAGTTTGGACTCATAGTGACCTTCTGCACCACAGAATGAAATACTGCCCTGTCCTGCACCAGCCACATCATTATTATAGTTGGACTTTCTGTTGCTGTCACTGTGTCAGTCCATCCTGTTGGGGGTGTTCCATTTTTTTCCCTGATGCTCCACTTTACCAAGCATGATGTCATTCTCTAGGGACTGATCTCTCCTGACAAAGTTAAACAAGAGAAGAAGTATCGCCATCTTGGCTTCTAAGGAACATTCTGGCTGTCCTACTTCCAAGACAGATTTGTTTGTTCTTCTGGCAGTCCATGTTACTTTCAATACTCTTTGCCAACACCATAATCAAATGCATTGATTCTTCTATGGTCTTCCATGTTCATAGTCCAACTTTAACATGTATATGAGGCCATTGAAAATACTACAACTTAGGTCAGGAGGACCTCAGTCCTGAACTTGATATCTATGCTCTTTAACATTTTAAAGAGAACTTTTGAAATAGCTTTAATTGGTACGATATGTCGTTTGATTTCTTGACTTAAGTGTTGATTGTGGATCCAAGCAAAATGAAGTCTGTAACTTCTTCAGTCTTTTCTCTGTTTATCATGATGCTATTTGTCAAGTTGTGAGAATTTTTGTTTTATATACACTGAGGTACAATCCGTAGTGAAGGCTTTAGTCTTTGATCTTCAACAGTAAGTATTTTAAGTCCTCTTCAATTCCAGCAACCAAGGCTGTTTCATCTTCATATCGTAAATTGTTAGCAAGTCTTCTTCTATTCCTGATGCCCATTCTTCTTCATATAATCCAGCTTCTTGGATTATTTGCTCACCATAAAAACTGAGTAAATTTGCTGGAAGGATACAACCTTGATGTACACTTTTCCTGATTTAAAACTATTCAAAATCCCCATGTTCTGTTCTAATGACTGCCTCTTGGTCTGTGTACAGGACCCTCATGAGAACAACTAAGTGTCCTGGAATATCCATTTCTTCACAATGTTAACCACAGTTTACTATGATTCACACACAGTAAAATGACTTTGCTTCATCAATAAAGTACAAGTAAGCATCTTTCTGGTAGTCTCTGCTTTTAGGCAAGATCATCTAATGTCAGCAATGATATCTCTCCTTCCACATTTTCTTCTGGGTCTGATTTGAATTTCTGGCAGGCCTCTGTTGATGTATTTCTACAACAATTTTTGAATTATTTTCAGTAAAAATTTATTTTTGTGTGCTATGAATGATATCACTTGATGCTTAATGCTTTCTGCATTCTGTTGGATCACCTCTATGTGGAATGGTCGAAACTACCAGCTGTTCCACGGGAGAAAGATGAGGCTTTCTGCTCCTGTAGAGTTTAACAGCCTTGGAAACCATGTACAGGGTCACTATAAGTTGGAACCGACTCCACAGCACATAACCACCACCAATTGGAAAATGCTTAAAAGTGCTTAGAACAATTGAGGAAATAAATGTTGTTGTTGTTAGGTGCCATCGAGTCAGCACCGACTCATAGTGACCCTATGCACAGTAGAACGAAACACTGCCTGATCCTGGGCCAACCTCAATACTGTTGCCATACTTGAGTCCATCGATGCTGACACTTAGCCAATCCATCTCGATAGGGGTCTTCCTCTTTTTCTCTGATCCTCCACCTTACCAAACATGTGCTTTTAATTTAGGACCCGAAGAAAATATACATTTTAGGTTTCTCTTAGCAAATTTTACACTCAAATATTAAAATGTTTGTCCCCCAAATAAAATTACAATGAGAAACTCCTTAAGCAGCTGTTAAGAATTATGGTTTTAGATTCTAACTTACTGCACAAAAAAATTAACTTGTTGAACTCAAATGCTGAATTCGCCTAGCCATATGTGTCAGTGGCTTGTTGACTTTATGGTGGTGGTGGTGCCGTGGAGTCAGTTCCGACTCACAACAATCCTGCATAGGGTTTCTGAGGCTGTAAATCTTTACAGAAGCAGAAAACTTCATCCTTCTCTCATGGAACGGCAGGTAGGTTTGAACTGCTGACATTGAGGTTAGCAAGTCAATTAGTAACAACTACGCTGCCAGAGCTCCAGACTTTCTCTATAACCACTAAAAAACCACATGTGTGAAAACCAGTTAACTTTGGCTCAGGAATCTTGAGAAGAAAATAATGACCCTGAAGACCCTTGATGGGCATTTCCAGAAGACATAATGAGTTCATATATGTGAATCAAGCTGGAATTCAAAGTGAATCAAATTTATTAAATAGGTTTGACAGTAAACCTCAAGGAAAGAGACAACCAACCCAAAGTAAATCAAATCCACTGTCACGATTCTATTCCAACTCACGTGACCCTATCTCAAGGGTTTCGGAGACGACACATTTATGAAAGCAGACAACTACATCATCCTCCTGCATAGTGTCTGGTATGTTTGAACCACTGACCTTGAAGCTAATCCACAATATACCAGGGCCACGAATAAACTGCAGGGAGGACTTCAATGCAAAGAAGACAATAATCCTTGGCCTGGGAGGAAGTGTCCCAGCAGCATCCCCTCCAGATTAAGGAAAGTCGATTAGACACAAGATGCTGTATAAGCGGACTTTCTGAGTCCGAGGTTCCCCTGGGGTAACAGCTGTCAGATCGCTCTAGGTCCATGTTCTGGAGCCCAAACTGTTGTAATAAAAAAAAAACAAACAAAAAAAAAAACTTGAGCTGTGTTTCAATGTAAAATGGATTTATTAAGAATTTAAAGAATGATTCAAGTCAGGAACTTCATGGTCCATACAAATGAAACCATGGGGTCCAAGCACAATGATCACAAAGTCATTTATACAGGGTTTGTACAAAGAAGAGTTTACAACATTCAGAAGTTAGAAGTGAGCTTTTTCACAATGTTGCTGATAGTGACAGCACAAAATGGTACACTTACTGATGGTGAGGTCTGCAGACTGGCCGATCTGACAGTGTCCAAAAGCAGATAGTAAACACGTGTGCTAGGTAGTGATTAACCTGGTTTAGGACTGAGGTAGGTTAGAATATGTCAGGAAGAATAAAAACAGTTAAAAGCATAACCAATATTTTTACTTCTAAAGCTAAAGATCAAACTGTTCCAATCACAAAAACCAGGGGCTTCAAAAGCAACCCCAACAATCCAAATTGTATCCTGAAATGCTATGATAAATTATCTCCTGTTTCCTAATGAAACCTTAAAGTTGTTTCTCAGATACCTCTGTGGCCAAGACCATTGAAGCAGATTCAGAGCTTGCACAGAATCTCCAAACTGACCTGACCAGCATCCTGGATGCCCTTGCGGTGGAATCCATCAAAGCAAAGTTGTGGATGTGTCCAGTTCTCATAACTCCACCCAACTGGCCAGATTCCATAGAGACACTCTCTTTCTTTGTTCCCCTTTCCCTTCATTATCATACTAAAAAGCATAACTGCCATATTTGGAATTTGTTCCATAAAACATGTTCTGCTCTACTTTGTTGTTGTTAAGTACTGACTAGATGGTTCAGAGCCGGTACAGGGTTTCTGAGGAATAGCTGGTGCGTTTGAACCTCTGATCTCGTGGTTCGCAATCTGGTGCTTACCCTACAGCACAATACCAGGAGTCCAAGGACCTGGCCTGTCCCCTTTTGTATGTCCCCTTGCAAGGTACTTTCACTTTCACAAACACACTCCTTGCCTTCCAGAGGAGCTTGGGCTCTTGTTTGGTTATTCTTAATAGGCAGAGAAAAAAATCCTTCGAGAGCAGTCCTGGGCTATTTTTCTTGGGGACCACAGAGGTACATTTGCTTTTGTGGACTTTTGGGAATCCTAGAGAGCTACACCAGGGGCTCAGCTTGGAGGGGCCCCCAAACTGCCTGGGATTGATGAGCAGATGCTCCAACTGATTCTCTCATGGAACTTCTCACCCACCAACTACCTAGAATCTGCTGGCTTTACTTTTGCTGTTCACCCTCATAACTTCTCCTCTAGTTTTTTTCTCAGTTAAATTTTGTTTTGCTGGTGTCAGAGTCCCTGTTTGGTGTAAATGGTCTCTTTATTCCGTATCTTACACAGAAGAGCGACAGGCTGGAAAGGGTGACCTCTGGCTTGGCCATTTGGGTGTGCCCCTCAGGTTTCATGAATTTGGTGAAGCGTGAGGGTTATAAGCCTCCAAGATTCACTTTTTATTGAACAGGTCCCTGTCCCCATTAACTGTAACTGTAAGACAAAGGTGTGGGGGTCGGGTCACCCTCTCACTCCTAAGATTTCTTTCTTCCTGTTTCTGGACACTCCCATCTGCTTCCGTTCTTCCTTCCTACTGAGAAACTGGCCCGGGAAATACCTTTTGTACTGAAAGACTTTCCTACTCTTAAAAACTTTCATTCAGAACTCTATGCAGTTTTTTGAAATCTCCTGTATTTTGCTTCTTTTTTCAGACCAGGAGCCCTGAAACCCTAAATTGCCTTGTAGGCTGGTTCCTAGAATTTAGTTAGTTTGTACATGCCTAGTGCCTAGAAGTTTTTGCTCAGGCAGTTCAAGAACGCACCCTGACGTGACTCTGCTCTTAACGGCAGCAGAACTGACAGAAGTTTTATCAAAGAATACAGGAGTGCTTGCAAGAAGCCTCCTTCCAAGCTTCAAGGGGAAGGAATTTATGATGGGCTACAGATGAATTGTTTGTGATTGTGTGTATATGCAGGCCAAAAATAAGCAACCAGACAAGCCTCCCAGATGCATCTTAATTGAATGATTTTTAGTTATAATCCTAGGAGGAAAAACAAATGAAGTTTCCCACTAATGTTGGCCACAATATCAATTGGGTTGATAATATCAGCAGTAATGTAAACAAAATACTGGGCTTCTAAATGTTTGTGTTATTTGTTGTTGCTGTTAAGTGCTGTCGAGTCGGTTCTGACTCACAGAGACCCTGTATAGGGTTTCTGAGGAGCAACTGGTGGATTTGAACTTCCAATCTTGTGACAGTCCAGTGCTTATCCTACAGGACCACACCAGGATTCCTGTTTATGTTATATAGTGTTTTATAAGTTTACATTATAAAATAGGTGTAATCTTTCTGTTTCATTCTGCTTTGAGAGTTTTCTGTGTCTAAGTTTCTGGGTTGTTGTTTTTTTTTGTTGTTGTTGTTGTTTTTAGATATCAAGTTGTAGGCATGACTAATGTATTTTTATAACTCAATCTAAACATCTCAATTCTTTCCTAAGCCAGGGTGTAGTAGGGGAAGACCTGATTTTTGTACCTGGAACCCTGGAAGACAAGGGTTTTAACAGAAAAAAAATCTCATCTTTGTCCCATGGAACAGCTGGTAGTTTCAACTGCTGACATTGAGGTTTGCAGCCCCACTGGTAACTACTGCGCTACCAGATATATGTTGTTGTTGTTAAGTACCATGGAGTCGGTTCCAACTCATAGTGATCCTGCACAGGGTTTTCGAGGCTGTAAATCTTTACAGGAGCAGAACACCTCATCTTTCTCCCGCAGAACCGCTGGTAGTTTCGGACTGCTGACCTTAAGGTTGGCAGCCCAACTCGTAACCATTATGCTACCAGAGCTCCTTACCAGATATATATGGCTGGAGAAAAAGCAGTAACTGAGCCAGCCCCTAGGTAAGACTACAACCAAAGTGAAAAACAGTAACAGGGAAAGCTCTTAATTACATGCATATAGGAAGGAATCCGTAGGTGTGTTACCAAGTCTGTTAATTGTGAAAAGGTGAATGAAATAGCGCAGGAGAAAGAAAGAAGCAAACAAAGAACCAGAAGTCTATCTTAGCCAGCTGAAAGAAGTCCTTAGAAAGGATACTACAGCAGACCCTAAGACGGAGGCAGATGAAGCACTGATGGGAACACATTTCATTACCCAGTCAGTTTCTGATATAAGGAGAAAGTCAAAGAAATTAGAGCTAGGTCTCCAGGCCCCCATATCTTTGTTGGTTGTTGTTATTGTTAAAGTGCTATTGAGTGGGTTCCAAACAGTATTTCCTGGTAAAGGGTTGCTGAGGAGTGACTGGTTAGCTTGAAATGCTGACCTTATGGTTCAGATTGACTTTGCAGTCTAGTACATTAACCCACAGTGCCACACCAGGGCTCTATCTTGGTTGGTAGAAGAGGCTTTTAAAGTTTGTAATAATTGAGGCCAAGCAGACAAAGAAGGATAAGGAGGTTGTAGCTTTACAGGGACCACCTCACAACAATCTCAAGTTTCCACATCCACAATTGTTGGTTGTAGCTTTACAGGGATCACCTCACAACAATCTCAAGTGTCCACATCCACAATTGGGGACACCTATACTACTTCTTGGATCAATTATCAACACTCATGGAAGCAGCAGTCAAGAAATCAAATGATGTATTACATTAGGCAAATGTGCTGCACAAGACCTTTTTAAAGTGTTGAAGAGCAAAGATGT
>NW_006408562.1:10379152-10408938 GCF_000296735.1 Chrysochloris asiatica | reverse complement strand
ATATTGTCAGGAGAGAACAGTTGCTGGAGAAGGATATCATGTTTGGTAAGATGGAGGGTCAGAGAAAAAGAGGAAGACCCCCAGCGAGATGGATTGGCCAAGTGGCAGCATCGATAGACTCAAGCGTGGCAACGGTAGTGAAGTTGGCCCAGGATCGGGCAGTGTTTCATTCTGCTGTGCATAGAGTCACTATAAGTTAGTGCTAACTCGATGGCACCTAACAACCACAACAAAAATGCTACAAAGCAACAGCGGTTCAGGTAAGTTGCAACCCAACCAGTGCAGATGTTGTTAGAAGTATGGTCACTATTACGAGGAGTGCCCAGACTATCTGAAAACAGGGCATGCTGTTAACCTGCCCTGGCAGCCATCAGCCACATCAAATCATGTTCCCACACTACCAGTGGTGGGATCGCAGGAGGTCTCCAGTACATGGGACCTGAATCACTGTTTCGCCTCCACTGTTAGCAACACCTTGCCCATTGTGCAGCTGAACTCCAGGTTGCTGTCTCTGTGGAAAGTCAAGCTGTCAAGTTTTTGCTTGATATAGAAGCAGTCTTCTCCATTTTTCCTTTTCTATTAGAAGCCCAGGACTCCACACCAGGTTTGTAGGTATTGGCAATGTTTCTCATAGTCATGCCAGGGTTCTAATCAATTCCTACAGTTAAAATGAGGATTTTAGATCAGGCAATGAGAGGTTTCTGCTCAGATAAGCAGGGAAAAACTGATGTCTCTGCTCAGCAGGAAGTAACCCCACAAGATGAAACTTTCACCCATGTTCCCTAAAGATTCAGGAATGTGAACTCTCTCAAGTAGGGAATGAGATAGGCTGGACCACATCAATAAGAATAAGAACAGCTAAAAACAAACAAATCTAAAGATCAAGCTGCTTCAAGCAAAACAACTTTGGACTGTAAAACAACCCAACTCACATGAAAGTTATGAAAATTTATCCCCTGTTCCATTATGAAATTTTGAGTTATTCTGACAAACTTCTGTGCTCATGACCAACTTTAACCTGATCCAGAGTATGTGCAGATTCTTGAACCCTGACTGAGTCCAGCAGGAGAGGCTGTTAAACCCATCTCTTAGTAACTTACGATCAGTATCCCAGAGGGCCTTGCAGCAGAATCCACCTTGCATTAAAATAGCTTATGCATCCAATTATCATAACCTCAACTGGGCAGATTCTCGGTAGAACCACCCACTGTGCTTCTTCCCCTTTTTCCTTATTATCATTGCAAAACTTATAACTGCCCTGTTTGGAATTTGCTCAGTGAGAAATATTCTACTCTACCTCCTGGCCCATCACACCTCCCCTTGCAAGGTCCTTTCATTTTCACAAATAAATTCCTTGCCTGCCTGAAGAGCTTCATCTCTTGCTTTATTACTCTTACGCAGCAGAGAAAGGACCTTTAATTAAGGAGGAATCCTGTGACAAGATATAGGTTTCCTGAGAATGTATAGTGCTGACATTTGTTAAGAATATTACATACAAGTCATATTGCAGTATTTAAACAAGATAAGTAAGATAAATTGTAAGTTAGAGTCTGTTACAGGGGAAACAACCCAAATTCAAGTGCATTCTATAGAGTTCCCTTTACTAAGTCTCAAATAGGACAAAGACAAAACAGAGACCAAAACACATCATCTGGACGAGGGAAGTCATTGGCATGTGACCTTAAATATGTCCAAAGGATCTACCTTCATGTAGTCCATTTATAGAGCACAGAGAACAAAGGAATCTGGTCACAAAACTGCAACTGACCGAAGACCGGTATGTAACATCCCAAGTCAGACTATGGAAGTAGGAAGGGGAATACTGTAGATTAGAAAATTTTATAGGATTGGCCCTGAGGCCCTCAGAGTATGACTCATATTCATGGACATTGAGTCAGTTCTGACCCATAGAGACCCTGTATAGGATTTCCAAGACGCGGCTGGTGAGCTTGAACTGCCGATCTTGCTGTTCAAACTGACTTTGCAGTCCAGTGCAATAACCCACAGCACCACACCAGGACATCACTGCATATTATTCCATCATTTGCATATTTATATACACCATTTTAATTAATGCTTCCTATCTGTTGTTATTTAAACACTGCTGCAACATACAAGGAGTTCTGGTGTGGCACTGTGGGTTACTACATCAGACTGCAAAGCCTATGAACTGCAAGTTCAGAGGTTCAAGCTCACCAGCTGCTCCTCAGAAACCCCATACAGAGGTCGCTGTGGGTTGGAACTGACTCGACAGTACTTAATAACAACAACAAGCAATATACATATACACTATCATACACGTATCTACACATAGACTGCTTTTTAAAAATTTTTAATGTTTTATTGTGAATTATGTAGTAGTTTACATGGGAGAACATTAGTTTTATATTCATCCTATTTTATATTGTTACACTGCCATGGTTACAATTCCCTCCATGCATCATCAACCAGCCAAATGGTATATACCCCGCAAGTCTGCCCCCTGGTCATCAGCACACAGCCCCTCTCCCTTTCTGGGTCTAGAGTTCCCGGCTGCTCTGTCTCTTCACGTCATCATCTCTGCCTTCATCTCTGACATCACTGTTTCTCTGGGTAGGGTCCTGTACTCTGCTCTTCTCCCTTGATGGTCCCAGGTACCTCCACTCCTGGTCTGCAACCACTCCCCTTCTTTTGCTATAAAATGTCTACCTTTACATTTCCAACCCTCACAGTCAGTCCTGATAACAATTATTCTCTATTGTGCCACGTGAGTGCTATCCCCATCTCCTTTTATCACTCCCACCCAGACAGATTGAATACTACTCAGTGGAGATTCTACCTTCCTCCATGCCCTCTGGATCTAGGCTCCCTCTTGAAAGCTTGTAAGCCAGTCACTTCTTGCCTTTGTAGCCCCCACATTTTGGGTAGCCAATGTCCAAGTTGTCCAACCCTGTCTACTCTGTGTATTGAGGAGTGGGGAATGATCCTCACTGTAAAGATTTATTCCCTCTTTTGAGCTACTGCATCCATAGGTATAGGTCAAGTTCATCAAATTGTATCAGATTACTCTTTTTTTCCTTTTCTTTCTTCTTCTAGTTGAGCTCTGATCATCCAGCCATTGAAGCCAGGTCAAGTGGGTATTATCTGCAAGTGTGGGTGTTCTTGTGCATATGCCCTCTCTTCTTATAAGCTGGACTCTTCACTCTCTACTCTAGTCCTCTGTGGCATCAAGTGCTGTTTGTTATTACTGACATTGACCTTTGTTGTCTGTAACTCTTGTGCTCCTCTCTGTGTCTTCCTTTGTCTTAGTGAGATTGTGCTGATCATCTTTATATTATCTGTAGCTGTTCCCATCTTCCAAATTAACACGTCTCTTTCATCTAGGTGAACCCTGGTGTGGCACTGTAAGATAAGCACTGGATTGGTAACTGCAAGGTTGGAAAATCAAACCCACCATTTGCTTTCAAAAACTCTATACAGGGTCACTATGAGTCAGAACCAACTCAATGATAAACAACAACAAAAACTAGTGATTTCCTTCCCCTCCCAGTGGGCTGCTAACCTCAAGGCCAGCAGTTCAAAACTACCAGCCATTCTGCAAGACAAAGATGAGACATTCTGCTCCCCTAAAGATTTACAGCCTCAGAAACCCCATGTAGGGTCACTGAGTTGGGATCAACTCCAAGGCAAACCACCACCACTCTCATCTCATAAGGAGTTCTGGTGATATAGTGGGTTACATGATCAGTTGTTAACTGAAAGGTCAGCAGTTTGATTCCACAGGCTGCTCCATGGTAAAAAGAAAGTATTCAGCTGATAAAAACTAATAGCGTCAGAAACACTATACAGGTTCGCTATGAGTCAGAACCAACTCAAAAGCACTCACCCACTACCCACCACCCATCCCATACTTGGTAATCGTTAATGAATGTTTCTTTCTGTGTGTAAACCTTTCTTTGACATTTTGAGGATTCTTTGTTATTCTTTAACATTACATAACATTCCTTTGTGTGTAAGTAACTTGTTTATCCATTCATCTGATTATGAGCACTGAGATTATTTGTATCTCTTTGCTATTGTTTATAGTGCTTCAATGAGCATGCTTTTTAGTGCTGTCAGTCAGTTGAGACTCAGTGATCCTTAGTGTAGGGTTCCTGAGGAGTGGCTGGTGGGTTTGAACTGCTGACCAATCCCTTAGCAGTTCAGAGCTTATCCTATAGAGCCATACCTATATCTATTCATATCCCATCTCTTATTTCTCTAGGATATATACCTACTAGTGGGATTAATGGATCAAATGGTATTTCTGTTAATGAAGTGTCATAACATGTAAAACTGCCACCAGCAATGCATGAAATTTCCCATCTCTCTGCACCTTTGCAGCATTTGTTGTTTTCCATCTTATTTATTGACTTTTGCTCTTACCGCTGGGGTGAGATGAGATCTCATCATTGTTTTCATTTGCATATTTCTAATGTGCTGCCATAGGATAAGCACTCTACTGCAAGGTTGATTTGAACTGCAAGGTCAGTCGTTCAAAGCCACCAGTCACTCCTTAGAAACCCTATACAAAGTCACTAGAAGTGAAACCATCTTGATGGCACTTAACAGTAAACAACAACAATGACTAAAGATGCATTGTCCCCAAGCACCTAAATGTATTCTATGGTGATATACCTATTCGTATTTTCTGTCCATTTTTTAAAAATTGAACTGTTTGTTTCATTTGTTATTGAACTTTTCTACAAATGTGAGTGATTAGTTGCATGTTGGGTATGTCATTGCCTGTGATTGACAGGTCTCTTTCTATGCACTGTGAGGCCTCAGGGTTTAACTGGATGTGTACTGCTGACAGTCACCCCAGACCATCCCACATAGCATAATGCTGAGGATAAGCAGCATTAATTGTTCCCATACCACACAGAATGCCCAGAAGAGGGTCTAGTCCCATGACTGAAGTATACAGAACAATTATCTGGAAAACAGACTGTCTCCTCCACTTTTTCAAGTGGGCCCAAGCACTGGTGTTAGCAGGTGCGATTGTCCATGGTATGCCCATGGCCAAGGAGATGGTGAGCTCTCCACACAACCAACAGTCTTTTTATTTATTTATTTATTTAAGTTTTTATTTTGAACTGAGTGAAAGTTTACAGGGCAGATCATCAGTTTTACATTCAACAAATCATACACCTTGTTTCATTACAATGATTATAATCCCCTCTGTGTATCATTAGTTAACAGTATTTCTCTCTATTCACTTTAGCTCTTTTTTCTTTTTTTAAACACTCAGGCATATATAATAATTTACACCACCAAAGGGCACATTCTGAAAGTCTGCCTCCTAGCAGCCAGCACTCAGTCCCTCTCTTCCTATGAGCCTAGAGTCCTCAACTTCTCCCTCTCTCCATGTCCCCATCTCTGCCTTCATCTCTGGTGTTGCTGCTTCTCCAGGTAAGGTCTCACATTCTGCTTGTCTCTTCTCCCTTGATACAACCAACGGTCTTGAGTGATTCTTCACATCTGCAATCATGGCTGCCCAACTGGAAAAAAAAACATTATCACATACTTTAAATACAGAAAGACAGAGAGGTGGAGGGACTAATAAAAGCAAGTTATGTCCATTGTGTAAAACACATGTCATGGTGGGGAGATATAATCTGCTCCCCAGATTGCAATACCATACTGTTTTCTCCTGAAGGCTGTGTTGGGATGGAAGTCTTGTGTAGTACAATGTGTGGACTACAATGTTCCATATGTTAAAAACAGGAGTCACCTGAGGGATGGGGTCCATCCTGGGATTCAAACACTCTTGGCTCTTAGGAGGTGCTGGATGAAACCATGGGAATACTTGAAAGTCTGCCTCTAACACTACTCCCCATGGGGTCGAAAAGCCAAACCAGTAGGGACCTGTTTGCCATTTTCAGGAGAGGGAGATCAGAGATTTATCTGTGGCTAGACCCTGGGGCAATGGTTAAGAAAATATTATGAGAGTTTCTAGGCACTGGCAAGGGGCAGTTACTTGCAGTGGATATTTGGATTCTCATGGTTTTCTGTGGTCTCTGTGTGAGCAACTGATGGCCACATGGTTGATCTACCTTTGATACTCATTGATGCATCATCATAGAGCTTCTGGTAGTCTTTGTGTCCATTGTTGGAACAAATATGTATCTTGCTGCAGGGTATGTTTCAGGATCTCATTCATCGATTCCACTAGGCCAGCAGCAGTAGGATTGCATGGGATGTTAAAATGCTATGCAGGATGAAGAGAGGGGAGACAGGGGAGCCCTCAGGTTTCCTGGGAGGTGAGACCTATACGACTGGACACCCCCAGAGCAGGTCCCATGTGGTGTGGATTCCACACCTGGTACTCTGACCAAAGGGGGAGGAGACAACAGAAAGAGCTGGCCCCAACTCTGGGCTGGTTCTCATTAGGACAAACAGCTGAATGGACTTGAGGGAGAGGAAAAAGGGGAAAGAGAAAGACAAAAAGTGATGGTAGATCAGAGACACAGCAGAACATTATGAAATTTCTCAGGCAGTGGTGAAGGCAAGCATCCATTAGGTGGTGCTAAAGAATTGCTCTTATTTTCCCGCTATTGCTTCACAGCTGTTTTTCATTTTGCTTTATTATAATCATTAGTATTTTTTCCTTTTTCCAGTTTTATTGTCTTTATATTGGTTTTTCTCACTTTCCTATTTTGTCTTTTTTTTTGTTTTTTAACTCCTCCTTCTATCATGTGGGAGTATTTTCTCTTTTTGTCCCATGAGACATGAGACAGCAATAGCGGCTATATTGCCAAGCTGCAATTGCAACCTATAAAAGCCCACTAATTAGGCAAGAGCCAGTACCAGCTGCTATACCCCAGAGCAGCATCTACAACCAACACCTGCTAAAAACACTCAGAAATGAACTGTACAAACAGTGAACAAAAAAGCCCATCAACTGATCACACCTAACAGGGGGCAACTGAAGCATACTTAGGAATATATCAATATATATTCACCAAATTAATACAAATATAAAAACACCACAATGTCTAAAAAGCAGCAAAAAATTCTGCTCACATGCTGAAACAAGACAGAGTAGATCAAAATAGGAAGAGCAAGAAATTGCTTTTGAGGAAGAAGAGGCTCTGGAACAATCTGAGAAAGAATTCAGGAGAATGATGATAAGATGTATCCAAATGTTCCATAGAAAGGTAAAGGGAAATAAGGAAAAGTCAGAACAGTGCTACAGGAACAATCAAACAAAATAGATATAGCATTGGCGATAATACAAAGCCTGCAAAGGTCCAGATGATCAAAGCTAAACTATCAAAAATGAACAATACATTGAAAGAGCAGAGTAGTAGAATTAAATGAATTAAATCGATGGAAGCCAGAATTAGCCAGCTTGAAGGTAACTTTCTCAATGCTTCTAAGATAAAAGAACAAGCAGAAGAAAAGAATGAAAAAGTCTGAAGAGAGACTAAGATTCATGTGGGATAACATGAAGAGGAATAACAGAGGGGTGACTGGGATTACAGAGGAGGAAGAGCCAAAGAAAACCAGAGAAAAAATAGTTGAAGAAATGCTGGAAGAAAACTTCCCTAATATCTTTAAAGATGAGAAGATAAACATGAAAGAAGCTGAATGAACCCCAGGGAAGGATAAACTACAAAGGAACATTACTAATATATCATAATCAATCATATATCACAAATATATCATAATCAAACTCTCCAAAATCAAAGACAATGGAAGAATTCTGAAAACAGATAAGGGAAAAAGACACGCTACTTACAAAGGAAAACCAAAAGCATTAAGCTCTGATTTCTCAGCAGAAACCATGCAGGCAAGAAGGCAATGGGGAGATATATACAAAATTCTCAAAAGGAAAATAAAACAAAAAATTGCCAACCAAGAATCATACTCAACAGAGCTGTCTATCAAATATGATGGTGAAATGAGACTATTTCAGGATAAACAGAAATTAAGGGATTTTGAAAAAGCCAAGCTGTGCTTCAGAACATACTAAAGGGAATTCTTTGCACTGAGAACCAATAAGAGCAGACAATAGCCAGAGGTCGACATATGTGGCAATACCACCAAGAACTCCTTCCAGATATGTAGTAGTCCAGAGCAGAATGAAAATACAAGGCTGAAAATCAGGCATCTGAGATTTCAGTCTATGATCAGGATAACTACAAAGCAAAGGAAGGGGTAAGTATAGTTACAGAGATCCAGGAGGTGAGGAGTTCAGGTAGATACGTTAAATAACCCATTTTAAAATGAAGGAATTAATCAATTACAGGGTAACCTCAAAGAAATTTAATACATCTCCACATCAAATCAAGAAAAGGAAAATCCAAGATTTTGGAAACATTAAAACTGTGAAGAAATTGATAAGAAAAAGTAAACAAACAAACAAAATGAATTCAGCACAGGAAAACATGCAGAAAAAAAGAAACCAGCAACAAAACAAAACAAAGAAACAGCAAAATGACAGAAATTAATCCATATGTATTGATAATTACATTGAATGTCAATGGATTAAATGCACCAGTAAAGAGACAGAGTAGCAGAATGGAAAAGAAAACAGGATCCTTCAGTATGCTATCTACATGAGACACACCTTACACACAAAGACAAAACTATATTTAAAATAAAGGATAGAAAGATTTATCAAGCTAACTGCAATAAACAATGAGCAAGAGTGGCAATATCAATCTAGGATAAAATAAAATTCAAGGTAAAAACCAACATAAGAGAAAAAGAAGGACATTATCTCATGATTAATGGGTCAGTTGAACAAGAGGACATAACCATAATAAATATGTATGCTCCCAGTGAAAGAGCCTCAAAATACATAAATCAAACCCTAGTAGAATTGACGAAAGAAACAGACAACTCTATAATAATAGTGGGAGATTTTAACACACCACTTTCAGGAAAGGACAGAACAACCAGAAAGAAACTCAACAAAGACAAAAAAAACTAAACAACACAATCAACTTGATCTCATAGATTTGTACGGAGCTTTTAACCAAACAATAGCATAATACACATTATTTTACAGTGCACATGGAACATTCTCAAGAATAGACCATGTGTTAGGCCACAAAGCAAGTCTCAATAAATTTAAATACATCAAAATACCATAAAGCATCATCTTGGGTCACAACACTACAAAGTTTGAAATCAACAATAGGAAGATCAAGGGGGGAAAAAAATCAAATACATGGAAACTGAATAACACCCTGCTTAAAAGCTACTGGGTAGCAGAACAAATTAGAAAGTGAAAAATTTTAAATTCCTAGAAACAAATAAGACCAAAACAGCATACCACAAACAGCTAATACAGTGGTGAGAGGACAATTTATAGCAATGAATGCAGACATCCAAAAATACGAAAAAAAAACAATAAACACATTAACAGAACATCTCCAACAATTAGAAAAAGTCTAGCAAATTAAGTCTGCAGTGACCAGGAAAAAAGAAATAATAAATATTAGAGTAGAAATAATAGATGATAGAAAACAGAAAAGCAGTAGAAAGAATCAAGAAAACAAGATGATGGTTTTTTAAAAGGATTAATTAAGTAGACAAACCAATGGCAAATGTAACAAAAGAAAAGTGGAAAAGACACAAATAACTAACACAAATAAGAAACCACAATGGTTACATTGCAATAGAACAAATGGAAGTAAAAAGGATAATAACAGAATACTATGAAGAGTTGTACTCCAACAAATTTAAAATCTAGATGTAAAAGGGAGGTGGAAGCGGGATTGCTTTAGTTACAGGGAGGGGAGTGTAATCACTGAGATGAAACAAAATATATGACTGATTGAAAATAATTAAATAAATAAATAAAACTAGAGTGAATAGAAGTTAAAAAAATTAGGTTAAAAAAATCATCTGCCATTTCTACTAAGTTATTTGAATTCTTCCCTCTAATTTTATTACAAATAGACAACTTTTCCAAGGAAAATCCCTAATCTCCTGTAAAGTACTCCTCTGTTTCTCATTGTTATGACCCTCAACCAATGACTACTTTGAAGTTACGTTTGATCTGAGGAGCTCTGGAAGCATAGCGGTTACAAGTTGGGCTACTAACCTTGAGGGCAGCAGTTCAAAACTACCAGTCATTCTGCTCCTGTAAAGATTTACAATCTTGGAAACTTTATGCAACTCTTTTAAGAGTTGGAACCAACTCCACGGTACACAACTAGCACCACATTTGAACTAGAAATTAGGAAACACTTCGGTGCTTTTTCTTGGTACTCTATGGCCCACATAATAAATAAACATTATCAATTATTTAAAAAGTTTTTTAAAAATGCTATGCAGTGCCCAGACCATCTGCCCACTCCTGGACCTGGTGCAGAGCAGTAGGTCTATAAATCACTATGGACCTCAGTGGGCATGCATAGAGTTGGGAGAGACCCCAAACAGTGGAATGCTGTGTAGTCCACTTGCACAGGTATGCTTGCAAGAGTCCTGTAACTGTGTCTTCTCATGTCAAGTAACTGTGTAACTTCACAAGTTCTGTAAGTGTCTTCACATGTCTTCACATCAACCGACAGTTGTTAGACATAGGGAGGGGTTCTGTGTAACCTACTTTTCAATGTTTGGCTGGCACGTCTTCGCGTGGTGTCCTGCCTGTCTGATATAGAATTGGCTTCTATTGTCCTCACTAACAACGAAGACACTGTTGGCAATTTGATTCATGGAGAACCTCGTAAACCCTATGCAGGGTCACCATGAGATGGAACCAACTCTGCAGCACACAACCACCACCACTACCACCCTGTACATTAAAACTTTTGTTTCTGAGAGGATATGGAGACCACGGAATCCTCTGATCCTTTACCCTCTTGCAGTGAGATGCCACAGGAACCCTTAGTGACTATGATTCCCCAACTCCAGCCAGCACCCTTGGTGAACTTTGTCAGGATTCCCTTTGCTCTTTCTGTGGGTGCTTGGTGAGATTCATAAAAGAAAAAGTCTCTAGGAGTTTACAATCCCCCAGGTCTGCAGTCAGCCTACAGGGGCCTCACACCTTGTGATTAGTTCACACTCAGCCTTCAGCAACTTGTGAAGAATGTTTAGTTGATTCTTCTTATCAGCTATGAGTGTTCAGTGGCTCAGTCCTAGGTGATCACGTGCCCAGTTCATTTTTCTTCCTGCTGGAGATTGCTCCCTTCAGATTCTGTCTTAATTACTTACCCTAGGAGCTCAGTTTTCTGATGGAATCTAGAAGTCATTAATTTGTCCAGGTTTTGTTATTGTGGGTGAGATCAATGATCTTCCCATCTCATGGTATTTTCATGTTGAAAATAAAAGTCTGTTTTCCATTAAACATAATGTTTGCAATACAGGTAGTACCAGAGATGATACACTAAGTTCTTGCTTCATGTCTTATGTTGGGATCTGTAGAGAAGCAAAGCCAGTGAAGTGTATATATAAATTTATATAGAAAGATTTATTTCAAGGAAATGGTGCACACAATTGTGCAGATTGGCAAGTCCCAAATCCATTGGTTAGGTAGTATGTTGGAAGTTTTTCTAATTCCACTGGTAGCAGGGGCTGGAGAGCCCAAAATCTGCAGGCCAGGCAGCAAACTGTTGGCTCATGTCTCAAGAGTTGGTGGTCAGAGGATGAAAAGGTAAACACAGGATTGCAGGCATTATGGAGAGAGAAGCTGCCAGAATATCTCCTATATTAGATGTAGGCCATAGCTCCAAGGAAGCTACCCTTTCAACTGACTAGTTGCTTACATCAACTCACAAAATGGATATAATTGCATAATATATTCCAAACTCTTGAGTATCATGGCTTAGACAAGTTGACATATAACCTTAACCATCACACTTCACTGAAAGTTCTTTATATTCCCAAGAAATAAACATTCATTGAGAAAAGAGCATCCTCATTTCCAACATTCATCTTATGCTAAATATTAAAAATTTAAAAATAGAAATTTACTTAATGACTAAATCACATAGCCTACTGGGTACAATTAAAAATATCACTGGCCCGCGATCAAGGTAGTATTCAGTTATATTTGCCAAATACATTTAGATACTATTTTACAAATTCTAAAAGCACCATCTTTCAGTGATTTAAAAGATGCAAACAGAAAAGCCGTATTTTTTTCAAACCTCATGGTATATGTTGAGTTAACAGAAAAACCTGTTACTATGACTGTTCAAGAATTATGTTTTTAATTAGAAAGAAGCAAGCTGCAGAGGGCTATTAAGTCCAGTTTGTATGCTTATCAAGTTTAATAAGAACTTTCCAACTGCACTAGGTCTTACTGCAAAATTAGAATGAAATTCTCCGGAGAGATTTTTTCCTCGCAAGGTTGCAATATCATTTATTTATTTATTTACACATTTCCTCTGAAATTCAATCTAAAAATAGCAGACAATTTAATAATTATTTATTGTATTAAGTTTTGTGAATCTGTTGTCTAGTTATAATCTCTTTGTCTTACTCTGAATGGTTGGGGCCCACTTTTGGCTTTACGTCTACAAGTAAAAAAGAATAGAAAACTTTATAAAATTAAATAATTATGTTGTTGTTGTCGTTGTTGTTAAGTGCTGTCAAGTATGTTCCTACCCATAGCAACCCTCTATAGGGTTTCCAAGGAGCAGCTGGTGAGCTTGAACCACCAACCTTGTGGTTCAAATCAACTTTGCATTCCAGAGCATTGACCCACAGCACCACATCAGGACACCATAATACTTATAGGAACCTTTATTAAGCAAAAATAACAAAATAGGAATCCACTGTTTCTCAGCATAAACTTCTAAGTCTACAGACTTCGGAAGGAGGTGTTTCCATCTCACTTTCTGAGTTGTGAAGAATTGTACATTAGCTGATTTGCGTTACATCAAAATGGCATCCCAAAAAGCATTAACACCATGTTCATTTCAAATGTCCTTTGATTTTGGGAAACAAAAAGAAGTGTAAAGGGGCAAGGTTAGGGCTGTAGGGTGGATGGGGCAATATTTCCCAGTGAAATTCTCTTAGAATACTCCTTTCTACCCTTAAAGAATGAGCAGGTACATTGTTGAGATGGGACTACAAAACTTATTCACAATTTTTCTGGTCTCTTTCCTACAAATGCAGTTTTCAATTTTCTTAAAACATTTAAAACAATAAATCCCAGTAATTGACCCTCCTGATACTTGATTACCTCTTTGTTGTTGTTAAGTGCAGTTGAGTCAATTCCAACCCACAGTGACCCTGTATAGGGTTTCCAAGGAGCTTGAACCACTGACCTTGAAGTTCAAATGACTTTGCAGTCTGACACATTAGCCCACAGTGCAATGCCAGAAATCCTGATGACCTCTTTTGTTGTTGTTGTTAGGTGCCTTCAAGCCAGTACCGACCCATAGTGACCTTATGCACAGCAGAAGGAAACATTGCCCGATCCTGGGTCAATCTCACTGCTGT
This sequence comes from Chrysochloris asiatica, assembly GCF_000296735.1. Classification (NCBI taxonomy): domain Eukaryota; kingdom Metazoa; phylum Chordata; class Mammalia; order Afrosoricida; family Chrysochloridae; genus Chrysochloris; species Chrysochloris asiatica. The sequence goes on along the minus strand of NW_006408562.1, from coordinate 10,395,513 downwards.
TGCCATGCTTGAGTCCATTGATGTTGCCACTTGGCCGATCCATCTTGTTGGGGGTATTTCTCTGACCCTCCACCCTAGCAAACAGGATATCCTTCTCCAGTGACTGGTCCCCCCTGACAACATGTCCGAAGTATGAGAGACCAACTTTGGTCATCTTTGGGGATCCCCAAAATGATGTGAGCTCTCTGGTTTGAATTGAGCTGATCTAGCAGATCTCCTTGGACCCTGCTCTCTGGATCCTAATAGTATACCCAGCATGGTTACAATTTGCTCCATAAAACTGTCTTAATGAGCTTCAATATTTCTTAAGAGATTGATGGAAAGTTTAACTCTTTGAGCTAGCTGATCTTTGAGAAACATTCTTGTCACCTATCTATCAAAAACCTTGCTGAAGCCAAAATGTTCATTTAAAATAAAAAATGCTGAATCATGTGAGACCCCAGCTTCATCAGCTATAACAGTAATGTTACATCTGTGGTCTTTTCCCCTTAGTCTCTAGATTTCAGTCACAATTTTTCATTTGTCAACATTGGTTATCTTCACTTCTCGGCTCATCTTTGAGGTCTTTCTTCCCTTCCTTAAAACACTTGGTCTATTCCCACAAGTATTGTTTCATGTAAGGCAGTGATAGGGGCAGACTTGAGGCAAGGAGAAAGGACACAAGACCTAGGACCACGGTAGAGAAAATAGCACCAGGTGCAGTCAGCCACAACAGAAAAGAACCTTAGAGGCAATCAAAATTGCTACAATCAACTACAAAGAGGCAATACCACTAGCTAGGGACTTTTTTTTTTTTTTTTTTACTGAAACCTGGGTAAGTGCATTTAAAATCAAGATGACCTTTCAGTCACTTTTGCTGTATTAGTATACTAAATTGGTACTATCGAAGATCTTGTGAAGACCAAGTACAGAAAGGGGTGGCACCCCAATTGCAAGAAACCTCTACCCCTTTACTAGGAATTAAGTGTATAGTCCTCCCTTTATTACCATATGTCAGAGCTAATACATTACAAATACAGATTTGAGATCTCACCAGGGTCTTCTTCACTCTGCAGAGAGAGACCTGTTCTCTACCTTGAGAAGGTACTTTCACTATGCCAATGAACTGCTCGTGCTTGAAAGTCAGCTTGTGCAAGTGTCTTGTTGGATTGTTATCGAGTGCAACTTGTCCCCAGTTCTTTGGGTGCAATGAGTGAAATGAACCTATTTCCTGAGGACAATGGCAGCATTCCTTTAAACTTACTGCAAAGCTTCAATGACACAGGAAGATGTCCACTTGAGTTTAATTAAAATTTTTATATTAACCCTGACCTCAAAAATATTATTTTTCTGTGGCATAAAAATAATTCTTGTGGGCTTTGTGTTGTTTTTAATAAGGCACTCTTACAAGACTAAGACAAGTGTATGACTGAAAGGACTTCTCTGTAGCCATCCACCGACTGCAGAGACATGTTTAAGCATATTTTGCTTAAAATAAACCCTTGCATGTACAAGCTGGTACCATAGTAGCAACACTTTTTGAATTATCCTCATCTAGGCAAAAGTATGTAACAAACACAAGGGATAGATCTGCATGTGCTTTTTTTTTTTTTTTTTAATGTTTTATTGTGAATTATGTGATAGTTTACATGGGAGAACATTAGTTTTACATTCATCCTATCGTATATTGTTTCATTGCCATGGTTATAATCCCGTCCATGCATCATCAACCAACCAAAGGGTATACACTAAAAGCCTGCCCTCCCTGCCTTCACCACCCCTCTCCCCCCAACCCCGGTCGGTCATCAGCACACAGCCCGTCTCCCTCTCTGTGTCTAAAGTCCCCAGCAGCTCTATCTCTCCATGTCATTATCTCTGCCTCCATCTCAGGGATCACTGCTTCTCTGGGTAGGGTCCTGCTCTCCGTTCTTTTCCCTTGATGGTCCCAGGGACCTCTGCTCCTAGACTGCAAAGTTAATCACTCCCCTCCTTGCTACAAAACGTCTACCTTTACATTTCCAACCCTCACAAGCAGTCCTGATAACAATTAGTCACTATTGTGTCACAAGAGACCTATCCGCATTTCTTTTCATCAGCCCAGGCTAGTCAGATTGAATACTACTCACTGGAGATTCTACCTTCCTCCAGGCCCTCTGGATCTAGGTTCCCTCTTGAAAGCTTGTAAGCCAGTCACTTCTTGCCTTTGTATATCCCCCCACCCCACCCCCAATTTGGATAGCCAATGTCCAAGTTGCTCATCCTGTCTACTCTGTGTAGGGAGGGGGTGGGAATGATCCTTGCTGTAAAGATTTGTTCCCTTTTAGCTACTGCTGCTTGCACTTTTAAGAGGCAGTTAACTCCAGTGAGGACAGTTGTTGTTAGTTGCCATCAATTCAACTCCACTTCAATTCAGCCCCAGGCACAGCAGGATGTGCCATCTTCCCAATCATCAGTTCAAATCCATTGCTGAAGCTTCTGTAATTTGAGTGCCTTCCCGACTAGAAGACCTATCTCTTAGCACCACATCAGTGTTCTGTTGTTGTCACAGAACAGTCTGTTGCCAGGGCATTTTCCCTAATGTATTCATGATATCCTGCTTATATTTGAAATACAGTGGCATAGCTTCTAGAAGCATAGAGACACACAAGCTACCACAGTATCACACACTGACAACTGAGTAGTAGAGGGTTTGGTGATTTAAGTGCTGTTGAGTTGGTTCTGACACACGGTGATCCTAGAGCTTGATCACCTTTGTGGGAGCAGAAAGTCTCATCTTTCTCCCACAGAGCGACTGGTGGGCTTGAACTGACTTTGTGGTTGGCAGTCCAGTGCTTACTCTATGGAGCCCTAGTACTCCCCCGTAGAGTGATGCCAAAGGCTAATAGTTAGGCCCTATAAACCAATGAGATCGATTGCTCCTATGAATCTTGATCTTTTGTGACACAAATCTTGGGTCTTTTGAAAAGCGATGCCTCCATTGCCCAAAGTTGGTCACAGCTCATTGGATAACCCTTGGAACTTTTCTAGCACTAGAGTAGGCTATATTGTATGCACTGGTGTTGTGATTGCTTTTGTAGCTGAAAGGACAGGCAAGACAATCTATTGATTGAATGTGATCTTTCTTTGGCTTGAATCTGTGGCTTGTGTGTAGGTCCTTCAGGATGGTAAGTGGCATTTCCCTGGGATGAATGGAAACTCTCCCAGTGCCTGGAATAGTCCCTGCCTTTGATTGTCAGGTGGGTATGACTCAAGGTTTCATTGTGAATCATAGGAAGTCTATCCCCCTTCCCCAGAATCTCAAGTCACTGGCATGCTTTGAAGATTGAAAATAAGAGGGTAGGTTTGTTGGAGGTTGAATCTTTATTTCAACTTATGCATTTCTTCTATATGGTGACTGTCATCTAAGAGACAGTCTAATACGACTTAAGACTTTTATCTTCGGCAATAACTATCCTGTCTGTATTATCATCAATTCCTTTTACACACAGCAGAGTGATTTATTTACTTAGTAAATAATATTTACTTGGGGTATACTTGGATTCAAATCTCTCCAATATCTCTTTTGTTCCTTCCTACATATATGGCCTTGAGCAACTTTTCTGAAGCTCAGTTCTCTACTCTGTAAAACAGGGCTCAAGAAGTTGTTAGGAGAATTCAATAATCCATGCTAAGCACTCAGACAAGAGTGAGGCACACTGTAAGCTCTCAATGAATGTCAGCTACTGCTGCTACGAGGCGGGCCATTGACACTACTGATGTTTATAACTCAAAACCCCTCAGCACTTCTCTCTTGTCAATAAAAACAAGCCCCAACTGCTTCAAGGGCTCATGATGGGCACTCATACCCTCTAACCTCATGTCTTATCTGCACTCCAAGTACAAGGTCTTTTCAACTTTCCTTGGTCTCACCATGCCAAATAATAATCAATGGTCCTTCAGTCCTACACTGACCCTCTGCCTCTGTCTCATTATCATAGTTCTGGAAGTTAGGGTTGTGGGGGGCCTGCTTCACCCCTGATTTCTGGTCGTATTAGTGTTGCTTGAGTAAAAGCATTTAATCTCAATTTTTCATGCAATTTTCCTAAATTTATACTTCATATATTCCATGTTCCAATTATTAACGGATGTTTACAGATGTTTCTCTTCATTTTGAGTTGTGCCCCATCAGCAAATGAAGGTCCCAAGGACTTTGCTCAATTCACGTCATCACAGTCAATTCTACTTTGAGAAGGCAGCTCTTCCCCAGCTGCATCCCTTCCAACCTGTGGGGCTCATTTTAGGGCACTGTATCTGACAATATTCCAGTTCTATTATATTGAGGTAATATACTCCTAATGCCTCTGGCTTTCGGAACAATGTAGCACCTTCCTAGGACCTGTGTTTTCCTTACCTGGGCCTACTATTCCTCCTGGTATGTTAAGAAGAAAGCGTTCTGCCTTTGTTAGGAATGTATTCTATTCCCTAGATTGTTGAAGCACATTTTTTCTTATTCAATATTAAGAATGTTGTTGTTGTTGTTGTTGTTAAGTGCTGTCCAGTTGGTCCTGACTCTCAGTGACCCTGTATAGGGTTTCCAAGGAGCAGTTGCTAGGTTTGAACAGCCTACTTTGTGGTTCACAGTCCAGTGTTGATCCTACAGCGCCCCACCAGAAGTCCAATATTAAGAATAGGTCTTGCAAAATTACATGGAATCATTCAAATAATACTTTGTAGGGAATCCCAAGAAGAAATATTTTCCTTTTGCTTTTAAAAAAATGGTATTAATATCAGTGAATCTGTTGAATTTGTTAACCTTCCTCATTCTATCAATCTCATTTGACAGGTAGAGCCACCAGGGCCCAGAAGGAAGTATAATATATTAAATCCTGTTTCAGATCATTGCACTATTGTGATTGTGCCAGGAGGGTCTTTCTGAGCAGCAGGATTGGGAGGGATATTTTCATTAATAACCTTTAGTGCAGCTGAACACGTCAGCCATTTTCAAATACTGATTATTTCCCTCTGTTGTTATTAAGTGCCGTTGAGTCGGTTCTGACTCAGAGCAGTCTTATATAGGGTTTCCAAGGCACTGCTGCTGAGTTTGAACCACTGACATTATGGTTCAAACTGACTTGCAGCCCTGTGTTTATCCTACAGAGCCACTCTCTGCAATGTTCGCTCTTTTGGTGAGTGCAGTGGCTATCAGGGATACTCACTAAACTGTGGTTCCAGCCCACCAGCTGCCATGTGGGAGAAAGATGAGGCTTTCTGCTCCAGAGAATATTTATAATCTCAGAAATCATACTCAAGTCAAGTCAATTTCAACTTGACGGCACGGCACTTAATAAAAATGACAATGTTTACTTTTGATACAAGATCTGCCTCACAGGCTGCAATGCTGATTTGCTGATAATGATAATGTTTATATTTCCTACTATGCTATTTTTTATGTAGGCAATCTTTTCTAAGAGATATTTACATGTGAAATACTATGGAATCAATGAAATATATAGAAAGAGACACATTCCAAGTTCATTTTAGTATGTAAAGTATGCAAACTTAAAACTAGAGGTGATCATGTGTAACAGTCCTCAGAGATTACTCATGCCCTATTTTTTTCTAATAAAATGGAGGGACAGGCTTATAATCTTTTGCTCCATTTCCCAAAACAGACTGAGTCAGTCTGAATCTGACCTTATTTGTAGAGTTCCCATCTCCCCAAACATTGCCACCCGTGTATCCTTGACCTCTGCACTTTCTTCCTAAATAACCTCAACCAATCTAATTTTATGACACTTTAAATATCCTCCAAATAGTCATTACTCCCAAAAATCTATTTCTAATACTCTCAATCTCTCTTCCCTGTCATTCCCTTGCCTTGGACTACTTACTAGTGCTTCACAACTGTCTTTTCACCCAAGGTTCACCTTGCATGCTTCTCCTCTGGGTATTGGACTCACCTACATGGCAGGCACTCTCCCTCCACATGCTGCTCCTTACTACCTGCTGTCCAAGGACTCACAGAGGCTGCTCTTCTAGCATCTAGAGCTCTCTACTTTCAGGACCCATGGCAAGAGTAGCTTTTCTAGGCCCTTTAGTGATTAAGGCTGCCAATGGAGGATTTGGTTCCTCGTGGGGGACACTCTAGGATCCTGTTTGTGTACAGAATCTGTTTGTGGTAGCATCCAAGTTGGTGAGTGCTGCAGTAATAAGAGTACCTGAGTATGCAGTCAGGAAAGATCTTCAACACTACTGTCATGTTATTCACCAGATGTGTTGTTACCTAGGTTCAAATAGCTTACTTTTATCTTCACAGTTCAAATAGTCACTGTGAGTTGGAACGGACTAGATGGCATGAAACAACAGCAACAACAACCATCCATTTGCCTTAGAGACTGAAGACATCTCTTCATCTTCAGCAAGAAGAATCTCCCCTTATGTAAGGGAAGAGTAAGGCACTAGCAATTTGGGCAGTGAGAATCACAATGGGCCCATGAGCTTGGTGTTCAGACACTGCCCTGCTGAGACTGGCTTTACTGCTACAGACAGAATCTTCCATATCTACTAAGCAGAACTATTGACTTTTTTCTCTCCAATGGATAAATAGTAACATGTTTACTTTTCGTTTCCCTCTTTGTTGTTGTTGCTGTTGTTAGGTGCCATCGGGTCAGTACAGACCCTTGGCGACCTATGAACAGCAGAATGAAACACTGCCTGATCCTGGACCAACCTCACTACTGTTGCCACGCTAAATCCATCGATGCTGCCACTTGGCCAATCCATCTCGTTGGGGGTCTTCCTCTTTTTCTCTGACCTTTCACATTCCCAAACATGATATCATTTTTCAGTGATTGGTCCCTCCTGACTATATGTCTGTAGTATGAGAGATGAAGTTCGATCATCTTGGCCTCCAAGGAGCACTCTGGCTGCACTTCTTCCAACACAGATCTGTTGGTTCTTTTGGCAGCCCATGGCACTTTCAATATTCTCTTGCAACATCATAACTCAAAAGCATCAATTCTTCTATGGTCTTCTTTATTTACTGTCCAGCTTTTGTATGCATATGAGGTTATTAAAAATACCATGGCTTGGGTCAAGTGCACCTTAGTCTTCAAGCTGACATCTTTGCTCTTCAACACTTTAAGAAGATCTTGTGCGGCAGATGTAGTGAGCTAAATTGGAGTCCTGCTGTGGTGTTGTGGGATGAGCACTAGACTGTTATGTCAGTTTAAACTGCAAAGTCGACAGTTCAAACTCACCAGCCGCTCCTCAGAAACCCTATACAGGGATGCTATGATTCAGAACTGAGTCAACAGCACTGCACAGCAACAACATTTGATTGTTTTTGTTGTTGTTGTTGTTGTTAAGTGCCATCAAATCTTTTCTGCCTCATAACCCCGTATAGGGCTTTGGAGGTTTTAAATCTTTGTGGAAGCAGAAAGCCTCATTTTTGTCACTGAGCAGCTGCCAGGCTCAAACCATGGACCTTGTGGCTCATGGTCTAACGCTTACACAGTCTAGTGTAGTCACCACTCACCCATTTGAGTATGTTGTTGTTGTTGTTGTTAAGTGCATCAAGTCTGTCCCAACTCAGCAATGCTGCATAGGGTTTCCAAGGAGCAAATGTGGGTGTGAACCACCCACCTTGTGGTTCACAGCCCAGTGTTGGTCCTACAATGTCAGACCATTTGAATGTAGTTGCTTCAAATTTCCCAACCCGGAGTTCCTAAATTCTAACATTGTGCCTAAAACCCAATAAATACTTGCATATGCTGACAGAATGACTCAACAGATTTTTTAAAAATTGAAAAATAATGCCATTGTTTCCAACAGCACTCTAGGATAATCTCAGGACTGCTAACCACGCAGCTGACAGTCCAAACCCATCTGTCACACATCAGAAAGCCTATATAGGGTCGCTCTGAGTCAGAACCCACACAATGGCATTGAACAACCACAGACTAAAAGATCATGTGAACAGTTACAAACCTTTGAAGTAAATGAGGATAAGCCCCAAAGGATTGCTACTAGAGTCCCAAGACATATTGAGACAGTGAGCCTCGAGGTCCTTTTGGAATGTGAAAGAATTAATCACAAGATCTTGTCCATCTTGCAGTCAGTTTACCCCTTTTCATTGTTGTTAAAGTGCCCTTGAGTTGAATCTGACTCATAGCAATGCTGGGTAGAGTTTCTGAGAAGCAGCTGGTGAGCTTGAACCACAGACCTTGTAGTTCAAACCAACTTTGAAGTCCAGTGCATTAACCCACAGCATCACACCAGGATGCCAAACCAGGAGTCCTGGTTTCCCCCTTGTTGTTGTTGTTAAGTGCCATCGAGTTGGTTCTGACCCATAGCGTACCTGTATAGGGTTCCTGAGAAGCAGCTAGTGAGCTTGAACCAGTTTCAAACGGCTTTGCAGTCTGGCGCAGTGACCCACAGCGCCACACCAGGACTCTGGGTTTCCCCCTTAAAACTCCATAAAAGACTAAGGATTCCTTAAACCTTGGTGAGATAGCCTGTCTCCAGCTGCTACAGGCTTTGCTGGATGGGGGTCCTTTATTTGTTGAACTGAAATAAGCTCCTGAGATCTTTTATGGCAGGGTGGAGCAAAGCATGAGTTGTTTGTGTCACCAATGTTTGAATGGGAGTACTGCCATTTGGGCCTTGAGGCGAATGGTACCATGAGTGAGTTCTATCTGTGTAAGTCAGTACTCTGGCTACCACAGCAGCCACCAACTTGGATGCTGCCACAAACAGATTCTGTTATACCATGGCACCATGAGTGAGTTCTAGCTGTGTAAGTCCTTGTATCACTATGAGTTTGACTCTTGACTTAGTGAGAAGCAAGCTGCTGTCCTTTTTTCTATAATCCTATAATCCTCAACTGGCTGGATTTGGGGGGAAGGGGGTATGCTGTTCCTAAATCCTTGACTGTCTGGATTTGGGGGTGTATGCCGTTCCTATAGTCCTCAACTGGCTGGATGTAGGGGGTATGCTCTTCCTAAATCCTTGACTGGTTGGATGTGGGGTGTATGCTTTTCCTAAAGCCTTGATTGGCTGGATGTTGGGGGGATATGCTGTTCCTAAAGCCTTGATTGGCTGGATGGGAACAAGTTCCTAAGTTCTGTACTGGGTACAGGAATTATTTGTCTCATGAGCATTTTCTTTCTTAACTAAGGAGTTAAATCTCTGTATGTGTTAGTATTGTTATTGAATTGGCTTCTTGCTTTGTTAAAAAATTTTTTTTTTTTTTTTTACTTTGTTGTTGTTGTTCTTAAGTGCTGTTGAGTTATTTAAGACCCATAAGGACCCTGATTAGGGTTTCTGAGGAGCAGCTGGTGAGCTTGAACCGAAGACCTTGCAGTTCAAACGGCTTTTCAGTCTGGCACATTAACCCACAGCATCACATGGGTGCTCCTATAGTCCTGGTGTGGCGCTGCAGGTTAGTGCACTGGATTGCAAAGTCAATTTGAACCTCAAGATCTCACCAGTCACTCCTGGGAAACCCTATACAACGTCGCTGTCAGTCAGAACCAACTCGATGGAACTTACCAACAACATAGTTCTTTACTGGCTTGGTGAGGTGGTGTATGTTTTTCAAAAGTCCTTTACTGGATAGGTTGGGAGCATGGAATGGGTTAGACAGGAAGGTGCAGGTTGTTCTTAAATCCTCTTCTGGTTGAGCAAAAACAAGCTCCTAAGTCCTCTACTGGCTGGAGTGTGAATTGAATGGGAAAATGCAGATTGTTCTTAACTGCTTTGTTGGCAAAATAGGAACAAGTTCCTAAGTCCTTTGCTGGCTGGCTGGGAGCCTGAGTTGTTTGTCTTGTGAGCAGCTTCTTGCTTTGTTAGGGAGTTAAATCCATATAATTGTTTGTATTGCTATCATTTTGCTTCCTGTTTTATTAGCATAGTTTTATGTTTTTCTACCAAGAATATTAAGAGACTAGATTTAATGTAGATGGAAAGAGAGCAATCTAGTAGAATCGGTTTTGGCTTCTTGCTTTGCTTTCAATATCTATATTTTTCCTAAGAATGTTAAATGTCTCATTTCTCTTTGTTAAATGCATAAATAAATTAAAGTTTAAAAATATACTGAGGGCAAATTTAGCGGTGCCTTCCAAATATTGAAAATCCTAGTGACTGCTGTCTCAAATAACATTTCACTAGAAGGAAATGAAAATTAGGTGTAGGCATTTTAAAAGAACAGTCAAAAGTCAAATTTCAATTTAGAGAAATAAATATAAGTTTAAAAAGAAACCTTGAAATATTTAAACAACCTTTCATTTCAACAGTATTAGGCTTTAGCGTGTATGCTAAAGTTTCAAGATTTTTAAGTAAATTCATTGATCTTTTAAGGCCAGTCATAGAGTAACTTAAGCTGAAAGTTTAATGGGTGACATTAATTGGTGAAATGAGAATTCTGACAAGTTTGTATTTTTGAATTGTTAAAATCTATTAGAAGACTTCCAGTGAGGGACAGCCCAGATGAAGTCACACAAGATTTTTGGACATTTTTATTATAACAGCTGTTATCATTGGAATAGAGGGTCAAATTATTATTAAGAGACATCAGACTGTAGTTAATGTTGTACGCTATAAAGGAACATTTGGATCCTGTAATAGAAGTGGGAAATCAAAGCAGTATATCCACGGCTGATTCACTCTGGGACTGCATCCTTCAACACTGGCAGTTTTTTGTTATCTGACCTTTTAAGGAAATATAAAAGGTTAATTTTATTTTCTAACACTACATGGACCCAGTACACTTTGGGGTAACTAACTGTGGAGTCCTGGTGTGGCACTGTGGATTCATGCGCTACACTGCAAAGCCATTTGAACTGCAAGGTCGGCGTTTCAAACTCACCAGCTACTTAGAAACCCTACACAGGGTTGATATGGGTTAGAACCGACTTGATGGCACTTCACAACAACAACAACAACTGTGGTACCTAATGGTGCCTTAGCCCAGCCAAGGTGTCTTTGTCATGGAAGGGCAGAGAGCAGAGGTGGTGGACCCACAGAGAATCTAGGTAGTCTCTGGTCTCTGGCCTATTGCTGACCAGCAACAGAAGAGGACGCCATGGCATTTTAACTGAGAGCCCACAGAGAAATGCTGACAGGATAAATGCACATAGAAGTTACCAGCTCTGCAACTCTAAATTCCCTGTAGTGGTGAGTGCAATGTCAGGTTTCCTTCCAAGAATGGGTGAAAGCCCTGTGACTTTGTTCTGGTTTTAACCTAGGTTTAATTATGTGTGTGTGTGTGTGTGTGTGTGTGTGTGTGTGTGAGGGAGGGAGAGAGAGAGCGTGCACGCCAGCTAAATAACTGAGTAGTCGGACAAGCATCCTAGGTGCATCTTAACTGAGAGGTTTTCAGTTATGATTCTACGATGGAAAACTAAATAACATTTCTTCTATTATTGTGTGGTCACAGTATCAATTGGGTTAATAATATCAAAGAGTTAATATATGCAAAACCAAACTGGGTTCCTATATGTTTATACTATGTGGTATTTTATAAATTTTAAACTATATATAATTTGAATTGTAATCAGTCATTCTGATTTGATGAAAAGTATCCATGGGTTAAATAGTCTTAATGTCATAAAGAATTGAAGTGAGTTCATTATAACAAGGATAAGGAGCAGTAGAAATTTCATTTAAAATTCTTGCTTAATATAATCAAAGTTTTTGCTTACTTTTAAGTAAAAGATTAATCAGTTAATCCACAAGTATCTTTAAAAACTTTAAATTCAAGTTACATATAAATCAAAGAATTGGGTTTCTCCTTGTTAAAATAACAGAATGCTTCTTGGTCATTAGGTTAAATAATTAATTTTATAATTGTACAATCTGCCTCAAAAAGACAAGGGCTTTAACAGAACAAATTCCTGAATTAGCATAATACAACAGTACTTTCATGACCATCCCCTTGGTAGAAGACGTTCCAAAGGTAGATTTTTTTGTAAGAAAGAACTTTCAAGACTATGCTTTCTATATCTCAGTCTAAAGCAGACATTAAAGAAAGAAGCTACAAAATATAGGGGCAGGGTCCCAGTCTCCACTCTCATGACTGATTGAGGAAGTCTTTAAGGCTTTAACAACAGGGATGTGACTACTGAAAATACAACAAAAAGGCCCAATTGTTGGCTATGACACTCCAAGGCCCACCTCAAGTCTACCTTCCAGAATTTCTAAGCGTGAGACCCAAAGGAGGGTTCCTCGTTGGTTGGTGAACACTGAGCCATACCAGTATGGCTGCTAAGAAAGAAAGGCCATTGAAAGAAGTAGTAACCTGCATGTCCTAGAGCAGAATGCCCAGTTGACTTCCCCTGGAGGCCAACCCAGCAAGGCCCACCACAGTTAATATCCCTTTCCTCCTAAGAGTAAGTCTTCTCATCCCATTTCCTAGTCAAAATGGTTGTTGTTGTTGTTAAGTACTGTGGAGTCGGTTCCTACTCATAGTGACCCTGCACAGGGTTTCTGAGCTGCAAATCTTTATGGGAGCAGAAAGCCTCATCTTTTTCCCATGGAACATCTGGTAGTTTCAAACTGCCGGCCTTGAGGTTAGCAGTCTGATTCGTAACCACTACGCTACCAGAGCTCCTGGTCAATATGGTTATGAATCACCAAATGGTGTTAGATTATTTGTTGGCAGAACAGCGTAGAGTGTGTGCCCCATCTAGCACCTCTTATTGCATTCATTTTAACATCTCAGGTGAAGCTGAGACTAAGACCTTACTCACGCTACAGCAGAAAAGCCACAGAACTTGGAACCAAGTCAAAGCCTATTTGCTACCAATTATCTGGTTCTGTGTATTAGTGTGTTGGACTGCAAAGTCAGTTTGAACTGCAAGGTCAGCGATTCAAGATCACCAGCCTCTCCTTAACAAACCCTATACAGGGTCGCTACTAGTCAGAACCAATTTGACAATTCTTAACAACAACACCTTTTTGTTTGACCCATTTTATTGCTATTAGTTAAGTTTGTATCCTCAAGATTGCAGCATTTTCAAACTAAGTATCTATTCATGTATGGTTTCCAGTCTCTGAAAGGAAGAGGCCTTTGTAGGCATACAAAATAAGACTATTCAGTGAGAGATTTCTACTCTGGCAAGCAGGGTATGCAAGCCAACTGAGCTTGAAGAAATTACAGAAGCAGAGACCCTCGTCCACATTCCCATAATAAATTATGACTATGGAATCTCTCAATGGAGAGTAAGACAGGAAACTTAAGATGCCTCATGGAATGTGAAAGCATTGATCACAAGACCTTGCCTGTCTTACAGTCTGTTTACCCTAAACTAGACCAACCTTGTTTTACTTCCTTGTAGACTATGGTGCTGTGGGTTAATGCACTGGATTACAAAGTCTGTTTGGACTGCAAGCATGCAACAACATTCAGCAGTATTTGCTTCCATTCCCTCTGTGTTTTTTTGTACACAAAAACACTTAGGAATATATAATCATTTAAACAACCCAAGGGGAAATTCTGCAAGCCTGCCTCCTGGCCACCAGCACACAGCCTTTCTCTTTCCATGAGTCTAGAGTCCTCAGCTACTCTATTTCTCCATGTCCTCATCTCTGCCTCCATCTCTGGTGTTGCTGCTTCCCAGATTAAGTTTTGTCTACCCCTACCAGAGATGTTTGTAGTGGAATCCATCATGAAGAAATGCTGCATACCCACCCATTTAGGAGGGGTCACTTTCCAGAAATCTCTGTCTGTCCCTATGAATAAACATGATGCCCTTTCCAGTCTAAAACCCCAGCAAAACCTTTGCTCATGGAGCCGCAGGGTAAGCATTGCATTAAGTCCTCCCTATCTTGGCTTGAAAGCCTTTTTTCTATAATAAACCTTTGCTTATATGAAAACCCTACCTCATCTGATGAGTCTTAATTAGTGGATGGCCAGAGCCCTCTCTTTCAGGGCAGAGGTGCATTGAGCCCCCCTGGTAACAACACAGGGATTCACTCCAAAGAAAACTTGTTGAGACATGCATCTGTGATAAGCACTACTTGCTGGCTGCAGACAAGTCCTCTCAGTAGTACATTTGGTGTAATCTTGGTAGGGTAACTTCATAACAAAAGTCCAATCAAACCAATGGCTTCTGAGGGGATCTTCTGGGCCAGTTAAGTTCATCTGAAAAGCAGCTCAGAAGATTATGGTAACTGATTTTTTGGACCCCAAAGGCATAATCTTAATAAAAACACAATGAGCATGGGGACTTATGAAGAAGTAGTAGGAAAACTGAAAACCGCATTGGTAAGAAATAGGCCAAGGAAAGTTGCAGTAAATATATATATTTTTTCCATAACAACAATGCATGTACTCATCCTGCGAGGTATCAAGGGTGGTCCTAACAGGAATTTTGTTTGAAAACCATACTCCTTCTACACTATAACCCTGAGCTTGCCCCTTCAGACTTATTTTTGTTCCCCAAACTCAAAGAACATTTGGAAGGAACAGGATTTGAATCCCTTGAGGATGCCCAAACAGCCGTTTTGATGTGGACTACATGAAAGTGTGTAGAATTCTCTAGGGAAGGACTACATAGATGAAAAGATCACCCTTAGAAGTGTATAGACCTAGTTGGAGGATATTTTGAGAAACAATAGCTTCCCATTTTGATATTTCTGTTTAATAAAGGTTTCTATTATTAATGAAAGGAGCCTTGCTGGCACTGTAGGATAAGCACTAGACTGTTAACCGCAATGTCAGCAGTTCAAATCCTCCATCTGCTCCAGTAAAGATGAAGGTTTCTGCACTTGTAAAGATTTACAGCCTTGGAAGCACTATGCAGGGCTCCTATGAGTCAGCACTGACTCAATGTAACCTGACAACAACAACAACAACAGGATTAACAAATCTGTTCTGGAAGTATGGACACATTGCTCCTTCAAAGCGATAATGGCGAGAGCTTGTTCTTGTTGTCAGGAAGGGCCACTTCCTGGAGAAGGACATTATGTATGGTAACACAGAGGATCAGTGAAAAGGAGTAAGACATCACATCCTCACTATGATGGGCTAAGTGGCAACAACATGGTTTCAAATGATTGTGAGGATGGTGAAAGACCAGACGGTGTTTCCTTCTGTTGTACATAGGGGTGCTATGAATCAGAAGCAAAATAAGGTGTGGTGCTGTGAGTTAATGCGCCAGACTGCAAAGCCATTTGAACTGCAAGGTCAGTGGTTCAAGCTCACCAGCTGCTCCTCAGAAATTCTATACAGGGTCGCTATGGGTCAGAATTGACTCGACAGAACTTAACAACAACAACAACAACACGATATTCTAGCAATACTTTGCACTTACTCTCATGCACACTAATAAGTCTCTGGACTACCAACCTTCTATATTGCTATGTAAATGTGTTAAAAGATAATTGTTGTTGAATACGGTCGAGTCAATTCCGATTAACAACAGTTAAGTCATTCCATTGACTGTAAAAGTAAAACACACACATACAGAATTTTGATAGGCACTGTTTTTCTTGTTATTTCCTCAGTTTAATATTGATTCTTCAAAATCATGGATCTGTGAAAAATTCTATGTTTATTGCCTATTGTTGCTATAAGATGTTCATACAAACTTGATTGTTGTTAGGTACCATCGAGTCAGTACCAACTAATAACAACACTATGCACAACAGAACAGAACACTGCCCGGTCCTGGAACAACCTCACAATTATTTGAGCCCATGTTGTTGCCACTTAGTCCATTGCATCGAGGGTCTTACTTTTAGTCAGTCCATCGCATTGAGGGTCTTCCTCTTCTTCACTGATCCTCTGGGTTACCAGACATCATGGCCTACGTCTGAGACCATTGCTGCTGCCACTGTGTCAGTCCATCTCGTGGGTTCTTCCTCTCTGTCTCGAACCTTCCACTTTACCAATCATATCTCTTCCTGATAATTAGTCCAAAGTACAAGACACGAAGTCTAGTCATCTTGGCTTACAAGCACCATTCTGGATGTACTTTTTTTTTTTTTTTAAAGTTTTTATTGTGAATTATGTGATAGTTTACATGGGAGAACATTAGCTTTACATTCATCCTATTGTATTTCATTTCATTGGCATGATACAATCTCCTCCATGCATCATCAAACAACCCAAGGGTACACCCAACAAGCCTGCCCCCTGGCCATCAGCACAGAGCCCCTCTCCCTCCCAGAGTCCAGAGTCACCAGCCACTCCATCTCTCATCCTTGTCTCTGCCTCCATCTCTGGTGTCGCTGTTTCTCTGGGTAGTGTCCTGCACTCCACTCTTTTCCCTTGATGGTCCCAGGGTCCTGTGCTCCTGGACTACAAGATCAGCCACTCCCCTTCTTTTGTTACAAAACGTCTATGTTTACATTTGCAACCTTCACAATCAGTGCTGATAGCAATTATTCACTATTGAACC
>NW_006408562.1:10362593-10375700 GCF_000296735.1 Chrysochloris asiatica | reverse complement strand
TTTACGGGAGCAGAAAGCCTCATTTTTCTCCCTTGGAGCAGCTGGTAGTTTCAAACTGCTGGCCTTGAGGTTTGTAGCCCGATTCATAACTACTATGCTACCAGTGCTCCTGTGTAAGTTTAGGTAGGTCGTTTTTTCCAAAAAAAGTATCCATCTCTTCTAAGTTTTCTAATTTGTTGGAGTACAACTCTTCATAGTATTCTGTTATTCTCCTTTTGATTTCATTTGGTTCTGTTGTGACATCACCCATGTGGTTTCTAATGTGAGTTACTTGTGTCCTCTCCCTCTTTTCTTTTGTTACTTTTGCCAATGGCTTGTCAATTTTATTAATTCTTTCGAAGAACCAGCTTCTTGCCCTGTTGATTCTTTCTATAGTTTTTCTGTTTTCTATTTCATTTATTTCTGCTCTAATCTTTAATATTTCTTTTCTTTTGGTGACTGTAGGTTCCCTCTGTTGGTCTGTTTCTAAATGTTGTAGATGCTGTATTAATGTGTTAATTTTATTTCTTTCTTCTTTTTGGATGTGTGCATTTATTGTAATAAATTTTCCTCTCAGCACCGCTTTTGCCGTGTCCCATAGATTTTGGTATGTTGTGTTTTTGTTCTCATTTGTTTCTAGGAACTTTGTGAGTTCACATTTAATTTCTTCTATTACCCAGTCTCTTTTCAGCAGGGTGTTGTTCAGTTTCCATATATTCAACTTTATTTCCTTGGTCTTCTTATTATTGATTTTTACTTTTATGGCATTGTTGTCTGAAAAGATGCTTTGCAGTATTTTGATGTTTGTAAATTTAAGGAGGCTTGCTTTGTGACCTAACACATGGTCAATTCTGGAGAATGCTCCATGTGCACTGGAAAAGAATGTGTATTGTGCTGTTGGGTTGAATGCTCTGTATGTATCTATGAAAGGTCAAGTTGGTTGTGTTGTTTATTTCCTCTGTATCTTTGTGGAGTTTCTTTCTGGTTGTCCTATCCCTTTTTGAAAGTGGTGTATTAAAATCTCCCACTATAATTGTAGATTTGTCTATTTCTTTCTTTAATTCTTGTAGGGTTTGCTTTATATGTGTTGGTGCTCTTTCATTGGGAGTGTAGATATTGATTATGGTTATCTTGCTCAATTGATCCTTTAATCATGAGATAGTTTCCTTCTGTATCTCTTATGCTGGGTTTTGCCTTAACATTGATTTTATCAGAGATTAGTATTGCCACTCCAGCTTGTTTTTTATTGCAATTAGCTTGGTATACTTTTTTCCATCCTTTAACTTTAGTCTGTTTTTGTCTTTGTTTGTAAGATGTGTCTCTTACAGGCAGCATATTGAAGGGTCTTTTTTTCTTATCTTTTCTGCCACTCTCTGTCTCTTCACTGGTGCATCTAATCCATTGACATTCAGTGTAATTATCAATAGCTATGAATTAATTTCTGTCATTATGTTAATTTTTTTTTGGTGCAGTTTGTTCCTTTGTTCTGCATGGCTACTTGTGCTAAGGTCATTTTTGGGTGCTATTTCTTATCAGTTTCTTTTTATTTTTAATGTTTCCTTGTTCTACATGGATCTTCATTTTCATGGTAAGTTGTGAAGTATTAACTTTCTTCGAGGTTACGTTATATCCTACTAACTTTTCCCTCCATTTAAGATAGTCTATTGTATCCTGAAATCTACCTGACTGCCTCACTACTTGGATCTCTGTTCCTCTATTTTTCCCTTCTTTTACAGTGTTACTATTTTGATGTTTGATTGGCTTCACAGGTCTTCTGAATTCATTGTTGTAATTTTGTTTTGTTCTGAACTCTGCTATCTGTTGACGGAGTCCCGAGGGGTGTTGCCACATCTGTCAATCTCTGGTTGTTGTCTGTTCTTCTTGGTTTTCATGCTAAGAACTCCCTTTTGGATGTTTTGAAGTACTGGATTAGCTTGAGAAAATCTCTTAGCTTCTATTTATCCTGGAATGTTTTGATTGTACCATCATATTTGATTGACAGTTTTGCTGTGTAGACAATTCTTGGTTGGCATTTTTTTCATTTAGGGATTTATATATGTCTCTCCCCATTGCCTTTTTGCTTGCATAGTTTCTGCTGAGAAGTCAGAGCTTAATCTTATTTGCTTGCATTTTTAGGTAACACTGCTCTTTTCCCTGGCTGCTGTTAGGATTCTTTCCTTGTCTTTGATTTTGGAGAACTTGATTATGATATGTCTTGGTGATTTTATTTGGGGGTCTATCCTTCCTGGGGTTCGTTCCGTTTCTTGAATGCTTATCTTCTCATCCTTCAAGATATTAGAAAAGTTTTCTTCCAGAAGCTCCTCATCTATCTCCTCTATGGACTTCTGCGATTTTTCCTGTTCTGAAATGTCAATAATTCTTAAGTTATTCCTCTTCATGTTATCCAACATGAATCTTAGCCTCTCTTCAGATTTTTTATCCCTTTTTCTGCTTGCTCTTCTATCTTAGTAGTATTGAGAGATTTGTCTTCCAGCTCACTGGTTCTGGCTTCTATCTTCAATTCCACTCCTTTGTCCTTTCAGTATATTGTCCATTTCTGATACTTTATTATTAATCATCTGGACTACTTTTTGCAGCTTTTGAATTGTTTCCAATGCTATATCTATCTTGTTTGATTGCTCCCGGAGCACTTTCCTGACTTTTTGTTTATTTTCTGCGACCCCTCTGTGGAGCATTTGGTTTTGTCTCCACATTGTTCTTCTGAATTCTTTCTCAGGCAGATCCTATTCCTCCTCTTCTTCTAGTGCAAAGTCTATGTCTGCCTCCAGCTCATTTGTTTTCTGTTTTCAAACTCTTTTCTGTTTCTCAACATGTGCTATTTTGTTGTTTTTTTCTTGGACATTTTCAATTGTTAGATGCATTTTCAATGATTAAATGCATGTATGTTGTTGTGTTGTTAAGATGACTGAGTGTCTTCTGTTTGATGTGATCTGGAGCTAGGCTTCCCTTTTCATGTCTCTTATTACTCAGCTGCAAGCTATTGTAGCAAGTATTGGCTATCTCTGTAATACCTAGAAGCTGGTATTGGCTCCTGTCTGGATGGTGGAATATTATGGGGTATGCTTGTAGCTTGGTTATATAGCCGCAGTTGCTGTCTCTTGAGTAACATAGGGAGATAAAGCTCCCACCTCCAGGAAAAATGTGAAACCAAAAGGATCAAAACCAGAAACAATATAAAAGCAGAGACAAAAATAATTGCACAAAAACAAAAATAAAGCCATAGCTGAATGTCCAGTAGCCTTTGCTGTGCAGGTCAGTGTGCATGCACAGTAGAAATCTCCAATGGTGGGTGGGTGTATGCACTCACTCAGGCCCTTCCTCTAGTCACCACTGTGGAGGTGCACAGATAGATATTGAGAAATGAGTGGAAGAAAGATTGCCCACTATTTTTATCTCTAAAGGTTAGTTACATGTCTGCATATGCACAGCATAATTCTTAAAATAGCTGTGTCCTTGTATGTAGTAGCTGGTGTTGGCTCTTGTCTTTTATGCTGGAGTTTTACAAGGTGCAAATATGGTTTGGCTGTATGGCCAGACCTGCTGTCTCTTGTTTGGTAAGGCAGGAATAAAGGGTCCCGGCCACATCAACTTTAGGGCTAAGTTCCAGAGTCAGATGTCATAAGAAGCAGCCAAAGGATTAGCTCTCTGTCTCAGGTGGGAAAAGTTCACCACTTTTAATGACTCCTATGAATATAATCAACACACAGTTAAAATATAATAATCTTTCCTTCTGGACTCCTGGTATGGTGCTATAGGCTGACTTCTAGACTACGAGGTCAGTTTGAATCACAAGGTTAGTGGCTCAAACTCACCAGCCACTCCTCGGAAACCCTATACAAATTCACTATAAGTTGTAACTGACTCAATGGCACTTTACAACAACAACAATCTTTCCTTCTGTAGGTCCTTAATTTAATTAGATGCCAACGTTCCTGTTTACTATAAAGGTAAATCATCACAGTTTCTGGGATTAGGACATGGAGATGAGTATTATTCTGCCTACCATAGTTTCCTTACACATGAACCCTCATGTTTGGAATGCCTTGATTTCCAGAGAAGACAATTAATGTGTATGGGTGAAGACAGTGTGAGAGAAAGGAAAAATGAAAAGTAGAACAGTCTGATTTTTTCTTGGACTTTTGTCTTGAGAAATTATCAGGGAAGTGTTTGACTTGGTTTATGGAGAAGACCCACTACTCAGGATTAGAACTAGTACCGAACTGCTCTACTTATCTATCACTTTGTCATACTTTGGAGGCTTATGTTTTGCTCTGATGTTGAAAGCTACACTACCCCACCAGTACTTCAATTACCAGCAGGGTCACCTGTGGTAGACAAGCTTCAACAGAGCTTTTAGACAAAGACCAATTCATTAGTAGCAGATGGCAATCTACTTATTAAAATATTGATTGTTGACAGCTGCTCTAGAAAGGATCACATTAGAAAGTCCTCAATATAATGGGAGACAATGTGGAACAAAACTCAAAATCATAAAACAGACCAGGCTTACTAGTCACACAGAGACTGGCTGAACATCAAAACTATGGCCCTTGGTCACCCTTTAGTTCTGGAACGGAAATCACCCCCATGGGTCACCTTTCAGCCAAGCAACAGAAAAACATATAACAGGAACAACAACACTAGTGAGGTACACACACCATATAATGGTCAACAATTCGAGATCAAAAGGGCAGTGTTTACCCAAGGACAATGTTCAGAAGGGTTTGGGAAAGGAGAAGTAGAAACAAGAAACCCAGCGAGGAAATGAGCTAAATGATGCTATACTGAGAGGATTTCAATCACTGAGCTGAAAAGAAGTGATTGATTTGTTGTATGTAACACTGATGATACGCCCTGTAAACCTTCACTCAATTCACAATAAAAAGTGCTTTAAAATTCTCCATTGGAAAATGTGTGAATAGGAGAACATTAGCTGATATAATGCCCAAAGATGCGCCTCTCAAGTTGGAAGACACTCAAAATATGACTGGAGAAGAGTTGCTTCATTGAAGTAAAACTTATCTTACTGACATGTACAGAGCAATTTCTTGACCTTCATTTGCTAATGTGTTAAGACTCAAAATGAGAAGATACAACTTCAAATATCCATTGATAATCGGAATATTGACTGTACAAAGTACGTTGCTGTTGTTGTTAAATGCCATTGAGTCAGTTCCGACCCATAGTGACCCTGTATAGGGTTTCCAAGGAGCGACTGTTGAGCTTGAATTGCCGATCTTGTGATTCTAGGAAAACTGGAAGTTATCAAAAATGAAATAGAAATCTCCTACACATTAGTGAGCTGAAATGCACTGGTGTGGGCTATTTTGAATCAGAAAATTATATGGTCTACTTTGCCAAAGATGACAAATTGAAGAAGAAAGTTATCACATTAATTGTTGAAAAAGATTATTTCACCATCTACCTTTAAGTACAACACTGTAAGTGGTAAGATAATATTCATTCACCTAAGAAACACCAGTCAACATGATAGCTGAATTTATGTACCAATCACTAACGCCAAAGATGAAGAAATAATTATTTTCACCATCTCTTCAGTCGGAAATTGATCAAACATGCAATAAAGATGCACTGATTATTACCAGTGAGACTAGGCAAGATTGCAGCTCACAGCATGACACTTGGCCAAAGGGGTGATTTAGTTGACCTGTTGGGACATCTGCAGGTCTTCCAATGCCCTGGGTGTAATCACAGAAGTCAGCAGTACTGCTCTTTGGTCAGGTGTCAGGTGATTTGGTTGACCTATTGGGACATCTGCAGGTCTTCCAATGCCCTGGGTGTAATCACAGAAGACAGCAGTACTGCTCTTTATAGAAGGCTCCTTACTAATGAAATTTCAGTCTGGCTCTCCTTGTTGACATCTTCATGTGGGTTTTTCAGAAGGAATATTCAGTCTACACCCATGGTAAGAGATGATGGAGAAACTCAGCTTATTAGTCAGAACAATGCCAGGGGCCAACTGCAGAACAGACCACCAATTGCTCATGTGTAAGTTGAGGCTGAAGAAAATTCAAACAAGTTCATGTGAGCCAAAGTATGACCTTGTGTATGTTGTTACTGTTAAGTGCCGTTGAGTTGGTTCTGACTCATAATAACCCTGTAATAGGGTTTCTGAGGAACAGTTGGTGGGTTTGAACTGCCAACCTTGCTGTTAGCAGGCCAGCACTTATCCTACAGAACCACACAAGGACTCTTGAGTATATCCCACCTGCATTTAGAGACCATCTCAAGATAGATTTAATGCACTGAGCCAAATTTAATAACCAAACATAAGTTGTAGGATGCAATCAAGGTTATCATACATGAAGAAAGCAAACAGTCACTAGAAAGACAGGAAAGAAAGCAAAATCAAAATGGATGTAGAAAGAGAATCTGAAATGTACTTAAAGAGTAATTATGCCAATGGAAGAAATGATGAAACAAAAGAACTGAACAGATTTCAAAGGGTGGCTCAAGAAGACAAAGTAAAATATTAGAATTAAATGTGGAAAGACCTGGAATTAGAAAACAAAAGATTAAAAATGCATGTTCAGTGTTTCTCAAGCTGGAAGAACTGAAGAAAAAAGTGAATATTTGAGCTGTATTATTGAAGTATTCTATGAACAAAATATTGAATGATGATGCAGGAAGCGTTAAAAAAGATGGAAGGAATACACAGTTACTATAGTAAAAAGAATTGGTTGGCATTTAGTCTTTTCAGGAGGTAGCATAGGATCAAGAATTGAAGGATCAATCCAATCAAGCTTCCCTAAAGGCATTGGACAAAAACAAGGCTTCAGGAAATGATGGAATGCCAACTGAGATGTTTCCACAAATGGATTCAACACTGAAAGCATTTACTAGTCTATGCCAAGAAATGTGGATGACTGCCAGTTGGCTGACTGCCAGAAAGAGATACATATTTGTGCCCATTCCAAAGAAAGAGGATTCACGAGACTGGAAATTATTGAGCAGTATCAGTATTATCAGATGCAGTAAAGTTTTGATGATGATAGTTTAAAACATACCTAAGCAGTGCCAGAACACCAAATCAGGTTGAGTACAAGAAGTGGAGTGAAAGCTATCATTACTAATGTCTGATGGATCTTGGATAAAAACAGAGAATGTCAGAAAATATGTGTTTTATTGACTATGCAAAGGCATGTGACTGTGTTAATCATGATATATTATGGATGCTGTTGTAAAGAATGGGAATTCCAGAACATTTAACTATGCTCATACAGGACCTGTATGTTGACAAAGAGTCAAGTGTTTAAATAGAATGAAGTGATACTGAGTAGTTTATAATCAGGAAATGTGTGTATCAGGGCTGTGTTTTTTTCACCTATTTACTCTGTGCCCTGAGAGTTTAATCCAAGAAACTGGACTATGTAAAGAAGAATGCAACATCAGGATTGGAGGAAAACTCAATAGCAACCTGCAATATGTGGATGATACAACTTTCTTACTGAAAGTGAAGAGAACTTGAAACACTGCTGATGAAGAACAAATACTGCAGCTGCACTTCCACATAAGGAAAACGAAAATCTCACAAGCAAACCAGTAAGCAGTATTATGATAAATAGAGAAAATACTGTTATCAGTGATTTCATTTTACCTGTATCTACACTCAACACCCATTTAAGTAGCAGTCAAAATACTAAACGGTGTACTGCATTAGACAAATCTGTTTCAAATGACCTCTTTAAAGTATTAAAAAGAAAAGACATCACTTTGAAAACTAAGAAGCCCCTGACTAAAGCCATGACAATAACAACTGTATCATACATGTACAAAAGCTGGACAACGCATAAGGAAGACCAAAGAAAAATTGATGTGTTTGAATTATGGTGTTGGCAAGGAATATGGAATATATCATAAACTGTCAGAACAATGAACAAGTCGGTCTTGGAAGAAGTATTGCCAGAATGCTCATGAGAAGTGAAGGTGGTGAACCTCGTCTCAAACCCTTTGGACATATCATCAGGAGGGACCAATCTCTGGAGAAGGACATCGTGGTGGGTAAAGTAGGGAGTCAGTGAAAAAGAGAAATATTCCCACAAGAGGGTCTCACATATGGTTGCAACTATGGGCTCAAATACAGTCAAGATTGTGAGGCTGGTGATGGTGTGGTACCAGGCAGTGTTTTCTTCTATTGTACATAGGGTGGCTGTGAGTCAGAGATTACTGGGCACCATCTAACAAAACAACTGCGGTACTTTGGAAATTAGCTATTATACCTCCAGGCCCATAGATAAAAATATGCTTCTGTTAAAAACAACATAAAAAATGGTTTAAACAATTGCTTGACCTGTTGGTGAGTCTGAGGAATGTGACTACCAGGATAGTGACGAGGCGTGAAGAGGTTGCACACAGTTGCTGGACTTGCTGTCAGAGTAGACACCATCAGCCGTCACATCCTTGGTACTGGGGGATCTCTAAGTCTCAAAGACTGAAGATGATTCCTCCTTTATTTATAATGCTTACTTTATTTTTGGTACATTTCCCCCCTTCAACTGATTTTCCACAGAAAGAATCGTTACTTAATTTATTTAATTATGAAACACCCTTTTGAAATTGGAATGATTTTTTAAAACCTGGCAAATGTGTAAAGAAATGTGCCATTGCTATGTACAGTGTACTGAAATGGAATTATGTACATTTTGAGACACATGCTTCTATACAAACCACAAAATGTTATGTTACATTGTGATCACTGAATTAAGGTTCTCTTAACTTTGATTATTACAATTGAATATCAGAAATGTTGCTGAACATATTGTGTAAGAGTTTGAAGTTTTATGTTTTTCTTTAATTTCAACTTTGCAAAAGATTTAATTGCATATTCATAACCACGGGTGACACTGTGCCAAGTGTTGGAACAATTATTCAATGAATTCTTCACATGACACTTCAGGGGGAACGGTGAAAGTGCTGAAGCTGAGATCTATTTTTAAATCTCTGGCTAATGACTACAGGAACCATAGAACGGAGCACTGCGTCTGGAGAGGAAGGTTCAAGCAGGAGACAAAGGGCAATGCTTAGTTGGAGGAAAAACGATGCAGAGTACGGCACCACTGTGAAAGCAATAGCACAAGTTGAAAGACTGCAATCATGACATTCTGTAATACTCAAACTTACATGGAAACATTTTACTGTTTGTATCCATTTCTTTATAGTACATAACATAGGTGTTATTACACATAACTCCGAAAAATTGCATCTGTGAGAATATGGAACAAAATGAATGTCTAGCATGCTGGAATCTTTATAGAATTTGGTCAAATGTTATCTTATTTGATCAAACACACACACAAAATAAACAAGTACTACTTATCTCCTTTTTGCAAAAGAAGACACTGAGAAAGGGTGCGTTTAAATGTCTTATCCAAAAGTTTGCAGCTGGTATTAACCAGAAATATAGTCTTCTCAACTCTTTCTCAGTGATAAATGTGAGGTGGTACCAAATGCCAGAGAAACATGGCTTTATTTTCAATAATCCTTATTACAGTCTGAGTCAACTTATTGCCATGAAAATCAGTGACACAATTTTATTATTCAAATTGTTTGGCCATTTTTTCTTGCATATTTATTATAATACCTAAGTGAACAATAGAAATCACTTCATTTGGACAAGGTTCTTTGTTTTTGCCTCTTTGTTCCTGTTTTGGAAACAAACATAGCCTTTGAGTATGGGCAATCTTCATTTCTAACAAGCTGAGAAAAAAAGACCTTACAAATATGCTTTTGGCCAAATATTATGATTCTTGTATACAGGAAACTGAAAATATAAGAAGGAATAGTTAGCTTAGCATTTAAAATAACAGAAAAAAAAATCTCAGTACTTTGGAAACTAAAAACATTTGCTTTGCAATTTATTTTCAATATGTAATATAAGTTTAGTTGGATTCAAAGCGGATCCACAGTCAGTGGGACCTTATTTTATCAGTGTTTATGCTGTTCCTGTGACAAATACTTACAGTATTCTGAAAAGTGGTGGGGTTTTGTCTGTTTGTTTGCATAAAATACCTGTGGAGGTTTTGTTGAAATTAGTACTGGCTAGTAGGTACTGAATCTGGCTGCAAGCTTTTCTGTCTGAAGGGATGACAATGATATCCAACTAAAGTGACAAGTGAAGATTGGCTGATAAAGTTCAAACCAGTTCTTCAACAAGCAAGTGGAATGAATTCTGTAGGTGTGTATACCTATATTTGTGTAGCTGGTTGGATTGGATTCAGCAGAATCAAAGGTATCCTGAACTAACTCCGGATGAAACAAGACAGAAAGCTGATTTCTCCCTCATATAAATGTAACTAGAAGAAGCAGTGTTGGACTAAAGTAGCTAGCAGAGAACCCAGACGGCTTGCAGATCACTGCTCCTCCATCCCCAAGACAAAGTTATCAACTCCATGGTCCAAAATGGTGATGCACACTCTAGCCCTCACATTTGTATTATGGACATCAGGCTAGAAGGTAAGACAAGTAGGAATGGAATGACCAGCGGTGCTCACCAGACATCTGTAAGGAAGGTCCTAGAGCTGTTAGACAAACTTTTCTCCTACATCTTATTCTCTGGCATATAGTCCTGTAACCACATTGCTGCAAGGATGACTGGGGAACTATGTTGTGATGGTTAGATGCCTTCATGGGAATCGTTCTATCACTAAGAGTACTGGGACAGGCAACTACAGTGATGTGCCAGCCAGGAGACAGGGAAGGATCATCTTGTCTTCAAGCAGTAACTTTAAAACAATAGTAACATTGAAGGAAAGCTTGTTTGTTTTTGTTATTACAATCACCAGCCTCTCCTTGGAAACCCTACCCAGAGTTGCTATGAGTCAGAACATGTTGTTGTTGTTAAGTGCCTATGAGTTCATTCTGATCCATAGCAACCCTGTACAGGGTTTCCGAGGAGCAACTGGTGAGCTTGAAGCACTGACCTTGCGGTTCAAACTGACTTTGCAGTCCAGCACATTAACCCGCACCGCTACATCAGGACTCCATACTAGATGGCATTTAACAACAACAACAACAACAGTGTATCATCAAGTCTAAGCAATCTAAATAGTAAAATATCTGTCTTTGAAAATACCTGTGGGTGGTTTATTGTCCAAGATAGGGTTTCACAGCCTCTGCACTATTGACCTTTTATTTTTTATATTTCTACGTAGGTTAACCGATTCTGTGTGTGAAATCTAGCACCAAGTTAGGCTATTATGTGTTGGCTCCAGCCTCCTGCAGTGACCCACAGAGCCCCATGGTCAGTGGGAGAGGGAAGGCCCCACCTCTGGCCACCACTCCCCGCTGGCTGCAATGAGAAGCAGTTCTGTCTAGTCCCTGTGTGCCAACTCAACTCCTGGAAGACCTGAGTCTCCTGGAGCAGCTTTTGCCTTGGGATAGAGCTGGTCATCACAGCCAGAACATTATGGCAGTGTTTGTTTTGTTGGCCCTGCTAGAAGCTGACTCCTAAGGCACAGCCAAGTTTCAGATTCTCATGAAATGGAAGAGATAGGGCACCCATTGGGGCAGCTTTCTTTCTGTTGATTCTATGAATGTGCTGAATATTCTTGTCAGCAGAGTGGCTCCCAGGTTAGACTTGTGCACTCACAAAAGGCTCCTCACAATTGCAGTCTCTTGTGCAGTGGATTCTCCTGAAGGGAGCAATGGACTGCAGATTTCTAGGCATTAACTTGTCCCAAGAATGACTGCGATCATCCACACGCTGCAATGATTACATTTCAGCTGGGTAATTCTCTTGTATGGGACATTGTCCTGTGCATTGTAGCATAGCTAGTGGCCTCTACTCTCTAGATGTCACAGACTGACCTTCACCTTGTGTGGCAATCAAAAGGATGTCCAGACATCACCAAATCGGCTCTCGTGGCAAATTGCCTCTCTCCACCATAGAGAACCACTGGTCTAAACAATTGTTGCGATTTCTACTGAGTTGTAATATATATAATGCTGTTGTTATTAAGTGGCTTTGAGCCAGTTCTGACTCGTAGTGACCCTATATAGGGTTTCCAAGAAATAGCTGGTGGGTTTGAACTTTCGACCTTGTGGTTCACAGTCCAGTGCTGATCCACAGCACCACACCAGGAGTTCAATATATAAAGTAGTCCAGTTCAAGCCCAAACCTAAACCACTGCCAACGAAGCAATTCTGACTCATACCTACACATCTCAACAATAGATACCATTTTCTGACCTTGAGATCTTTACAGAAGCAGGAAACATCATTTTTCTCCCATGGAGCAGCTGATGGGTTTGAATCACTGACCTTGCTGTTAACAGTCAAGTCCTTACCCTACAATGCCACTGTCGTTTTTAAGTGCCTTTGAATTGGTTCTGACTCATAGCAACCCTGTACAGGGTTTCTGAGGAGCTGATGAGTTTGAACCACCAACCTTGTGGTGCAAAATGACCTTGTAGTTTAGTGCTTACTGTACAGTGCTACAACAAAGCCACTAGGGCTCCATAAATAGTCAAGTTAGCACATGTAAGTAACTTAATTTCATGTAGGAGTCACTTTGGAGAACTCTTAGTTAGGGTCAGCTCATATATGTCAGCTCAGCCATATTTGTGCATTTCATTTGAAAATAAATTCCCATAATTCAGAATCACTTAGCCTTGTTTTGAGAGCAGTTTTTGTCTCTAACCACTGTGGTACTTATTTTTTCTACTTTGAAAAAAAAAAAAATAGGCTTCAGTTAAACAGTGATACCTGTGACCCTAAGATGAGCAAACAGAATTTGAGTTACTTGAATGAGGTCATTCTACAAGACCACTTGGAACTTTCATATTTGAGGTCAACAAATTTAAATTAAGTACACATTAATCATTCTTCATGAACTATTCTATTGAATATGAAAAATAAATTTAAGTTTGAAATCTATTCTTTTATCTCTTTATTCTTATTTGATATTAAACTCTACTATGTTTCATTGTTGTTATTGTGAAGCGCTGCTGAGTTGGTTCTGACTCTTAGCGACACTACATAGAGTTTCTGAGGAGTGGCTGGTTAGTTTGAACAGCCAATCCTGTGGTTCAAACTGACCTTGAGCTTAAGTGCTTATCCTACAGTGCCACACAATAAATATAAATATAA
>NW_006408562.1:10361547-10362493 GCF_000296735.1 Chrysochloris asiatica | reverse complement strand
TTTTGCAATCCCATCAGCAATGCAGAAGCATCCCAGTCTCTCCACATCTCTGCCAGCATTTATTGTCCTCTACTTTTTTGATCTTTGCTGTTATTGCTGTTGTGAGATGATATCTTGTTTTGATTTGCATCTCTCTAATGGATAGTGATCGTGAACATTTCTTCACATATTTGTTGGCTACATGGTTCTCCTCCTTGGTCAAATGTCTGTACATGTCCTGTGCCCATTTTTAAATTAGGTTATTTGTCTTTTTCTTGTGGAGGTGTTGTCATTTCCTATATATTTTAGAAATGAGTCCCTTGTCTAATGTGTCATTGCAAAAGATTTTTCCCATTCAGTGGACTCCCTTTTTACTCTTTTGGTGAAGTCTTTTGATGCACATCAGTTTTTAATTTTTAGTATGTCCCATTCATCTATTTTGTCTACTTTTGTTTGTTTCAATTTCAAAAAGTTTGGTAGTCTGTGTATGCCCTGAATTAGAGCCCTCACATTTGTCCCTATTTTTTCATTGGTAGTCTTTATAATTGTGGGATTCACATTTAGGTCTTTAATACATGCTGAGTTGTTTTTTGTATAAGGGGTAAGGTAAAGGTCTTTTTGCATAATGCTTTCCAGTTCTGCCAGCACCATCTGTTGAAGAGACTATCTCCTCCCCATGCAATATACTTATGCAATTTGTTGAAAATCAGTTGGCTGTATGTGGATGGATTAATTTCTAGATTCTCTATTCTGTTCAATTGATCTATATACCATTGTACCAATATCACGCTATTTGACTACTGTGGCCATGTAGTAAATTTTGAAGTCAGGGAATAAGAGGCTTCAAACCTTATTTCTTCTTAAGCAGTGCTTTGCTTATCCTGGGTCTCTTTCCTTTCCATATAAAGTTTGTAATTGTTTTTTCCATCTCTTTGAAGAATGTCATTGAATCTGGATTGGGACTGCA
>NW_006408562.1:10354028-10357839 GCF_000296735.1 Chrysochloris asiatica | reverse complement strand
ATATATATATTACAAAAATACATTAATGTATTTTAGACATAGCTGTGTTTATTTATGTATTTACTGATGTGATTACACACACACACATACATAAATACGCAAGGTTCAATGATAGAATGTTTTTACTGTGCATTTTCTTTCTCAACACGATCATTAGTGATTTCATTTCATGATTACTACCGAGACTCGTGGGCAATGAACTGTTTTCAGTTTTCACTCTGCTGACTGGGCTTCTGGGCAGTCAACAAACTCTGTCATTACTAATTCCAAACACATTAACTCTGAAAGGGAGAGCAAGAGGTTATCTTAAAAATGGGAGACCTGGGAGACATGTAACTAATCACTGCCAAGAATAACTCTTAACAGACTGACTATGTTTTATGGGCACCATTTGGCTGTCAGTTTGTTGTACTCTGGTGGCTTGCGAGTTGCTGTGGTGCTGAAAGCTATGCCATCGTTGTTTTAAGTACCAGCTGGGTCACCTGTGATGGACAGGTTTCAGCTAAGCTTCCAGACTAAGCAGTAGGAGAGGCAGACTAATTTTGAATGCTTAGCACTGAAAACTTTATGAAGAACAGTGGAACACTGTCATCACCAGACTACTGAATACTGAAGCATTATGAATAGCACTAGAATATTATTAGATATTAAGACAGTGTCAACAGATGAGGCCCTCAGGTTGAAAAGCAATCAAAATACTACTTAGGAAGAACTGCCTTCTCAAAGTAGAGTTGACTGTGATGCAATACAAATTGAAATCTTTCAACAAAGTGAAACAGCACTGGAGGCACTCACTCATCTATATCGATAAATTTGGAAGACAGCTACCTAGTCAACTGATTGGAAGAGGTCCATATTTGTGCTTATTCTAAAGAGAGGTGACCCAAATGTAATGTGGAAATCATCAGATATTACCATTAATGTCATATCCAAGTAAAATTTTGTTTAAGATCAGCTGCAACAGGACATAGACAGGGAACTGTCAAAGGTTAAGGTAGATTCAGATGAGGATATGAAAGGAAGGATATAATTGCT
Source organism: Chrysochloris asiatica (assembly GCF_000296735.1). Taxonomy (NCBI): domain Eukaryota; kingdom Metazoa; phylum Chordata; class Mammalia; order Afrosoricida; family Chrysochloridae; genus Chrysochloris; species Chrysochloris asiatica. Next base: position 10,356,804 of record NW_006408562.1, on the reverse strand, counting down.
GACATCAAAGTGAACTTGGCTGAAAGCAGAGAATACCAGAAAGACATTTACCCATGGTTTATAGACTATGCAAAGGTTTTTAATTGTGTGGTTCATGACAAGTTACGAATAGCACTGTGAAAAATTCATATTCAAAATACTTAACTGTGCTCATGAGGAACTTGTATATAGACCAAGAGGCAGTTGCTTGAATTGAATGACAGACACTGAATAGTTGAAAATCAGACTGAGCAAATAATCTGAGAAACTGGATTATATGAATAAGAACATGGAATCAGGATTAGAGGAAGACTCATTAACAACCTGCAATATGCAGATTACACAACCTTGCTTGCTGAAAATGTTGTTGTCAAGGGCCATCGAGTTAGGTGCCATAGCAACCCTATGCACAACATAATGAAACACTGTCCAGTCCTAGGCTAACCTCACAATTGTTGCCACACCTGAGCCCATTGATTCCACCACTTTGCCAAACCATCTTGCTGGGGGCCTTCCTCTTTTTCTCTGACCTTACCAAACATGATATCCCTTTTCAGTGACTGATCCATCTTGACAATATGTCTGAAGTATGAGAGGCAAAGTCTGACCATCCTGGCCTCCAAGGAGCACTCTGGCTGCACTTCTTCCAACACAGATTTGTTGGTTCTTTTGGTAGCCCATAGCACTTTCAATAATCTCCTCTAAGACCACAACTGAAATCTATCAATTCTTCTACAGTCTTCCTTATCCACTGTCCAGTTTTTGCATGCATATGAGGTTATTGAAAATACCATGGCTTGGGTTAGGCACACCTTAGTCCTCAAGCTGACATATTTGCTCTTCAACATTTTAAAAAGTTCTTTGGCAGCAGATCTGCCTAATGCAATGCATTGTTTGATTTCTTGACTGCTGCTTCTATGAGCATTGGTGGTTGATCCAAGAAAAATGAAGTCTTTGACAACTTCAATCTTGTATCCATTGATAAGAATGTTGTTTATTGGTCCAGTGCTGAGGATTTTTGTTTTATTTATGTTGAGATGCAATCCATACTGTAGGCTATGGTCTTAGATCTTCATCAGTAAGTATTTTAAGTCCTCTTCACTTTCAGCAAGCAAGGTTGTATCATGGGCATATCGCAGGTTGTTAATGAGTCTTCCTCTAATCCTGATGCCACGGTTTTCTTCATATAACACAGCTTCTCAGATTATTTGCTCAGAATACAGGTTGAATAAGTATGGTGAAAAAATACAACCCTGTTGCACACCTTTCCTAACTTTAAACCATTCAGTGTTCCTATGTTCTGTTTGAACAACTGCCTCTTGGTCCATGTACAGATTCCTCAAGAGCACAATTAAGTATTCTGGAATACTCATACTTTGCAATGTTGTCCTTGGCTAGTCATGATCCACACAAAGAAGGCCATTGCGTAGTCATTAAAGCACATGTAAACATCTTTCTGATATTCTCTATTTTCAGCCAAGATTCATCTGACGTCAGCAATGATATCCCTCATTCCACAGCCTCTTCTGAATATGGCTTGAACCTCTGGAAGTTCTCTTTCAATGTATGCTTGCAGCCATTTCTATATTACCTTTAGTAAAACTTTACTCGCATGGAATATCAAAGATATTATCTGATGATTTCCGTAGAAGAATTGATGCGTTTGAGTTATGGTGTTGGAGAAGAATATTGAAAGTGCCATGGACTGCCAAAAGAACCAATAGATCCATTTTGGAAGAAGTGTAGCCAGAGTGCTCCTTGGAGGCCAAGATTGCCAAACTTCATCTCTCATACTTCAGACATATTGTCAGGAGGGAATAGTTGCTGGAGAAGGATATCATGTTTGGTAAAGTGGAGGGTCAGAGAAAAAAGAGGAAGACCTCCAATGAGATGGATTGGCCAAGTAGCAGCATCTATGGACTCAAGCGTGGCAACAGTAGTGAGGTTGGCCCAGGATTGGGCAGTGTTTCGTTCTGCTGTGCAAAAGGTCACTATGAGTTGGTACCAACTCGATAGCACCTAACAACAACAACAATATTCATTTGAAAATAAATTTAGGACATTTTTACCTAAGAAGTCATTTCTAAGTTAGAACACGCCAATCTACATTCATTCTGCACTGACTAGCCAGAAACCCACTAGCATCAAGCCAATCCCGACTCACTGCGATTCTAGGTAGGGTTTCTGAGGCTGTAAAACTTTACCAGAGCAGAAAGCCTTCTCCTTTTCCCATTGAGTGGCTGATGGGTTTGAACTGCTGACTTTCCAATTAGCAGTCCAATGCATAACCCACTAAGCTACCAGCGTTCCTTTGCCTTGACTCTTGTTGTTGTTATATGTCTTTCAGTCAATTCTGACTCATAGCAACCTTGTATAGGGTTTCCAAGGAGTGGCTTGTGGATTTGAACCACCAACATTGCAGTTCATTATCCTACAGTGCCACACTAGGACTCCTTGCAGTGTCTACCATATAAAAAATTGGTCTTTTTTCCCTACTGACTTAATTCTGGAGTTTGGGATTCAGATGGCATAGTTTTAGATGAAAAGTGATCAGTGGGAAGCAAAATTTGATGTTAAGATCTTAAATAAGTAGATCCATGCACTCCTCAACTTCCTTTGATATTCCACTTTATCAATAACTAGCCGTCTCAGCAAGATAAGATTATTTGTTCCAGAGCTGATTCGATTCGGTTCGGTCACTAGAGAGAATCAATTGTTACTAGCTAGTTTGGATATATTGTCAGGACAGACTAGTCACTGGAGAAGGATATCATGTTTGGTAAAGTGGAAGGTCAGA
>NW_006408562.1:10348822-10353504 GCF_000296735.1 Chrysochloris asiatica | reverse complement strand
TCAGTGGTTCAAATACACCAGCCACTCCTTGGAAACCCTATACAGGGTCACGGTGAGTAAGAACTGACTACATGGCATATCCATTAGAGACAGGACAAAGTCCACATGAAAAAGAATCCTCACCTACATTCTCTTGAGAATGTAAACTGGTCCCGATTCTTGGAGGGGTTTTGCCAGAACATTCACAGACACTCATTACCCAGCAGCCATCCCAACTCTTCAAACTTATTTCTAAGAGTTCACCTCAACCACACATTGGCAAACCATATGAAAAAACTTTTGCCCTGTAGCATTATTACAAAACAGGAGAGTAGAAACAACAAACTAGCCACCAAGGAGGAACTGATAGATGATCTTGGGTTCACATTACACTGCACAGTTTGTGGTGATAGTGTGTTGTTGAGAATTTTCTGACCCACAAGGATCCAGTATAGGGTTTCTGAGACTGTGAATCTTTATGGGAGCAGAAAGACTCATCTTTCTTTCTCGGAGCACCTGGTGGATTCAAACTGCTGACTTTATGGTTAGCAGCCCAGCTTGGAATGCACTACACAGCCAGGGCTCTTGCAGTTTGCAGTAAGATTAAAAATGTCAGCCCCTCCCCAAATATATCCACATCCTATTCCAAAGCATTTGTGAATATGACTTTATAGCCAGATTTTAAAACTAGGTTATTTGCCAACATGCTTAAGTTAAGCATTTTGAAAGGGACAATCATCCTGGATTGTCTGCTGGTCTCCACTACGTAGTTACATTATACAAAAGGAAGAAGGACGAGATTAGACATGCATCAAGGAGACAATCCGCATGGATGGAACAGAGAGATATTTGAAGATATAAGTCATGATTACTGGGTGATATGGCTAGAAGTCCAAGACTGCTCGCAGTGCCCAGAAGTTGGAAGAAGCAGGGACGTGGCTGTTTCTTGGTGACCCCAGAGGGAGCACGACCATGCTGACACCTCAGTTTCAGTGCAGCCACTGTACTTTTGCATTTGTTGCCTTCAGAACTGTAGAAAATCAACCTTTGTTTTTTAAGCCACCAAATTTGCAGTCATTTGTGAACAGCCACAGAAAATGTATGAATAACTGTAAAAATGAGGACAATAGTCTTTAAAATTGAGTTTTCCTTATACAGGTAGACGTTAGCAAACTTTTTTAAAAAAGGACTAAAGCCCAAAAAACAAACCCACTGTCATATTGACCCTCAGTAGGATTTCTAAGAGCAGCTAGTGGCCTTGCACTACTGACCTTGTGGCTAACAGCCTAGTGGGTTATGAATTGGGCTATGAACCACAGGGTCAGTAGTTCAAATCTGCCAGCCGCTCAGTGGGAGAAAGATGAGGTTCTCTGCTCCTGTCAAGATTTATAGTCTTGGCTTTTTGTGCCCATAAGGATTTACAGTCTTGGAAATCCTATACAGGGTCACTATGAGTCATTGTTAGGTGCTTTGAGTTGGTGTCAATGCATAGTTACCCTCTACACAACAGGACTGCCTGGCTACCAACCTCCTGATCATTCCTTTGTTTGAGTCCATTGTGGCAGTCCTGGTGTCAGTCTATCTCCTAGGGGATTTCGTCTGTTTTTCCTGACTCTGCTTTGCCAAGTGTTATGTTATATATCCTTCTGAAGGGATTGGTCCCTCCTGATAACATGTTCAAAGTAAGTGAGATGAAGTTGCATCATCCTGAGGAGAATTTTGTCTATATTTCTTTCTTCTAAGACAGATTTGTTTGTTTTCCTAGCAGTCCATGGCATATGTAATATTTTCGTCAACAACGTAATTCAAAGGCATCTATTCTTCCTCAGTCTTCCTTATTTGTTGTTTAACTTCCACGTGTTTACAAGGCAATTGATGACTTGGGTTAGGTGCACCCTAGTCTTCAACGTGACACTTTAAAGAGATTTTCTGCAGCAGATATGCCCAATACAATATGATATCTTGATTGCTGCTTCCATGAGCATTGTTGATGGATATAAAATGAAATCCTTCACAACATAAATATTTTCTCCATTTATCATGTCCAGTTGTGAAATTTTTTGTTTTCTTTACATTGAGTTGTAATTTACAGATTCTTCAGAGTAATCCATACTGAAAGCTGTAGACTTCAATATTCATCAGGAAGTTTTTCAAGTTCTCTTTGTTTTCAGCAAGTGTATCCTAGGTTGTTAATGACTCTTCCTCCAACCCTGACATCATGTTCTTCTTCATATAGTCTACCTTCTCAAGTAATTTGTTCAGCATGTAGACTGAATAAGTATGGTGGAAGGATACAACACTGACACACAACTTTCCTGCTTTTGATACAGTACTCCATTGTTTGCATGACTATCTCTGGTCTATGTACAGGTTCTTCAGGAATACAATAAAGTGTTCTGAAATTTCCATTTTTCATAGCGTAGTGGTTATGAGTCGGGCTGCCAACCTCAAGGTTAGCAGTTCAAAACTACTAGCAGCTTCACGGTAGAAAGATGAGGCGTTCTGCTCCCATAAAGATTTGCAGCCTCAGAAACCCTGTGCAGGGTCACTGTGAGTCGGAACCGATTCCATGGTACTTAACAACAACAACAACAACATGCATAATTGGTTATGACCACACAGTTGAATGCCTTTGCATAGTCAATCAAACAGGGAAACATTTTTTTTCCTGTTTTTTGTATTCTTTGCTTTCAGTCAAGATCCATGTGGCATTACCAAAGACAGTCCTCTTTCCACATCCTCTACTGAATGTGACTTGGATTTCTGACAAATTCCTATCTATGTACTGGGACAGTTGTTTTTTGTGTTATCATCAGAGAAATTTTACTTTTGGGTGGTATTAATGCTATTGTTTGATAATTTATGCATTCTGTTAGATCAACTTTCTTTGAAATGAGAACAAACATGGATCTCGTCCAATGTGTTGCCTAGGTAACTGAATTCCAAATTTCTTTGCATAGATGAGTGAGCACCTCCACCACTGTACTCCTTTGTTAAACCGTTTCAGTTGGTATTCTGTCAATTTCTGGAGTCTCGTTTATCACCAGTACCTTCAGTAAATCTAGAATTTGGTCCTCAGATCATGAATAGTTTGCAAATACCTGATACATAATTAAGTTAAATTAAAAAAAAAAAAAAAGTAAGGTGGGAAAACACAGGCACAATGGCATGGTATGCAGCCATTTACCTAAGAATGCACTTATGTAGTTGCTTGTCTGTAAAGAGCAATGAAAAGAAAATCCAAAAATACTTTAAATGGATACATATCAGGGAAAGGCTCTCTGGTGGTGTGGTGGATTCTGAGCTGGGCTGCTAACCACAAGGCCAGTGGCTCAAATCTACCAGTTTCTCTGTGAGACAAAGATGAGGCTTTCTGATCCCATACAGATTTACAGCCTTGGAAACCCTACACAGGGTTACTATGAGTTGCAACCAACTTGGTTGCACACAACTACAACCACCACATTAGGTAGGGAATGGAGTAGGGTGGAGAATGCGATGATAGAAACGAGACTATTTTGTACCTTAGTTTATAGATTTGACTTTATATCATAAAAATATTTTATATTAGCATAGTTTAAACTAAATTTAAAGAACAAATATCTACTAACTGAAGGAAACATATACATATGTATATGGAGACCGGGTGTGGCACTGTGGGCTAAAGCACTGGAATGAAACAATACACACACACACACACACACACACACACACACTGTTATTTGTTGTTGTTAAGTGCCATTGAGTTGGTTCTGACCCAGAGCCACACTATACGGGGTTTCCAATGAGCGTCTGGTGAGCTTGAACTGCCGACTTTGCAGTTCAAACCAACCTTGCAGTCCAGTGCATTAACCACAGCACATAAATATATATATTCATTCCTGTGTCCAGTTGATGACATAACCATTCAGACCATTTAAGAACACAATTATTCGTGTGGGAAATATATATCCTAAGGGTCAAAAAAGGAAGTGGAGAAAAAAAAGCTAATTATTTTCAGTAATATTCTAAGACTGGTGGGTCTCTATCATGTGAGAAAGCTAAGGTACATTGACTGGGGAGGAAGATGTGAAACATGAATTAGGCTATATAAGAGCATATATTCCTAAATTCAATAATAAGCTATATCATATGCCAATTTTAAATGTGAAACCTTGGTATGATGCTGTGGGATAGGCACTAGATTACTAACCCCAAGGTAGGCAGTTGAAACCCACCAGCACTCCTTGGAAACTCCATACATGTTGTATAGAGGGAACTCTATACAACTCTATATAAGTTAGAACTGACTTGATGGTGCTTAACAACAATTGTAAATATATGTATATATATGTGCGTGTGTGTTGCTGTTGTTAATAATTGCTACCAATTATATTGCAACGCATGGTAACCCCAATGTGCTCCATAAGGTTTTCAAGTCTTGAGAAAGTGATGCACAGTCTTGTCTTCTGAGGTAACTCTGGGTGGGCTGTAGCTGACCATATGTATAAATGTTGCATATGTAGAAATGAGCCCTAATGGCTCAACCCAATGTCTGAGCCCACCAGCTACTCCTGGGAAGAAGGTGAGGTGGTCTGCTCTCGTGAAGACTTGCAGTTCTCCATTGCCCTCTAGGGTCACTAGACATTGGCATCCACTACACAATGGGTTGGGTTTTATACCAGGGGTTCCTTAAGTCTGTGAAAAAATTATATCATCTCGCA
>NW_006408562.1:10341299-10342984 GCF_000296735.1 Chrysochloris asiatica | reverse complement strand
AGTTACAAGATTTGCAACTTATTTCAATTCTGATTCAAACAAAGGATACAAAAAATCATGAGACAGCCAGGGACTCTTGCAGTGAAAGTATATTTGATGATAATAAGGAACTTTTTTTTTTTTGTATGTTTTTAGGTATGAAAGACTACAGATCTTGGTGATTTGTATCAAAATAATCGGGGGAGAAATAAGAGAAATACAGGTGAAACTAATTGGTCATGAGTTGATCATTGTTAAAGCTGGATATCTGTAAATAAAGTTCATTATAATATTTTTGTTTGTAATTTTTCATAATATATATTGTTAAATATGAGTAGATTAAAATAAAACAAAGAAAATCAATAATAAGATAAATGACTATAATAAGTTGAATCATGTTAAATGCATAAAACCCCACAAGTTATTAACAATTCTTTTAAAAAGTAAGTTCATTGATCCCCTTTGAGGTTGGCCAGGGTTCTAACTCATCATTTATGAAAAATGATATATACTAGGGAAAAACTAAAATATTTCTTAAGAAGACTCTACTAAATGAGAGAGAGAAAAAAACAAACTATACAAGCATGGCAGCTAATTAATGTAGAAGGAACGATAAACTTGATTTAAAGATCATTTTAGGTCACGTTTTGTGACACTTAGTGGAACCAGGCAGCACTAGGGGAAGAGGCAATCATTTGGCAGAAGGCTGGGAGAGCTTAGCAATGGAAGCAGTGAGCGGACATCATCTGAATTTGCTGCCGGGTCTCAGTATTAGTAAAAATGGGACAACCTAGCACCGTGTGCTTCCAGATGTGGTGCACGAGGAAAATCACACACCACTTACAAGACTTCTTGAACTTGAAGTTACTTAAGACTCCTAGTCTAGCCACCAGTTTTCAGAATATGCAGTGGGCAGAGGAGCAAATTTAGCAAAACCAGGAGAAAGCAGTGAGCCAAATTAAAAAAAAAATAAGAAAATCTCAGGAAAACGGACTCAGTTTCCTCAACAGACACACAGTTCAGAAACAGAGGGAGTTTTCTTATGGGTAAAAGGAGTTGAGGGAGACTGACCAACCCCATGCAGTATAGAGATCTTGGTTTAAAAAACAGCCAATTGTTTTTAAAGTCAAATGTGAAGGTAACAGGTGTAAACTGTTCTTCTGTAGCCTTACTGTAGTGGGAAAAAAAGGGCTCAAAGTCTTCTCAGTGATTTAAAAGCTGCACATGCAGCAAATGGGGGTGATCATGAAGAAGAATTTCTTATGTGTAGGGGTTGAATCATTTCAGGCTTTGAACTATTTCCTTCTGGTCCAAACACCTGCTGAATTTCCATCCCAGATATAATGAATCCAGCTTCGCATTTCCAACAACATCCCCAGGTTGATTCTCATGCACAGATATAGAAAATAACCTGTGCCTTATACATGAGAATGACCTGAGGATCCTGCCAAAAATGTAAGTTCTGAGTCAGTATGAAAGGTTGGAATAATTCTATTCTTTTTTTTTTTAAGGTTGTTAGGATGACCATTTACTGTATTTATTTATTTTATTAAACTAATGCATGAAAGAAGACAGTGTTGTATAGCTTAATCACCAATTATGTTTTCCAATTTCTTAACTTTCCACAAAATTAAAGGGTGTAACTATAAATGGAATGATATATATAACCTTAACTTTCTGGCAAAATTGTATCATATAACACAAGA
>NW_006408562.1:10305847-10341149 GCF_000296735.1 Chrysochloris asiatica | reverse complement strand
TGAGGTTGGCCCAGGATCGAACATTGTTTCGTTCTGCTGTGCATGGGGTCGCTATGAGTCGGTTCCGACTCGATGGCACATGACAACAACACAACCACTCCTTGGAAACCCTATACAGGGTCACTATGAATTGGAACCGACTCAATGCACTTAGCAACAACAACAAATGTGATGGCTGGAACTGCAGTTGCCTTGGCAGGGCCAGACCAAATGATTTCAAGGCCTATCAATTTTAGATGGCGGGCCCTTGTCTGATATGTCATTGCAAAAACTTTTTTCCTAATCTGTGGGGGCTACTTTTACCCTTTTGCTGAAATCTTTTGACACACATGTGTCTAATTTTTAGGAAATCCTAGTAATCTGTTTTGTCTTCTGTTTGTGTGTTTTCAGTTATGTTTGATATTATATTACATTTATATATATTATATTGGAGTCCCTACATTTATCCCTGTATTTTCACTGATTATCTTTATGGTTATAGATTTTATATCCATGTTGAGTTCATTTTTGTATATGGTGTGAAATGTAAAATAGATACAGTCTTGTTTCATTCTTCTGCAAATGTGTCAAGCTAATAGCAACCAAAACCAAGCCAGAGTGGCAATATTAATTTCTGATAAAATAAATTTAACTGCAAAAACCAGCATAAAAGACAAAGAAGGACATTATCTCATGAGTAAAGGGTCAGTTGAATAAGGGGACATAACCATAGATAATAAATAACCATAGATAATAAATACCTATGTTCCCAATGAAACAGTCTCAAAATACATAAATCAAACTCTAATAGAATTGAAAACAGAAATAGACAACTCTAGAATAGTAGGGAGAAATTTTAATACACCACTTTTGAAACAGGACAGAACAACCAGAAAGAAACTCAGCAAGGACACAGAAAGACTAAACAACACAATTAAACAACTTGACCTCATAGATTTGTACAGAGCACTCAACCCAACAATATACAATATACATTCTTTTCTCACGCACATAGAACATTCTCCAGAATAGACCACGTGTTAGTCACAAAGCACATCTCCGTAAATACTTCAAACCATCTTTTCAGATCACAAGGCTATAAAGCTAGAAAACAACAATAGGAAGTTTAAACAATACCAGATATATGGATGCTGAATAATACCCTGCTTTCAAGTGACTGGGTATTAGGAGAAATAAAAAACAAACAAATGAATAAAAATCCTTGAAGTAAATGAGAATGAAAACACAACGTACCAAAACCTTTGTTGGTGTTGTTAAGTACAGTCGGGTCTGTTCTGACTCACAGGAACCCTATGTACAAAGAAATGAACCACCACCCCATCATCCTGCACCATCCTCACAATGGCAGCTACACTTAAGCCCGTTGTTACTACCACAGTGCCAATCCACCTCATTGGTGGTCTCCCCCTGTTCTTCTCTCCCTCCACTTTACCAAGCATGATGTCCTTCTCCAGGGACTGGTCCCTCCTGATTATATGTCCAAAGTATGAGAGACAAAGTCTGGCCATCTTGGCTTTTAAGGAGCAATCTGGTTGTAATTCATCTAACACAGATTTGTTTGCTCTTCTGGCAGTCTGTGGTACTTTTAATATTCTTCTCCAGAAATAGAACTCAAGTGCATCAATCCTTCTATGGTCTTCCTTATTCATTGTCTAACTTTCACATGCATGTGAGGCTATTGAAAATATCATGGGTTAGATCAGGCTCACTGTAGTCCTCCAACTGACATCTCTGCTGTTAAACACTTTAAAGAGGTCTTGTGCATCAGGTCTGCATCATGCAGTATGCCATTTGATGTCTTGACTGCTGATTCAATGAGTATTGATGGTGAGGCAAAGCAACTTCAATGTTTTCTCCACTTATCATGATGTAATTTATTGGCCCATTTGTGAAGATTTTTGGTTTCTTTTCATTGAGGTGCAATCTAAACCAAAGACTGTCGTCTTTGATCTTCATCAGTAAATATTTTAAGTCCTCTTTGCTACCAAGACTAAAGGTTGTATCATCTGCATACTGCAGGTTATTTTCAAATTTGCACATTCAGGAACCTGGAGAAAGTGTGTGGGAATGGCTATTAAGGGGACAAGGTAATGGTACAAGGAACAGCAAGTTGAATCAGTATAAGTTTATTGATGGGACCACTAAGCCCAGATTCTTCATTGAGTGTTTCAGCTTGAGAGTTTAAAACAGGATCTCAAAGTTGATTGGGTTGGCTCACTAAAGCATGGCTTGTTCAGTGGCTGACAACACATTAAGACAGAGGACCAGACCTGCCATGGTGTACTTCAGAAGATCTTCAAAGGGTTAGAGAAGCTGGCATGTTAGAGTAGATTTATCAGGATGGACCCATAAACTCATACATGCAGTGTTTAGAGTACCCCACAACAGCGAGGAACAGATTTGTGAAGGGAGGCCCAGAATCCTTGAAAACTGCTGGGACTGTTATTCTACGTAAGTCAGATTTGACAGTGAGAACTACCCTGGTTGAATTAAGACACCTATAATGGGGCTGATTCGACCCCATGGCGGCACTTAAACAACAAAGACAAGGTGACATGGTTACTGTAAGGGACATCAGAGTCAAAGTAGTAATCAGAGTAATCTGACTCATCTGTATTTATGATGTTTGCTACTTTGGAGAGCAACCCTAGGATGAAATAGATCTGAGACCTACTACACATTTACTTGATCTGTTGTTGTTGTTGTTAAGTGCCATCGAGTCGGTTCCGACCCATAGCGACCCTGTACAGGGTTTCCGAGGGTGTAAATCTTTACGGGAGTAGAAAGCCTCATCTTTCTCCCGCGGAGTGGCTGGTAGTTTCGAACCGCTGACCTTAAGGTTCGCAGCCCGATTCGTAACCACTACGCTACCAGATCTGTACAAGGGGAAAAATCTAGGTCAAGTGAAAAAGCAGTCTAAGTAAAATATAAAATAAAAGAAGATATGCACATCCTTCCCCAGAAAAAGTGTTAGGGAAAGATGCAATGGTGTACCTAAAACAATGGGTGAGACAAGAACAACAGAATGGTGATGGTAGCTGGGGTCCTGGGATGGGTTCCCAGTGAAGTGTTCTGTTTTCTCTTTTATATGTGTTGGAAATTTTCCATTGAAAAGCTAAAACAAACAAAAAAATGCTGCTTGTTTCCTTACTATTAAATGTACTAGTTACCAACTGGTTATAAAGGCAGAATCAAAGCTGAATATTTTGCTTTTGTAAAACAGATAGAAATCAAAATCTGAAATTCAGTTTTCTCCTTTCTTCATCTTTATGGAGTTGAGAGTTCCATTTATATTTTAGTAAACCTATTTTTCTAGAATTCTAAGAAGCAACGTTTATTGGTAAAAAGAAAGTTATCTCATGTATAAAAGCATGTTTGAAAGTCATTCAGGTGTACAAACTGAGATGCTGCATGCTTAATGAGTATGAACATTGGAGCAATTAAAGAAAATAACCTTCAGCACTTTTTTATAAAACAAACTTTTAACAAAGAACAAAAAAGAAAAATATCCCTAACTCTGTGATTTTACATTGGCAAAGGGAAACCCTTGTGATGACTCATTCTGAGCTCAAATTACTTATTCTCAGCAAACATTTTCATTTGTCTTGGACACAAGCTTTGATCAAGACCATAACCTGGGCAGGAAACACTTCCCTGGGATTGGAAAAGACTGGAAAAGCCCACAGTCCTTCAACTGTCAGGGACAACTATTTCTGAAAAATAAGGGAGCAGAGATGCTGAAGACTAAACCAGATCTGAGGCCTCACAGTTGTGAAGAAGCAAAGCTGGCTTTGCCACCCTGACTTTCTCAGACCAGTGAACTACCATCCAGACTAACAGCAAAAACAAACGCACTACTACTGGGCAGATTCCAACACATAGCAACCCTCTAGCAAAGAATAGAACTGTTCTGTTAAATTTCTGAGGCTGTCACTACCCACAGGATCAGCCAACCTCACCTTTCTCTACCAGGACAAGAGATGCAAACGACAAGATGCTCAGCCTCAGAAGCGAGCAACATGTGAATGAGCATTTGATTATGATTATTTTTTATTTACATTCGGTGAAAAACACTTTTTTGGGAGGTGTAGAGTTTTACAAGTTCCGATGACTGTAGTTAGCAGCACCACCTCAGGATATAGAGAAGGTGACCCCAGAAAAGTTCCACATGCTGCCCCGTAACAGTCACAGCCCCACAGCCTCCCACCCTCATCCTTCATCACTGGAATGAATTGATCTCTTTGAATGTTTAAAATAATTGACATGGTTTGCCCCAAGACTGGAACAATGCCACTGCCTATTTCCAGATAACCTTATTTTTCCAGAGGAATCTTGTTGCTATGTTTCAACTTCCAAGTATTGAAAGGACTAGCACAGGTTTTAGGCCTAATTTTCATATTGTTAATCTACCTTTACTGTTGATACCAGATCCCTTACCTAGGCCCCCAAAGTGGGATCTTACTTTATTTCTCTAATTGGCGAGTCATGAGAGGAAGAAGAATTGTTATGAGCATCATAAAGTCACTCCAAACCAGAACTAGTCAAAGATGTTTATGTTCCCAACACTGAAAGCAGCTTGGGCAGTCACAGATAAGGAAACCCACAACCCCTCATTCTTCTAGGGATCACCCTGGACAATGGTAAACTAAAATTAATTGTTATAGAAAGCCACTTTATAATTAGTAGCAATTTAGAGTGAGATTTTGGTCAGGTAAGTACATATTCTAAATGCAGATTCATGAGATTACAATATGTTGGGAATTGTAAACTAAGAGGAGGAATGCGAATCTGCTATGTGCCAGGAAGTCACCAGAGGGATGATGGATCAGAATTCCTGCAAATTATCTATTGTTGTTGTTATGTGCTGTCAACTTGGTTCTAACTCATATTGAATGTATATATGGTTTTGAGGAGCAGCTGCTGAGTTTGAACCATTGACCTTATGGTTAGTAGTTCAGTGCTTATCCTGCTCTCTTTATGGGCAGGATTTTAATGCAGGCCTCTTCTACTCCACCTTCATGTGACCACAGTTGTTCAGGGGAAATTTTTACTTTAAATGTTTGCTTTCCTCTCTTTTCACATTTTAATGTCTCATAATGCAGAAAAAGGAATTTCGTCAATAAGTTTTTCCGAATTCCCTCTTCCTACTTTTGTATCTTTCAGGAGACTCAGAACAGATCCAACTAAATTAGGTCTTTCTTCAATGGAAAGATGCTGACAGAAGTTGGTTCAACATATATGAGCCAAGAAAATATCACAGAAAGCCACTGCAAGCACATTATACAATGGCAACTGAAATAGGTCGAATCTAGTCTGGACATCCGTGAGACTGTGCAGGAATAGATCTACACTGTTGCTGTTGTTACTATGTGCCATGGAGCCAGTTCCAGATCAAAGTGACCTTATGCACACAAGGGAGAAACACTGCCCAGTCCTGGGTCATTCTTACAATCATTGTTAAGCTCAAGCCCACTGCTGTTGTCACAGCATGAATCCATCTCATTGGAGGTCTACTACTGTTTTTTCTGACCTCCCCTTGATCAAGTATGATATCCTTTTCTAGGAATTTATCCCTCCTGATAATATGTCCAAAGTATGAGAGACGAAGTCATGCCGTGTGGCTTCTAAGGAGTTTTCTGACTGTAGTTTTTCTTTTGAGGGTTTTTTTTTAAAATATAAATTGTGAATTGAGTGATAGTTTACATGGGATAACATAGGTTTTACACTCATCATATTGTGTTTTATTTCATTACAATGATTACATCGCCCCTGTGCATCATCATTCATCAGTATTTGTTTCTATTCTCTCTGTTTTGTTTTTGTTTTTGTTTTTATGTACACAGAAACATCAGGAATATAAAAACCTTAAAAACAAAAAAAAAACCCACTCAGGAATATAAAATCATTTAAACAATCAAAGGACACATTCTGCAATCCTGCCTCCTGTCTGCCAGCACATAGCCTTTCTCTGTCCATGAATCTAGAGTCCTCAGCTGCTCTCTCTCTCCATGTCTCCATCTCTGCCTCCATCTCTGGTGTTGCTGTTTCTTTGGATAAGGTCTCACATTCTGCTTGTGCTCTTCTTCCTTGATGGTCCTAGGGTCCTTTGTTTCTGGATCTGACTGTATTTTTTCCTACACAGATTTGTTTGTTCTTCTAGCAGTCCATTGTACTTTCAGTATTCTCCAACACTGTAACTTAAATGCACCAGTTCTTCTATGATCTTCCTTACTTATAGTCCAACTTTCACATGCATTTGAAGCTATTGGAAACACAAGGGCTTGGGTAAGGTCCACCTTAGTCCTCAAATTGGCATCTTTAATCTTCAAAACTTTAAAGAGATCTTGTGCATCGTATCTGCCTAATGCAATATGTCATTTGATGGCTTGACTGCTGCTTCTGTAAGTGTTGATGGTGCATCCAAGCAAATAGAAGTCTTTAACAACTTCAATCTTTTATACATTTATCATGATGTTACTTAATCCAGTTGTGAGGATTTTTGTTTTCTTTACATTGTGGTACTGAAGGTTGTGGTCTTTGATCACAATCAGTATTATAAATCCTCTTCACTTTCATCAACCAAGCTTGCATCATCTGCACATCACAGGTTAATAAAAATTCCTCCAAATCCTGATGCCACGTGCTTCTTCATACAATGCAGCTTCTCAGATTATTAGTTTAATAAACAGACTGAATAAGTAAGATGAAAGAATACAATCCTTGTGCATACCTTTCCTGATTTAAACCTCAGTACCCTTTGTTCTGTTTGAACAGCTGCTTCTTGGTCTAAGTACAGGTTCCTCATGAGCACAATTGAGTGTTGCAGAATACTCAGTATCTGCAATGTTGTCCATAGCTTGTCATGATCCACGCAGTTGATTGGAATGCAAGGGTTGTAAACAAGAAGGAAGGATCACTAATTGAAAACTATGGCCTTGGTGATAGAAATTATGCTGGAGATTGTATAATAAAAATTTTCAAGACCAATGATTTCATTGCAAATGCTTTTTTCAAACAACATAAAAGATAGACTTTACCAGATGGATACACAGAAATTAAACTGACTCTATCTGTGGGAAGAGACAGTGGAAAAGCACCACATTGTCAGCCCAAACAAGGTCAGGGCCAGACTGGAACAGATCATCAATTGCTTAAATGCAAGTTCAGGATGAAGCTGAAGAAAATTAAAATAAGTCCACAAGAGCCACATTTTGACCTTGCGCATATCCCACCTGAATTTAGAGTTCCTCTCAAGAACAGATTTGATGCATTAGACACTAAGGATAAAAGAACAATGAGCTGTGGGATGACATCTAGGGCATCTTACATTAAGAAAGCAAGAGGTCATTAAGAAGACAATTAAGAACTAAAAGACCAAAGTGCATATCAGAAGAGACTCTAAAACTTGCTCTCCAGTGTAGGGATGCTAAAGTAAATGAAAGAAATGAGGAAGTAAAAGAACTGAACAGAAAATTTCAAGCGATAGGTCAAGAAGACAAAGTCAAGTATTATCTACACTAACCAATCCCTTTTTGATCAGTTATGCAAAGCTATTATAAAATCATACTGTGGGGTCATTACCTGTGCACAAACTGCCCCTCTGCCTCTGCTGGGAAGGGCTCTTTATCCCTTTCAAAAGGAGACAACAAACAAAACACCTGATCAGAAATTCTCATTATAAGGTGAGGAAAGGGAAAATGATTACATAATACATGCATCCGGTATTTCATATAGAGCCATTTTCTCTTTCCCTCATGTTGGTAAAAGACATAAACTTGAACTACCAATAGACAGAAGGTATTTAAACCTCACCTGGCCAGTGGAGGTCCATGATGCTTCTTCCTTCAGTCTCCCCAGGTGTATTCCTTGTAATTTATTGAGATGTTGACAGGTGAACCTCAGACAGTGTTTCTTACATTTTAGGATACAAAGTCAACAAAAGGACACTTAGAATACTATGCATGTATTTAAGGGATTTTTCTTTTTTGAGTCTTCTTCCCATTGAATGTCAGGGTAGAATTTAGTCTGGTTTATTCTCAACCTACGGCCATGCTTCCAGGTTACAAAAGGTGTTGATATTGCTGGTTGAAAGAACTACATGTTAAATATGTAAAAGTGACATGGCTGTAGAGATTCAAAGAAAACAATAACATGTACAGCAGATAATTTAAATATATCTATTGGTAGATTTTTCAAGGGGCAAGAGAACCAGAGAATCCAGAAATAAGGGGAAAGGATCAGAAGAAGGAATAATACCTGCTGTGGTGCTGCAGGAAAAGCACAGAACTGCTAATCATAAGGTTGGAGGTTCAAATCCACCAGCTGTTCCTTAGAAATCCTATATAGTATTGACTTGATGGCACATACCAGCAGCAAAAACAGGTAAGTTTTAAATACAAAACAAAAATGAAATAAAGATAAAACTGTTTTTGAATTGACTTTTATTTTGACAACTTGCCCTATCCACACTGAAATTCACAGCCTGGCTTTTCTGACTCTGTCCAAAATCTCCACAAACTATACTTGTCTCCAGCTCTCTTCTTGGCCATTCATTATACTAGGCAACACACAAGAAGATGCTGTGCTAAGTGATTCAGGATGGAAAGGGATATCTAGCCTTTTATCAAACTGGCATGCTGATCCTACAGCCTGCATCTGAGCACCCCCTCTGCTAGGCTTGCAGTTTGTGGTGTACACTCCAGAAAAAAATCTCACAAGGTGTAACTGAAATCTACTGCCTTGCTCTGCCTCAAGATAACCCCAGGCTGTGCTGCTGCAGACCTAGGAGTCTGCTGAGTGAACCATAAGTGAGGAGTCATCTCAGACTTTCTGGAGGCGGACAGAGTGACTCTGTGCCAGCAACATAGCCAATAACATGGGGTAGCTGTTGTGCTAAGCAGACTTAGGCTGTGCATGCATTTCTTCCTTTAAAACAAGAAGCCTTAGGGAAACGGGCTGACTGTTGCAGTGACGCTGCTGCAGTGTTCCTGATGGGGCCCTGTTCCTCTAACATTTGATTTCCTTCAACTACCTGGGTATCCCAACAGCAACCCAAAACACACATTTTCTTTTTGGAAGACACAACTCATTTTGTCTTCCAATTTCAAGCATAAGAGAGACATTATCAAATCTGTATTTTCAAATGTTCCTTCTGGAAAGGTGAAGAGAATAAGACTCTGATCTTTCTTATTTTTGACATTGTTCTCATGTGAATGTTGTCTATAATCTAATCATATTTTAAAAAACTTGACACTGTATCCCAATGTTGACTCTAAACCTACTAGCTAAATAATGTCACTATCAACAGAGAAAAATGTTGTTATGTCACCCAAAACAGACCCATTCTCAATATGAGTTTACATTCTATTTACAATGCACATGAGAGTTTCCAGGGGATTCTCATAAAAATTCTTGCTGAGAAGTCTGCAATCTCAGTCCTTGTTCTGCCACAATGATCAGTTCTGCTGTGCAGTGGTAGTAATCAGCGTGCGTGGTTTCTTACTCTGTGTGCTTATGTAGGCTTTAGTGGTCGAGATCTGCGCCTGCTGAGAACAGGTGAAGCATCTGAATGGTAGTGTCTCAGGGTCTCAGACAGCCACCCTGGACCTGCTCTGTTGACCCGGAGTTTTGCTCCTCTGGGCTCACTCTGTGGCTGAATTACAGAATTTGTATTGTTTTTGAACCACAATCATTCAACTTGAAATGACAGAATGATCTTCCAATCTTCCCTTTCCCTTGGTCTATCAGTTCTGGTCTGGGCAATTCTATATGGGAAATGTTTCTCAGAACTTTCTCTATTCCTTTTTCCCTTTTTAGCTGCAATTGTGCCAATCTACTTCCCAGGGATACCGACCTATCTTAGCATCTCCAGTGTCCCAATGCTTTCTGGCACTGCTGTGATATATCTTTCAGCTAAAGAATAGTTCTAACCCTACACCCAGTTTCTCCTAAGACTCCCAATTCCTGACCTACCTCTAAGCAGTTACTCATTTCAGCTAAAGCATAGTTCTAACCCTACACCCAGTTTCTCCTAAGACTCCCAATAGCAGACCTACCTCTAAGCTGTTACTCATTTCTATAGATACATAAATGCATGCATTAATTCACAGAATGGGCATTTGTTAAAGCTCCAGAGAGCATACCCAGACACAAGATGAATAAATACATTGCATTCACGGCCAATGAGATTGTGAAAGGAAAGAGTGGACCAATGTACAAATAGATATACACAAAGAGATCCTTACCACAGAGATACACACAGGATGTCACTGTAGCACAGGGGCAGGGGGCACCAACTCCTTCTAAGACGGCAGAAACTTCTTCTGTGAGAAGGTGGTGTCTGATCAGTGTGCTCAAGATGAATAGGAGATATCAGGACAAGAGAGCATGGAGGAGAAGTCAACAGAGGGTACTGTGGTCAGAGGGCACAACAGAAGGGAAAGTCCAGACTAGTGACATGTAGTTCAGGGTGGCCAGAGCACAAGAAAAGTAAGTGGAGGATGGCAGGGCATGAGTTTGGGAAGGGAGACAAGAAAAATCATGAAAATCAAAATATTAGCTAAGGAGAAGGAACTTTATCCTGAAAGTACTGTTAACCTGTTAAAAGTTTGTAGAGAAATAAATTATTACTAAATATATAATAAACTTAGTGAATCAATTAAAATTTTTTATGCATGAATGGTATTATAATCTATTCATCCAAAAGCTTCCTTTATTTTCCTTTTTATGGAAAGAGATACTCCATTTTAAGTAAATAATTTGAAAAGATTAAATCACTTTCTGTACTTATATATACAATCAGATTCTGAGATACCATGTTATGAATTACAATATTTCCTATATTAGCAAAGCTACTAATTGGCATTCTAATGGCTTTTAATTAATGAATGCAGTTAAAGTACTGAGAGAGTACTTCCTAAAACTAAATTTATGATGCTATGGATACTATTCAATCTTCTCACCTTGTGTATTTCTAGGGGTGGTTCTGTGGCCAAGAACCACAAAGTGGAGAGATAATGTGTTCCCGGGATCAGAGCAACAAGTATGGCAGACTTGAGAACATCTTCCAACCCATAAAGAGAGCTGTCAGTAAAGAATCTTGGGTGTCAAACTGGCTGGACAATAAACTTCTCTGACCATGGATGATACTGAGAAAGCCAAGTTTAGAATCCAACAGAAGAATTATCCTTATGTTCAGTGGCCTGGAAGACTGTGAGCAAGCTCAAAGCTTCACTCTCTAATGAACAAGTGGAGAAAGAATCTCGGAGCTATTAATTCATGGCTGGACACGGGACAGAACCGTAAACTCCCTGAACAGTGAAAGCAGTCTCCAGCCACACACATTCAGTGGTTAAAGGTGAAATTCTAGTTAGCTAAGGAGCTCTGGTAGCGTAGTGGTTACGAATCGGGCTGCGAACCTTAACGTCAGTGGTTCGAAACTACCAGCTGCTCTGCGGGAGAAAGATGAGGCTTTCTACTCCCGTAAAGATTTACACCCTCGGAAACCCTATACAGGGTCGCTATGGGTCGGAACAGACTTGATGGCACATAACAACAACAACAAGGAGCTCTGGTAGCGTAGTGGTTATGAATCGGGCTGCGAACCTTTAGGTCAGCGGTTCGAAACTACCAGCTGCTCCGTGGAAGTTTGGAAGTACAGGGTCGCTATGGGTCGGAACCAACTCGATGGCACTTAACTACAACAACAAGAACTTTTAAGCTCAATTTTAGACCAATAAGTGGTTTATGCAGAGCCAGGGATAACTCATAGGAAGTCAGGCTAAAAGAGGAAAAAAGAACAAAAGGTAGTATTAGTAGGAACATCAGAAGGTACACTCTTGGAATATATAAATATATATGTTTTTATATATTATATAATCAGTGAGTTGATTTCAACAATAATGACTTGATGGGAAAAAGAGCTGTCCTAAGTTTCCAAGGCAGTAATCTTTACAAAGCAGACTGCTGTATCTTTTTTCCACAAAGAAACTGGTGGGTTTAAATAGCCAATCTTCTGGTTAGTAGATGGTGGGTTTGAACTGCCAACCTATCAGTTATCAATCCAGTGTTTATCCTACAGCGCTACTGTGCTCCAGATATAACAATAATATCACATATAACGGGAACCAAATGCAGCTATTTAGACATAAAGCTTGTATAAATTACCGTATTATCATAAAAATGAAGACGATTTTAATAAATTGTGTATGTAACATAGTAACCCCTAGGGCAACCATTAAGAAATAACATTAAACTTCTAGTTTAAAATTAGTGAAATAATTAAAATGGTACACTAGAAAACATATTTAAGACAAAATGAGGTAGCAAAAGAGGAACACAGGAACAGAGTAATCATAAAACATCTAGAAAATAAAAAGCATGCTAGCAGATGTAAGTCAATCATACCAATAATAGCATTAAGGATAAAAGGATTTAACTATCAATCAAAAGGCATGGGTTGTCAAATTGGGCAAAAAAAAAAAAAATCAGCAAATAAACAAACACGATCTAAATAATGACTGTCTACAGGAGATACCCTTTAGAAACAAGATACAAATAGATTGAAAGTAAAAAGTTGGAAAAAGATATACCATAAAAACAGAAACCATGATAGAACTGGAGTTGCTATATTATATATTGAAAAACCTAGACTTAAAGACAGAAAAAAAAAAAATACAGTTACTAGATAAAAAGAAGGAGAGACACTTTATAACAAAAACTTAGATGAAATGTCAAAGTCCCTAGAAAAATATAAATTATTGACTTGACGCAAGAAGAAAAAGAACTCATGAATAAACTAATAAAAAGGGAAGATAATGAATTAATAATTTTAAAATTTCAACAAAGAAGAATCCCAGGCTCAGGCATCTTCATTGATGAATCCTACTCAACATTTAAACAAATAATAGAATTAACATTTTCCCTCCATAATAGAAGAGAAGGATGACGTTCCCAACTCATTCTATGAGGTCAGTGTTACCAGATATCAGAATCAGTCAATGCCATCCATAAAAACACAGACAGGAAAGGTGCTTCAGGTTGATATCCCTATGACTGTTGTTGTTAAGTGCCACCGAGTCAGTTCTGACTCATAGTGACCCGGTTTAGGGTTTTCGAGTAGCAGCTGGTGGATTTGAACTATCTACCTTGTGGTTCTCAGTCCAGTGCTGATCCTACAGTGCCACATCAGGAGTCCTCTTATTATGATGATTTTTGTTGTTGCTGTTAAGTGCCATTGAGTTGGTTCAGACCCATAGTGACAACACTATATAGGATTTTCAAGGAGCAGTTGATGAACTTGAACAACCAACCTTGTGGTAAAAACCAACTTTCCAGTCCAGCATATTAACCCACAATGTCACACCAGGACTCCATGATTAGAGATGCAAAAACCATTTTAAAAATAGCCACAAACTAAATCTGCAATATATAAAATAGGATTGTACTCCGTGACCAAGTGAGAATTATTTCAGGGAAAAAGCTTGATTTAGCATGCAAAATCCAGTTAGTGTAATACACCATACGATAGCGTAAATAATAAAAGCCACACAATTGTTTCAATAGATGCATAAAAGCATCTAACAAAATCCAATATCTAGTGATTAAAGCACTCAACAAATAAGCAGGAAATGGAAGCAGCCCTAACCTGATAAAAGGTATCAATAACAAAAATTTACTTTTATTCCAACAAGATGGTGGACTAGGCAGAGATGCCATCTGGCTCCTCTACAACAAGACCCAAGGAACCAACTGGAACAGATACAGATGACAATCCTGGAATCCCAAGCTTCAAAGGAAAGGATAAAGTAGTAGATCAAATACTTACTAGAAGTAGAAACTGAATGAAAACAGAGAACAAGCATATAAACAGAGAAGTGGATTATCAACTGGCCAGACACAGTGTGCTATTTTGAGTGTTTGCAAGGAGCATTTGAATCAGGACAAGAACCTGATGATCAGCTTCACTTGTCCAGGACAGCAAGAGTGCTCACACTGATGACTGGTGGCCAGAAAGGTTTAGTCTCCCCCTTATTCCCTATACACTTCCAGTGACCAAAAGTATGGTGCACACTCACCTCTATCCATCTGGCAGCAGCCATCAGTGGCTCTCCCTTTTCCCCTCACACCACTCCTGCCTCACCTGAGGTGGGAGGCACATCCATGCAGATTGGACACTGCATGCCTGCCATCCCTGAGTTTGCAAGCATGCACTCTACACCTCCATCAATGTCTTGAACCAGGTGTACCCCACATGCTGCTGCTTCAGGTTGGCAGAGCGTACCATCTTAGCCCAAGTACCTTGCTCCCCGCCACCTAATAAGCCAGCAGAACACCATACTTGATCCATCCCACAACCACCCTCTGTCAGCCCCCTCAACTAGCAGGGTATACCAAACCCTCATACCTTCCTCAGCCTGCAGAGTGCGCCCTGCAGGTGCCCTGCACAACACCTCCCCCAACAACTTTCTTGTTTTCTTGCCATTCTTTTGCTTGTTTTCTTTTTAAATTTTCCTTCCCATTTCTGTTTTTCTGCTTATTTCTCTTTCTTCTTTACTCTTCTTTTTCCCCTCCCCTGTTTCAGTCTTAATCTTTTTCTTTGTTTGCCATCCCACTTTTTAGCAATTTGTTTTTCATTTTTGTGTATGTGTGTGTAACTTTTTTGTGTATATCAGGCTTTCTTTGCCCCATCTAATGGGAGACAGCAACTGCACTCACTCTACACAGTCACCACTGCAACTCCTGCAGCTCTGCCCACTGAGCCAGGGCCATCAATTTACCTGTACCACCTGTCAGCAAATGGTGATTAGCACTCTCCCAGCTCAACCTCAGCTGCTCTACAAAACCAGCAAACAAAGAAGTGTGTAGCACTCCCATCCTTTATCATACACACTAGGCAGCAGATGGTGAGCTCCTAAGTGCTGCCAAACTAGTGAGCAAAGTAGCATGCCTGCCCAGATGCATCCACAGATATCAAAATAGAGTAAAACAAAACATATCAACATGCAATCATTAATCAAATGCAATACAACCCCACCACAAAGTCTTAAAGACAACAGACAACCTCAGTTCACACAAATAAACAAGACACGATGGCTCAAACGAGTGGCCAAAATACAGAGCCAGAAAACCTTTAGAGGAATAAATGACATTGAAAATACCACAGATTGAGAGGGAGATAAGAAAGCCACAGTAAAAACCAAAGAAAACACAGACAAAACTTTAAAAGAATTCAGAAAAACAGTACAAGAACAAACTGACAAAATAAATAGAAAATTAGGAATAAAATAAATCCAGATTAATACTAAGATTTCAAAAGTAGATAGTGCACTGGAAGTACATAGGAGTAGAACTGAAGCAGTGGAAGACAGAATTAGTGAAACCGAAGATAGATCACTCAGACCTAATCTGTTGGAGGAACAATCCGGAAACAAGAAAACAAAGTAAGAAGAGAGCCTAAGAATTATGTGGGACCAATCAAGAAGAATGACAGATGTGAATGTAATTCCATAACAGCAAGAGACAAAAAAAAAAAAAAAAAAAAAAAAAAAATTCAGAGAAAATTGTAGAAGATTCATTGAAAGAAAATTCCATTAATATCATAAAAGATGAGAGGGAATATATTCAAGAAGTCCAACAAACCCAAAAAAGGAATGATCATAAAAGAAAAGCACCAAGACATATAGTAACCAAACGTTCTAAAACCAAAGACAAAGGAAGAGTCCTGAAAGCAGTTCAGAATCAAGAGAAGGTGCCTACAGAGGAAAACCAGTAAGACCAATCTATACAGAACCCATAGAGACAAGAAAGCAATGGATGACATTTATAAAATCCACAAAGAAAAGAAAAAAGTAGCACCATAAACACACACATACACACGGAAAAATGAAAGCAGTATATTTTTAGTGGTGGTGGTGGTGTTATGCCATCAAATTGGTTCCAATTCATAAAGACCCTCTATAGGATTTACTTAGGCTATAAAGCTTTATGGGGCAGAAACCCTCATTTTTCTCCCACAGAGTGGCTGGTAGATTCATACTGCTGACCATGTGGTTAGTGGCCCAACTTGTAACTCACCATGCTACCAGGGCTTCTAATACTATATCTATCAATAATTACACTGAGTGTAAATGGGTTAAATGTCCAGTGAAGAGACAGAGAACAGCAGAATGGATAAGAAAACAAGACCCAGCAATATGCTGCCTTCAATGCATATACCTTTGACAAAAAAACAAAAATAAGCTAAAAATAAAAGGATGAAAGAAAAAAAAAATCAAATGACAACCAAAAAAGAGCAGGAGCAGCAATGTTAATTTCAGACAAAATAGACTTTCACGACAAAAACTAGCATAAGAGACAAGAAACAAGATTGCCACGAGAAAAGGTTAATTAACCTTAAGGGCACAACCATAGTAAATATCTACAAACCCAGTAAAAAAGCCCTGAATTGCAAAAGTCAAATTTTAGGAGAACGGAAGAGAGAAACAGAAACTCCACAATAATATCACAAGACTTGTATACACTGCTTTCAATGAAGGATAGAGCAACTAGAAAGAAACTCAACAAAGAAAAGTTAAACAACATAATCAACCAGTTCACCTCATAGACATATACAGAATGCCCTACCCAACAACATAAGATAAATTCTTCCCCAGCACACATGGAACATTCTCCAGAATACGCCATATGTTAAATCACAAAGAAAGCATCAATAAAGTAAAATAATAATAATAATAATAATAATAATACAAAGGATAGTCTTAGATCAAAATGCTATGAAATTAGATATCAACAATAGGAAGAACAAGGAAAAACTCAATTACATGTTAAATGAGTAACACACTGCTTAAAATGTACTGGGTAGAAGAAAACACAACATATCAAAATGTTTGGGATACAGCAAAAGCAGTGCTCAGAGGATAATTTATAGCAATATGTATACACATCAAAAAAAGAAGAACCAAATGAATACCTTAATGCAACATATTCAACAATAGAAAAACAACAGCAAAGTAAGTCTACAGCCTCTAGAAGAAAGGAGATAATAAATATTAGAGTATAAAACAACAACAAAATAAAAACAAAAAATACTTAAGATTAGAAGTTGGCCCTTTGAGAGGATTAATAAAATCAACCAAACACTGACAAATTGACAAGGGAAAGAGGGAAAAGATGCAAATTGCATGAATTAAAAAAATAAATAGGCAATGTCACAATAAGGCCACTATAATAGAAAAGATAATAAAAAAATACTATGAAAAGCTGTACTCCAACAAATATGAAACCCTAGATGAAATGGACAAATTTCTAGCACACATAAGCCAACAGATCCTGAGACAGAAAAATTAAAAGAGCCATAATAAAATAAGAAACTGCACAGATCCTTTAAAAAACTCCCAACAAAAAAAGACCACTAGCCCAGATAACTTCATTGGTGATTTTTACCAAACATTTAGAGAAGAGCGGACACTAATTCTACTCAAATTATTCCATACATAAAGATCGCATACTCCTGATTTCATTTTATGACACAAGCATAACCCTGATACCAAAGTCATGAATGTTGTTGTTGTTGGTTGGTTCCTTCAAGTCAGTTCTGACTCATAGTGACCCTATGTACAACAGAAAGAAACACTGCCTGGTCCTGTACCATCCTCACAATTGTTGTTACGTTTTAGGCCAATTTTGTAGTCATTGTGTCAGTCCATCTTGTTGAGGGTTTTCCTTTTTGTTTCTGTCTTAGTTATCAAGTGCTGCTATAACAGAATTATCTTTAACAAACAGAAATTTATTCTCTCACAGTTTAGAAGCCTAGAAGTCTGAAGCCAGAGTACCAGCTCTGGAGAAAGACCTTGTCTCCTTTCAGTACCTGTAGGTCTAGCATTCCATAAAGATCTCCATGTGTGTTAGTATAAATCTTTCCCAGATCTAGGAGTTTCACACTGCAGGAATCCCAGATTCAAATGACACATTTCATTCCAGGCTCTTCTATCTTGATGGTAATAGGTTCCTCTGAACTCTGCTCATTTTGCTCTCCTTTTATATCTCAAAAGAGCCTGACTCAAGACATAACCTAGTCCTGCAGATTGCATCTGGCCATATTAACATCATGTAAGCAAAGGGTTATCACACACAGGATCATTACATCAGATCAGAGCTGACCACATCAGATCACATCATGAGTTACTTGATATTGGATCTCATCATGGAGATGACAACTACATCTTAACTGATAAACCACTGAGAATCCTAACCAAGCCAAGTTGACTAACCAAACCAACCATAATGTCTGGAGAAAGACACCATGCTTGGTAATGTGAAGGGACCCTTCACATTACCAAGCATGGTGTCTTTCTCCAGAGACTAGTCCCACCTCATAACATGTCCAAAGTCCTAGAAATTAAGTATCACTGTCATTGCTTCTAAGGAGTTGTTGTTGTTGTTGTTGTTATGTGCCGTGGAGTCGGTTCCGACTCATAGTGACCCTGTACAGGGTTTCCGAGGCTGTAAATCTTTATGGGAGCAGAACGCCTCATCTTTCTCCCATGGAACAGCTGGTAGTTTCGAACTGCTGACCTTGCGGTTCGCAGCCCGATTCGTAACCACTACGCTACCAGACTAAGGAGTTACACAGCCATATTTCTTCTAAGACCTTAATCCAAATGCATTGATGTGTCTATGGTCTTCCTTATTCATTACCCAATTTTTACATGCATGAGACAACTAAAAAAATTCTAGTAGTTTTGATCAGGGATACCTTAGTATTCAAACTGATATCTTTGCTCTTTCATATTTTAAAGAGGTCTTTTGCAGTGTTGTTGTTGTTGGTGCTATCAAGTTGGTATCAACTGATAGTGACCCTATGTACAACAGAACAAAACACTGCTCAGTCCTGGGCCAACCCAGGTCATTGACGCTGACATTGTGCCAATCCATCTCTCTGAGGGTCTTCCTCTTTTTTCTCCCACCCTCCACTTTACCAAACATGATATCCTTCTCCAGTGACCAGTCCCTCCTGATAATATGTCTGAAGTATAACAGATGAAGTCTGGCCATCCTAGCTTCCAAGAAGCACTTTGGCTGTACTTACAACACAGATCCATTTGTTCTTTTGGAAGTCCATGGTACTTTTAATATTCTCCTCCAACACCATAACTCAAAGGTATCAATTCTTCTATGGTCATCCTTATTCACTGTCCAGCTTTCACATGTATATGAGGTTTTTGAAAATACCATGGCTAGGGTGACGCATACCTTAGTCCTCAAACTGACATCCTTGCTCTTTAACACTTTAAAGAGGTCTTGTGCAGCAGATTTGCACAGTGCAATACATCTTTCGACTTCTTGACTGCTGCTTCCATGACTGTTGATGTCCGAGCAAAATGAAGTCTCTCACAGTATCAATTTATTCTCCACTTATTGGTCCAGTGGTAAGGATTTTGTTTTCTTTACATTGAGATGTAACCCATACTGAAGTCTGTGGTTTTTCGTCTTCATCAGTAAGTTGTTGTTGTCATTGTTTTCAGTAGATATACCCAATGCAATGTGTTATTTGATTTGTATTGTTTTGTTATTTTTTTCTTTTTAGGACTTTTCATTGCTACCAGAGACAATGGTATGTGATTATGGATGCAATACTTTCTTTAGACTGCGCAGAGAGCAAGAGAATAACTTTTATCAAGAAAATCCTAGTAACATAAACTTGGGTACTGAATTCAGTTAATATATGTTACAGACTCAAATCAAAGTACTGCCTCAACATCCAGACAGTCTTTCCCACTGAACATAAATGGATGAAAATTCTGATCTGTTACACAATCTAATTTTAGTTTGCATACATATTTCTTTGATGAGCAGCTGGACATATTAATTTTGTCACAGATTACTTTATACTAATGTCAAAAATGCTTCTTTCAACAAATCCTAGTATGTCCTAATTGCATATCACTTATAAGGTTCTCTTTAAGATAAACAAAAATAAAAGCAGTAATTTGCTTTCTAGACCTTAGATGTTGATATGCGGTTAACATGAAAAAATCACCATGGTAATGCATGTTTTTTTCTATTATGACCTTTTTTGTGAGGGGCAATTTCAATGTAACTTTTGAGACTAATTTGGATTTGAATCATGGATTAAACATGACAGTCCTGTATTCAATTTGTTCATTAAATAGCTAAAAATAGTAATTTGGGGGCTTTCTTGTTTAGTGGAGGCCAGTGTATAGATCAACATGTACAAAATTCATTAAGAATTCAGTGAGGAAGAAAGCAAAAGAGAAAAATTAAATCATGATGCTAGAGATATGGTTTGCTAGTTATGAATTTCTGAACTTTTTGAAACATTTATTAAATGTGAAGTTTTTACACAGTTCAAGTAACATTTCATTTTAGCAGAGCAAATAGTGGAACTGACAAATACTGTAAAGACATTTTATACTTTTTAAACTTTGGATCTTTTGAAAATTTGAGACTTGTTTTTGGTCTTCTAAGTGTTTACATGAGTTCTGGTGTGCTGCTGTAGACTAACAATAGATCTGCCAACTGTAAGATCGGTGGTTCAAACCCACCAGCTGGCTCCTTGAAAACTCTGTACAGGGTAACTTTGAGTCAGAATCAAATCAACAGCACATAATAACAGCAATAATAAAGTGTTTATATTAATTTGAATTACAATCAGCTGCACAGTGAATAAGATATTTTCTGCTTTTTATTGTTTTCTGGCTCACTTCAATTCAGTCTGACAATGACATCATGTTTAGCAAAGTGGAGAGTCAACAAAAAAGAGGAAGACTCCCAACAAGATGGTCTGGCACAGTGGCAGCAGCAATGGACTCAAGTGTAACGAACAATGTTTGTGAGGTTGTTGCAGGAGCTGGCATGCAGAGCTTCTTTCTGTTATGCATCAGGGCACTATGAGTTGGAACATATTAGATAACACCTAACAACAACAACAATTCCCAGAGTAATCTACCTTAGGTGTACATTTAAAGACAATACTTGTTAAACTATATGAAAGCAACAGGCTGCCAAGGTGGACAAGGGGAGGATGCACCTTAATAAATCAGTGTGACACCAGAACCCACATATTCCAAAGCTTTAGCTTCACTATTTGTTAAGTGCTATCAAGTTGATGCTGAATAGGGTTTCCAAAGAGCGGCTGGTGGGTTTGTACCACTGACCTCATAGTTAGCAGTCCAGTGCTTATTCTATAGAGCCACATCACGACTCTTCATAATAGAGCCATTTAATTCCATTATGGAATTAATGCACTTTCAATCCCTTTCCTTCACTTTTAGCAGAGGTGTACTTGTCCCTGCTGGTAGCTGGGATATGATGGTAGACGACTGCTGTACCTCTGACAGGCATATCTGGATTGCTGCTGTACTTGGAGAAATATGGGACAGAGGAGGGATGTAATCTGAAAGGTCCTTTGTCATAGGACACCATGATGCCCTGCAGAATAGAAAGCTATGTGCCACAAGCTCTGGTCAGTAAAGCAACTGGGAACTATCTACCAGTGCTTTCTGAAGCAGTTCAATTGTAAGAGCATGCCAACTCAGGAGTGAATGTCTCCATTTCCAAACTAACCATGACCAGAGCAAGCATGGTGGTGGTGATAGTGGTGGTGTGTCGTGGAGTCGGTTCTGACTCATAGTGACCCTGCACAGGGAGCATAAAGTCTCATCTTTCTCTTCTAGAACTGCTGGTAGTTTCTAACTGCTGGCCTTGAGGTTAGCAGCCTGACTCGTACATCCTCTAAATTACAGAAATTGGTTGCAGACCATACAGTGGATGAGGGTCTCAGTAAGACCTGCCAAATGTTGAGATGGGCTTAATTTGGGTAATCTTTAGAAAAACTGAGGCCCATTTGTTACTGCAGTGGCATGGAAATGTGGAGGAAATCCAATGGTGTGGCTGTGTGAAGATCCTAATTCTCAGAATTACAGGTGAAGAACACCCAGAAACTTTCTTGACAATACCTTCAGAAATGGAATTCTCACATCCTCCTCAATAGTCTTTTCAGCTAAGATGAAAAGAGCTGATTGCAATACAACTCAAATACTTCGGACTGACCTTTACAGCAGCTAACAATCTGTCCAGAAGATTGCTAGCCAGAGCAAATATTTCTGGATACAGGCTGAATTGGTAAGAGTTTGCCTGGCCACTGAATCGCTTCCTCTCTGGGATGGAGAAACAAGCTGATTCGTAGGCATTTGGGGCACAGAACTGTAAGGTCGGCAGTTCAAACTCACCAGTTGCTCCTCGGAAACACTATACAGGGAAGGAACCAACTCGACAGCACTTCACAACATCAACAACAACCTTCCATAGCTGGGCTTCCCTAGAGATTGCCTTTTCCAACAGGAAAGCAATTACTGGTTTTCCAAAGATCCTGGAAACTTCAGAATATCCTTCGGATCTGCCCATCTTCTCTAATTCCTCCTCCTCCCTGGCAGAGCTGTAGGCCTCACTCAGTGGTGACCTGTGATACACAGGCTCCTGACCACCTCATTTTCCTCTGTGCATTGCCGAGGGGCGCTTGGGAAGGGGTTATAGACCACAGAGGACGGAGAGAAGGGAAATCAGAGTATGTGGGCTGTGGGCGCAGGGGCTGGAGTGGGACACTCACAGCTGCTGAGCCTGGTGGGTCTTGGGGTCAATCAGCGAATTATTTCCATGATAATCCCAAAGTTGAGGCTGCTGTCTCCTGCCGCTTGTACCTGGATAGGGAGGGGGTTCCCACTCTTCATAGGGCTGCAGGCACAGGGAAGAGGCAGAGGGGGAGATAGTGGGGGTGACGATTTGAGGGGAATAAGACAAAACCGAGGCTGAGTGCTGCTACAGGAAACGCTGGGGAGAGAGGGTTTGTATGATTTTTTTTTGGTTGCTGCTTCCAGGAGTGTTGATCCAGGAGTGTGGGGTCCAAGTAAAATGAAATCTTTGACTACTTCAGAATTTTCTCCATTTATCATTGTTCTGTGAGTTCCTTTTTCTTTCTTCCCTACTTCCACTCCCCCTTCAGTTGTATAAGCCTCTCCTTTACTGTTGTTGTAAAGTGCCATGGAGTCAGTTCCGGCTCATAGCGACCCACTCTAGGGTTTGCGAGGAGTGACTGGTGAGTTTGAACCACTAACCTTGTGGTGCTTATCTTACAGCACCATACCAGAAGTCCTTCTTTATTAGGTTTTTTACATTTTCAGTCTGTCTTCCGACCAAACCAAGAATTTATTTATTTAGATTTGTTCTTTCTTTCTTGTTTTTAGATTGACGTCAAAAGTGGAAACAGACTTTTTATTTTTATAAATATATAAATATTGTGCAACAAAGGGTTGTGTAGTGTGCTAGAATCCCCCAGAGTCATGGTGTAGATCTCTGTAAGGTACACACTGCAACAGAAAGTCATTTTGAACCACAAGGTCGGTGGTTCAAACTCGGAACATTACATGTTACAGAATGCCTTACTCTTTCTGGGCTACTGGGAGATTGTCACCAGCATCATAATCAAATGCATTCTGTCTTCATACAAACCATTATGGCCCATAGCACTTTACTTATGAGTTAGATTCAAATACCATATTTTTACCCAAATAACATATTATACACATTTTTTTTTTCAAGTGTCACAGCCCCCAATACATTATCTTCATAAGTACACAATCCCAATTTTTGCCTCCTTGGTGCCAACTGACAAATGGAGTTGCTTACCTACAGCAGATCCTCACAAGCCTACCCTGGAGTTTCTAATTAGCAGCCACTCTCCTGGCAAGATTTATTTGGCAGGAAGCAATCACATTTTCCACCCTGGAAGTGGCCAGTGTGACTGGGCCCAGTCCAGGATGTGTGCAGCTCTGTGCACACTGAACTGCAGAGGTCAACCAGGTGGGCAAGGCCAGCGTGCAGTAGCCAGACGCCCTCCGCACTGTCTGCTTGGCCACTGATCTCCCATGGACACTGGGGTATGGGAGTGAGAGTTATGGGCGCAGAAATCTGTATCCCTTGTTTGGATAAGATGGGTACGACCAGCTGCCCTAACCTGGCTTCATGGGATCAGCGTGCAGAATCCAGGTGCATGCAGGCAATGACCTCCACTCCCCACAGAGCCAGCTCATGTTCAGGGTGTGTCATCCCCACACAGAGTCCTCTGGCCAAGTCTCCAGAGTGGCTTTCCTGGACACACACCAGCTACAAGGAACTCTTCCACTCTCAGACAGAACAAATACAATGTTTCAATTGTTTATTTTCTGATTACCTGGCTACTACCAAGCTCAACTCATGCATCTTAGACCGTGACTTTACCTGTATTATACAAATGCAGTCATAAGCGTAATTATTGAACTACTAAACAGGACTGAATGAGGCTGAGCTTCACTGATGGAAATGTATGAGTCACATGAGGTATATGTATGGGTGCTCTCAGTTGGAACTAGTTTTGCACAATTTTGTCCTGCTATATATTATGTGTGTATGCATTTCTTTATTTGAAACCATACACAGACATAGAAAAAGTACAGTAGCTATTTTTTTGCTGTTATTTTTCCTGGAATTTCTAAATTTTTTTTTCCTGCCTACCACTCCTGGGTGGCACTGTAGGTTAATGCTCCAGACTGCAAAGCCATTTGAACTGCAAGGTCATTGGTTCAAGCGCACTAGCTGCTCCTCAGAAACAGGGTTGCTATGGGTTGGAATCGACTCGCCAGCACTTAACAACAACCACTTTTTACTACTTTCTGTACCCCCAAAACACAACATTCCATTACTCCATTTTTCCTGTTTCATGCCCTTTTCTCCTTATCACTAACCTCATGAGAAATTTCTACTTTGGCACAAGACTCCATCTCCTGGATATCTGGGAATACAAGGTTAATGTTGAACAGTGATTTCTGTTTCCTAAGTAATTAAAAACATGTAATATAAATCTTGAGATTAAAGCAAAGAACAGAAAGTTCTATCAAATCAATGTGTTTGGGTTCATGACCTACCTATATATGATCCAAATGAAAAAAATCCTAGTTCATTAAAAAATTCTGGATAGCCTGAGTTAAAGTAGATTTCACTGGATCTTATTACCTTTCTTGGTCTTTGTTGCACTGTCCTTTCTGAACACTAAAGTCACAATGTCATTGTTGTAGTTGTGAGTTACCACAGAGCTGTCTGTGATTCATGGCAATCTCAGGGACAACAGAAGGCAAGAATACTTGGTCTTACACCAACTTCAAAGTTGTTGGTGTGTTGGAGTCCATTGATCTTGTTACTGAGTACATTCAGCGATTTCCAACATAGGGGCTCATTTTCCAGTACTATTATGACCCAAGTCTGTTGTGATCCATATAATTATTGTTGGCTAATTTTCTGAAATAGATCTCCAGGACTTTCTCCCTACTATGTCTTAGACTGGAAGTTCCACTAAAACATGTGGCCCATGGGTGACCCTGATAGCATTTGAAATATAGATTCCAGCATCTTAGCAACATACAAACCACCACAACACAACACATTGACAGATGGTGGTGGTGGTGGTTATGTGCCATGGAGTTGGTTCTGATTCATATCAACCATGCTTAGGGTTCTGAGGCTATAAATCTTTACAGGAGCAGAAAGCTTCATTTCTCTCCTGAGGAACAGCTATAGTTTTGAACTGCTGACCTTGAGATTAGCAGCATGATTCATAACCACTGTGCTACCAGAGCACCTTCACTGACAGATAGGCAGTTGTCTAAATCCATTATGTGGAGCAAACAAAATATGTACGCCAACAGGGAAGGGTTTCCACTATGGTCTAAAGTGGACCATCAGAGCCCAAACAGAGTAAAGAGGGTGTCCACGTAGGAGGGTTGACTTGTGTTTGTCAGAACATGGCTAGAACAAGAAGGGATTTCCATACTGAAGAGTGTCTGTTGTGTGGAGAATTAGAGACCAAACAGGATGAGGATGGTACCTGTGTAATGAAGAGAGTGCTAGATCCTGAGTGGGGTGAGGAGGGTGTCCCCAAAGAGGGGAGGGCCATTGTTTATAGGAAATGTATACTAATCTATCCATGAGGGGAGGATCTTACGGTTGGTAACTAATTACCAGATGGTTTCTGGAAACAATGTTCTCTGCAAATTGTGACTGTTTCAAAAAATTGACAAATAGAGTCACTTGAATATAAGAGGAAATGATGTGAATATGAAGAAAGAAGTATCCCTGTAGATTGTAACTTAATATTTAATTGAAAGAAATTAGTTAAGGTGTGCAGACTTGAGAACCATTTCATTCTTTGTCTTACCAATATAGAATCTGTGCTTTTGAGGTACTTTTTAAGAGAAAGTTATTCTGAAATGATTCCAATAAGACTGCATCAATTAAGAATATCAATAGTTGAAAATAAAGTTTACAGTCAATTATTTTGATTCCAGAAATTGTTAAGTTGTTGACATCCAGTAAGGAGCTTCTCAGCTTTCATTTTCCAATTATATAATTACTAATGCAACAGTCATTGTAAGATGTGGACAACAACTTGGCCTCTTGTTCTAGATTCCTGAAAACCCAGTCTCCACCTTAAGCTGACCAGACCATGAGCGACCACCTGGAAGTCTGATACCAAAACTCAGGAGACTACCATGATGTAATCTATCATGCCCTGGTAGTACAATGAGTAATCCTGATCCCATTGGCTCAGATGGAGCTTACTAGTTGGTGACCATGCATACCAAGCTGCTATCACAGGCATGGTAGGTATCTTCTCCTTCAATTCCCTGAGTTACTTCAATGAGCTATCAATCCCAAAGGAGCAGGCTGATCTGAAGTAGAGATGTGCTGACAGCTGATTTGAAAGAAAAGAAGTCCCGGTGGTGCACTGGTTAAGTGCTTGGCTGCTAGCTGAAAGGGTTGAAGCCATCAGCTCCTCTTCAGGATAAAGATGTGAAGTCTGTTCCTACAATGATTACAGCCTTGGCAACTTCATGGAACAGTTCTACTTTGTCCTCTAGGGTTAGTTTAAGTCTGAATTGACTCGATGTCAGCAGGTTTGGGTCTGCAGTGGGGAGAGTCATGTGAACTCCTGA
Source organism: Chrysochloris asiatica (assembly GCF_000296735.1). Taxonomy (NCBI): domain Eukaryota; kingdom Metazoa; phylum Chordata; class Mammalia; order Afrosoricida; family Chrysochloridae; genus Chrysochloris; species Chrysochloris asiatica. Next base: position 10,314,108 of record NW_006408562.1, on the reverse strand, counting down.
GCTTGTGGCTAGTACTTATACCATAACTGGGGAAAAGAGAGAGAGCAGTACTATCTGGGAATCAATGCTGTGATCAGGGAGGAAACCTGACATTGATTCTAGACACTGTTGAATGGTGGAGTGGATTTGTATGTTATTTGACACCAGAGGTGGCTGATGCCAGTGTGCCTGAACTAATTTACACAGCTGTCATTGCATTGACACTCATGCCAAAATATTTCATAAAGTTTTATTTAAGAGGAGGAATGAAATATTATTTTAAGTCAACAAGAAACCTGTAACTTTATTGTATTTGTAAGACCCCAGTCAGAACAAGGTTAGCTAATGTACAGTATAAAGGCACACACTGGTTTCATAAACAGAAAGGACCAGTGGATAGAGATGGTTAGCCAGGAAACCCCAGAGCCCAAACCACTTAGATTGAAAAGAGATAATGATATTACCCAAGTTCTCAGTGGGAAAATGGAAATGTATATAAACAAATTAAGAGCAGAGGATAGCTCATGTAAGCACTCAGCTAAAGATAGTATTTTAAAGAGTGGATAATATCCCCCACTTTAAAGATGAGAACTATAACTATGGAGTCCTGGTCTGGTGCTATAGGATAAGCACTGTGGCCTGCTCACTTTCAGTCAGCACTTCAAACCCACCAGCTGCTTGCTTTCCCATCCACTGCTGTTACTTTTTTCTTTTTCTATTTTTAAATCCCCCCTTGATTTAATTAAAATTAATTTTTATTTTCATTCCTTTACCTACTCTCTAGCCTCTTTCCCTTTTATTCGTTCTTCTCTCTAATTGCATTAAGGCATTTGTCTTTCTTTTTATTTTCTCACTTTTATTTTTCTATTTTTGTTTACTTTTGCTCTCCCTCTTTTCTCTCTTTGGTTTTTATATTCTTTTGCTAGTTGTTGCCTGGTCTCTCCTTTTTCTTTACTGTTTTCTTTTTATCATTGTTGTTTGCTTGTTTTGACAAGAGCAAACATCAGCCAAATCCATTGTAAATTGAACTGCATCAACAGAGATCAGAGAACAGCACACAAGCTCATCCTCTGATCACACCCACCAGGAAACAGTTGGTGAGTGCCTAACAATACACCAACCTACAATCAATCATCAACTTAATAAAAATATAACACCACCACAATGTCTCATAAGCAGCAGATAATTTCTGTTTACATGGAGAAACAAGACAAAGTGGCTCAAACAAATGACCACAAGGCAGAGTTGAAAAATATTTTTGAAGATAAAAAGACACGGGAACTACCTGATAAAAGAATCAAGAGAATGAATTGACAGAAAAGTCAAAATAAAAATGGAACAATTAAACAAAATAGATAAAGGACTGGGGATCATGCAAAACCTGAAAATAGAAATTCAGAAGATTAATACTAAGATTTCAGAAATGTTCATTACACTGAAAGTGCAAAGAGTAGATTATTTAGCTTGAAGATGAACTTCTCAATAGTATTAAGACAGAAGAACCATCAGAAATAAAGAATGAAAAATTTCAAAGGAAGTCTAAGATTCTGTGGGACAACATGAAGAGGAAGAAGTAACACATGTGATTGGAATTCCAAAACAGGAAGTGACAAAGAAAACACAGAAAAAAATAATTTAAGAACGGTTGGAAGAAAATTTCCCTAACATCATGAAAGACAAGAAGCATGCACGAAGCTGAAAGAACTCCAAATAGGAAAGACCCCAAAAGAAAATCACCAAGACATATAATAATCAAACTCTCCAAAATCTAAGACAAGGAAAAAACAAAAAACCTTCGAGCAGCTTGGGAAAAATGTGAAGTTGCCTACAAAGGAGAACCAATAAGATTAAGTACTGATTTCTCAGCAGGAACCATGCAAGCAAGAAGCCAAGAGCATGACATATACAAAAACTCTGAAAGAAAAAATAGTCAATCAAGAATCATGTACCCAGTAAAACTGTCCCTCAAATACGAGGGTGAAATAAGCAGACTATATTTGTAAAAATCCGAGCAACCTTACAAAAACACACTAAAGGCAGTCCTCTGGATTAAGAAGCAACAACAGCAGACAGCAAAGATTGGCATACAGAACGACACCGTCCAGAATTCAATCCAGATACAGAAGTAGCCAAAGTGAAACACGCCTTCAAGATTGAAAATAAGGAAACAGAGACATCAGTTTATAATGAAGACAACAGCAAAGCAAATGAGGGAAAATTACAGTTGCAGAAATTTCAAATGGCAAGGAAATCTGGTAGATTTCAAATAAAACAGACTGTTTTAAACTGGGAAACAAATGAATAAATAACAGGTAACTTCAAAGAAAATTAATAAACCTTCACATCAAATCAAGTAATAGAAAAACCAGGAAGATCTCATGAACATTAAAACAACAGTGAAGACGTTGACAAGGAAACAAAGTAACAAATGAACTCAGCACAGAATAAGATGCAGAACAAAGAAAATGGCAGCACCACAGAAAATCACAGCAAAATGTCTGCCATCAATTCATACCTATTGATATATTTACATTGAACGTTAATGGATTGAATGCACCAGTCAAGAGAGAGAGCACAATGGATAAGAAAAGAGTCATTCAATATGCTGTCTACAAGAAATACATCTTACACACAAAGAAAAATAAATTAAATATTAAAGGATAGAAAAAATATACCAAGCTAATGGTAATTAAAAATGAGCATGAGTCGCAAAATACATAAATCAAATTCTAGTAGAATTTAAGAAAGAAATAGACAACTTGACAATAATAGATTTTAACATACCACTTTCGATAAAGGATATAACAGCTAGAAATAAACTTCCCAAAGGCACATAAGAACCAAACAACACAACCAATTGACCTGATAGATTTATACAAAGAATTCAAGACAACAATAGCACAATATACATTCTTTTTAAGTGTATCTGGAGCATTCTGTAGAATAGACCATATGTTAGGCCACAAAGTAAGTCACAATAAATTTTAAAACATCGAATTACTACAATGCATCTTTTCAGATCATTTTGTTGTTAAGTGTTATCAAGTCAGTTCCAACTATTAATGACCCTGTAAAGGCTTTCTGCTCCTGTAAAGATTTACAGCCTCGGAAACTCTGTTCAGAGTAACTATGAGTCGGTACCGACTCCACAGCACATAACCAGAAAACACCATAGGGTTTTCAAGAAGTAGCTTGTGAGTTTGAACTGCTGACCTTGTGGTTTGCATTCCAGTGCTGATCCTACAGCGCTACATTAGGATTACAAAGGTAGAATTGGCAATACCAGAGATTGACCCAGGACCTTGTACACTCAAAGCATGGACACTACCAAGGTGCTACATTCCCTTCCTGGTGCAGATCATAGTGCTATCAGATTAGAAATCAACACCAGGAATTACCAAGAAAATACATGGAAATTGAATACATGGATTAATGGAAACTGAATAACAATCTCCTTAAAGCTACTAGGTAATGTTGTTGTTATTAAGTGTTGTCAAGTCGGATTCTGACCCATAGCGACCCTGTATAGGGTATCCAAGGAGCAGCTGGTGAACCTGAAACACAGGCCTCCCAGTTCAAGTGTACTTTGCAGTCTAGCGCATTAACCAACAGCACCACACCAGGACTCCAGGTAATAGAAAACATAAAAAAAATGCTTGACTCAAATTTGTAACCACTATGCTACCATTTCTCTCCTTGAGAAATGATATGGGTGACATGAAAACAGAACTAATGGAAACAAAAAGGATAATAACAATACTATGAAGGAGCTCTTGTAGCCTAGTGGTTACTAATCGGGCTGTGAACCGCAAGGTCAGCAGTTCGAAACTACCAGCTATTCCACGGGAGAAAAATGAGGCTTTCTGCACCCGTAAAGATTTACAGCCTCGGACCCTGTACAGGGTCGCTATGAGTCGGAAATTACTCCACAGCACATAACCACCACCACCAGGAAGAATTTTATTCCAATAAATTTTACAATCTAGAAGAAACAGAAATATATTTAGAAAAGCATGGAGTCCTGGTGTGGCGACGTGGGCTAATGTGTCAGATTGCAAAGTCGTTTGAACTGCCGGGTCGGCGGTTCAAGCTCACCAGCTACTCCTTGGAAACCCTATACAGACAGGGTCGCTATGGGTAGGAATCGACTCGACGGCACTTCACAACAACAACAACCTAAACTAACACAGAGTGAAGTAGAAAACTTAAACAGACCTGTAACAAAAGAAGTGATTTATCAGGGAATATAAAAACTCCCAACAAAAAAATTCCAGGCATAGGGAACTTTGCTGGTGAACCCTACCAAACATTCACAGAAGAGTTGACACCAATTTTAATGAAACGATTCCATACCATACACAAGGATGGAAAACACCCTAAAAATTTAAGAAGCAGGTATAACTCTCATACCCAAACCAGGCAAATACATCCGTAAAAAGGAAAATTAATGGACCCATATGTCTCATGAACATAGATGCCAAAATTCTCAACAAAATCCTAGCCAATAAAATTCAACAACATATCGAAAAATAATATATCATGACCAAGTGGGATTAATTTCAGGGATGTAAGGATGGTTCAATATTAGAAAAACAATCGGTGTAATCGACCATATAAATAAAACAAAGGAAAAGAATCACATGATCATATCATGTGAAATAGAAAAGGTATTTGACAAAATCCAACATCCATTCCTGATAAAAACAATAAGAAATAGAAATTGAAGGGAAATTCCTCAGTATAATTAGGAGCATATATACAACTTACGAGAGCCAACATTACCCTTAATGTGGAGAAACTGAAAGCATTCCCTTTGCAAACAGAAATGAGACAAGGATGCGCTTTATCACCATTCACATTTAATATTTTGTTGGAAGTCTTAACCAGAACTATAAGGAAACAAAGGGATGTTAAAGACATCCAAATTGGCAAAAAAGAAGTAAAATTTTCTCTATTTGCAGATAACATGATACTACTTAGAGAAAAATCCCAAAGATTCAACAAGAAAATAATTGGAACTCATTGAAAGATTCAGCAAAGTGGCAGGGTACAAGATCAATATACAAAGATCAGTTGGATTCCTATACACCAATTAAGAAAGGTCTGAAAAGAAAGTCAGGACAGCAATGCCATTTACAACTGTCACTCAAAAGATGAAATAATTAGGACTAAATCTAACCAGAGAAACAAAAGACCTATACAAGGAAAACTACAAAATACTACTAAAAGAAACCCAAAAGAGATTTACAAAAATGGAAGCATATTCCATGCTCATAGATAGGGAGACTTGCAGTTGTTGTTGGTAGGTTCCATCGAGTTGATACTGACTCATAGTGACCCAAAGCACAACAGAATGAAACACTGCACAATCCTGTGTCAACCTCACAATCATTGCTATGCTTGAACCCATTGCTTCTGCCATTATATGCCAATCTCATTGGTGATATTCCTCTTTTTCTCCAATTCTCCACTTTACCAAACAAGATATTCTTCTCCAGGAACAGGTCCCTCCTGATAATGTGTCCAAAGTATGAGACGCAAAGTCTGGCCATCCTGGCTTCCAAGGAGCATTCTGGCTGTACCTCTTTCAAAACAGATCCATTGGTTCTTTTGGCAGCCCATGGCACTTTTAACATTCTCCTGCAACACCATTAACTCAAAAGCATCAATTCTTCTACAGTCATCCTTATTCATTGTCCAGCTTTCACATGAATATGAGGTTATTGAAAATATCATGGCTTGGGTCAGACACATCTTTCTCCTCAAATGGACATTTTTGCTCTTTAACACTTTTAAAGAGATCTTGTGCAGCAGCTTTTTGTAATGCAGTATGTCGTTTGATTTCTTGACTGCTGCTTCCATAAACAACATAAAAGATGACTATACACATGGGCCTCACCAGGTGGAATACACAGAAATCAAATTACTCCATCTGTGGAAAGAGACGGTGGTAAATCTCCATATATTCAGTCAAAACAGGGCCTGGGGCAGACTGGGGAACTGACCATCAATAGCTCATATGCAATTTCAGGCAGAAGCTGAAGAATATTGAGATCATAGGAAAACTTAGCATTATGAAAATGTCAACATTACCCAAAGCAATCTGTAGCTATAATGCAATCCCAACCCAGAGTCCAACATCATTCTTTAAAGAGATAGAAAAAATTATCACTATCTTTATATGGAAAGGAAAGATACCTTGGATAAGCAAAGCACACTGCTTAAGAAGAAGAGCAAAGTTGGAGGCCTGTTCGATCCATGATCTCAAAATGTATTACACAGACACAGTGGTCAAAACAGCCTGGTACTTTCACAATGAAACATGCACAGAATAATGGAACAAAATTGAGAACCCAGAAGTCAATCCATCCACATATAGTTAGCTGATCTTTGGCAAATGTCCAAAGCACATTAAGTGGGGAAGAGACTGTCTCTTCAATGATACTGACAAAACTGGATAACCACTGGGAGTAATTGGGACAATTGTTGTTACATGGCGGGCACTGTGATCACTGAAATGAATCAAAGTGTGTGGTTCATGAATGTAAAACTGACTATCTTGTCTGTAAATCTTCACTCAAGTCACAATAAAAAGCTTAAAACCAAAACAAATAGTGCTGGCAGAAATGGAAATCCATTTGTAGAAGAATGAACTAAGATCCATATCTCACACCATATACAAAGACAAACTCATTGTGGATTGAAGAGCTAAATGTAAATCCTAGAACAATAGAGAGCATCAATGGAAAAATACAGAACATTTTAAGGTTTCTAATGCATGGCTTACTTTGACTGTCAAACATAACTAAAAACACACAAACAATAGAAGACACATTAGATGACTGGCGGTGATGTGCTGTGGAGTTGGTTCTGACTCATACTGAGCCTACATAGGGTTTCCGAGGCTGTAAATCTTTACAGGAGCAGAAAGCTTCATCTTTCTCCGGTGGAATGGTTGGTAGTTTCAAACTGCTGACCTTGAGGTTAGCTGTCCAACTTGTAACTACTATGCTACCAGAACTTCTTAAGAGATAATTGGGACCTCCTAAAAATCAAACACTTATGTGTATAAAAATATTTTACCAAAAGAATAAAAAGAGTCCAACGATTGGGGAAAAATGTTTGCATTGACATGTCAGACAAGTGACTTATCTCTAAAATTAACAGAAAAGTAAGACACCCCTACATAAAATGACAAACAATCCAATTAAAAAACGAACAGAAGACATGAACAGACAATTCTCCAAGGAAGACATCCAGGTAGCCAACAAATACATGAAGTTGAAAATTCTTGACTATAAATTACAAATATTATGGCTAGAGTCAAGTTTACCTTAGTCTTCAAAATCACATCTGTTTTTATTTTTATTTTAATGTTTTATTGTGAATTATGTGATAGTTTTATATTCATCCTATCATATATAATTTCATTGTTATGGTTACAATCCCCTCCATGCATCATCAACCAACCAAAAGGTATACACTACAAGCCTGCCCCCAGGTCATGAGCACACAGCCCCTCTCCCTCTCTGTGTCTAAAGTCCCCAACAGCTCCATCTTTCCACTTCATCGTCTCTGCCTCCATCTCAGGCATCACTACTTTTCTGGGTAGGGTCCCACTCTCCGCTTTTCTCTCTTGATGGTCCCAGGGACCTCCACTCCTAGACTGCAAATTTAATCACTCTCTTCCTTGCTACAAAACGTCTACCTTTACAATTCCAACCCTCACAAGCAGTCCTGATAACAATTATTCACTATTGTATCACAAGAGACCCATCCACTTTTCATTTCATCAGCCCCACCAAGACAGATTGCCTACTACTCAGTGGAGATTCTACCTTCCTCCAGGCCCTCTGAATCTAGGTTTCCTCTTGACAGCTTGTAAGCCAGTCACTTATTGCCTTTGTATACCACCCCCAATTTGGGTAGCCAATATCCAAGTTGCCCATCCATGTCTACTCTGTGTATGGAGGGGGTGGGAATGATCCTTGTTGTAAAGATTTGTTCCCTCTTTTGAGCTACTGCATCCATAGATGTAGGTCAAGTTCATCAAATTGTATCAGATTACTCTTTTTTTCCTCTTCTTTCTTCTTCTGGTTGAACTCTGATCATCCAGTCATTGAAGTCAGGTCAAGTAGGTATTATCTGCAAGTGTGGGTGTTCTTGTGCATATGCCCTCTCTTCTTATAAGCTGGACACTTCACTCTCCACTCTAGTCCTCTGTGGCTATGTCACTGACTCTGGGCCCAAGAGTCCCCAGGTCTTGCCACACTGCAGGCCAA